>NW_027116833.1:1800000-2311525 GCF_024137725.1 Prorops nasuta | reverse complement strand
CCTATATAAGTACTCAATGACCCCATGTGACCCCCCTAGTCCTATATAAGTACTCAATGACCCCATGTGAACCCCCTAGTCCTATATAAGTACTCAATGACCCCATATGACCCCCCTAGTCCTATATAAGTACTCAATGACCCCATGTGACCCCCCTAGTCCTATATAAGTACTCAATGACCCCATGTGGCCCCCCTAGTCCTATATAAGTACTCAATGACCCCATGTGACCCCCCTAGTCCTATATAAGTACTCAATGACAGCATGTGACCCCCCCATGTCCTATATAAGTACTCAATGACCCCATGAGACCCCCCCATGTCCTATATAAGTACTCAATGACCCCATGTGACCCCCCTAGTCCTATATAAGTACTCAATGACCCCATGTGACCCCCCCTAGTCCTATAAAAGTACTCAATGACCGCATGTGACCCCCCCATGTCCTATATAAGTACTCAATGACCCCATGTAACCCCCCTAGTCCTATATAAGTAATCAATGACCCCATGTGAACCCCCTAGTCCTATATAAGTACTCAATGACCCCATGTGACCCCCCCAAGTCCTATATAAGTACTCAATGACCCCATGAGACCCCCCCATGTCCTATATAAGTACTCAATGACCCCTTGTGACCCCCCTAGTCCTATAAAAGTACTCAATGACCCATGTGACCCCCCTAGTCCTATATAAGTACTCAATGACCCCATGTGACACCCTAGTCCTATATAAGTACTCAATGACCCCATGTGACCCACCCTAGTCCTATATAAGTACTCAATGACCCATGTGACCCCCCCATGTCCTATATAAGTACTCAATCACCCCATGTTACCCCCCTAGTCCTATATAAGTACTCAATGACAGCATGTGACCCCCCCATGTCCTATATAAGTACTCAATGACCCCATGAGACCCCCCCCATGTCCTATATAAGTACTCAATGACCCCATGTGACCCCCCTAGTCCTATATAAGTACTCAATGACAGCATGTGACCCCCCCATGTCCTATATAAGTACTCAATGACCCCATGAGGACCCCCCCATGTCCTATATAAGTACTCAATGACCCCATGTGACACCCCTAGTCCTATATAAGTACTCAATGACCCCATGTGACCCCCCTAGTCCTATATAAGTACTCAATAACCCCATGTGACCCCCCTAGTCCTATATAAGTACTCAATGACCCCATGTGACCCCCCCATGTTCTATATAAGTACTCAATGACCCCATGTGACCCCCCTAGTCCTATATAAGTACTCAATGACCCCATGTGAACCCCCTAGTCCTATATAAGTACTCAATGACCCCATATGACCCCCCTAGTCCTATATAAGTACTCAATGACCCCATGTGACCCCCCTAGTCCTATATAAGTACTCAATGACCCCATGTGACCCCCCCATGTCCTATATAAGTACTCAATGACCCCATGTGACCCACCTAGTCCTATATAAGTACTCAATGACCCCATGTGACCCCCCTAGTCCTATATAAGTACTCAATGACCCCATGTGACCCCCCCATGTCCTATATAAGTACTCAATGACCCCATGTAACCCCCCTAGTCCTATATAAGTACTCAATGACCCCATGTGAACCCCCTAGTCCTATATAAGTACTCAATGACCCCATGTGACCCCCCCATGTCCTATATAAGTACTCAATGACCCCATGAGACCCCCCCATGTCCTATATAAGTACTCAATGACCCCATGTGACCCCCCTAGTCCTATATAAGTACTCAATGACCCCATGTGACCCACCCTAGTCCTATATAAGTACTCAATGACCCCATGTGACCCCCCCATGTCCTATATAAGTACTCAATGACTCCATGTTACCCCCCTAGTCCTATATAAGTACTAAATGACCCCATGTGAACCCCCTAGTCCTATATAAGTACTCAATGACCCCATGTGACCCCCCTATGTCCTATATAATTACTCAATGACACCATGACACCCCCCTAATCCTATATAAGTACTCAATGACCCCATGTGACCCCCCCATGTCCTATATATGTACTCAATGACCCCATGTGACCCCCCTAGTCCTATATAAGTACTCAATGACCCCATGTGACCCCCCCTAGTCCTATATAAGTACACAATGACAGCATTGACTCCCCCATGTCCTATATAAGTAATCAATGACCCCATGAGACCCCCATGTCCTATATAAGTACTCAATGACCCCATGTGACCCCCCTAGTCCTATATAAGGTACTCAATGACCCCATGTGACCCCCCCATGTCCTATATAAGTACTCAATGACCCCATGTGACCCCCCTAGTCCTATATAAGTACTCAATGACCCCATGAGACCCCCCCATGTCCTATATAAGTACTCAATGACTTCATGTGACCCCCCTAGTCCTATATAAGTACTCAATGACCCCATATGACCCCCCTAGTCCTATATAAGTACTCAATGACAGCATGTGACCCCCCCATGTCCTATATAAGTACTCAATGACCCATGAGACCCCCCCATGTCCTATATAAGTACTCAATGACCCCCATGTGACCCCCCTAGTCCTATATAAGTACTCAATGACCCCATGTGACCCCCTAGTCCTATATAAGTACTCAATGACCCCATGTGACCCCCCTAGTCCCTATTATAAGTAAGCTCCAATGACCCCATGTGACCCCCCTAGTCCTATATAAGTACTCAATGACCCCATGAGACCCCCCCAATGTCCTATATAAGTACTCAATGACTTCATGTGACCCCCCTAGTCCTATATAAGTACTCAATGACCCCATATGACCCCCCTAGTCCTATATAAGTACTCAATGACAGCATGTGACCCCCCCATGTCCTATATAAGTACTCAATGACCCCATGTGACCCCCCTAGTCCTATAATAAGTACTCAATGACCCCATGTGAACCCCCTAGTCCTATATAAGTACTCAATGACCCCATATGACCCCCCTAGTCCTATATAAGTACTCAATGACCCCATGTGACCCCCATAGTCCTATATAAGTACTCAATGACCCCATGTGGCCCCCCTAGTCCTATATAAGTACTCAATGACCCCATGTGACCCCCCTAGTCCTATATAAGTACTCAATGACAGCATGTGACCCCCCCATGTCCTATATAAGTCACTCAATGACCCCATGAGACCCCCCCATGTCCTATATAAGTACTCAATGACCCCATGTGACCCCCCCTAGTCCTATATAAGTACTCAATGACCCCATGTGACCCCCCTAGTCCTATAAAAGTACTCAATGACCGCATGTGACCCCCCCATGTCCTATATAAGTACTCAATGACCCCATGTAACCCCCTAGTCCTATATAGTAATCAATGACCCCATGTGAACCCCCTAGTCCTATATAAGTACTCAATGACCCCATGTGGCCCCCCTAGTCCTATATAAGTACTCAATGACCCCATGAGACCCCCCCATGTCCTATATAAGTACTCAATGACCCCTTGTGACCCCCCTAGTCCTATAAAAGTACTCAATGACCCCATGTGACCCCCCTAGTCCTATATAAGTACTCAATGACCCCATGTGACACCCCTAGTCCTATATAAGTACTCAAATGACCCCATGTGACCCACCCTAGTCCTATATAAGTACTCAATGACCCCATGTGCCCCCCCATGTCCTATATAAGTACTCAATCACCCCATGTTACCCCCCTAGTCCTATATAAGTACTCAATGACAGCATGTGACCCCCCCATGTCCTATATAAGTACTCAATGACCCATGAGACCCCCCCATGTCCTATATAAGTACTCAATGACCCCATGTCGACCCCCCTAGTCCTATATAAGTACTCAATGACCCCATGTGACCCCCCTAGTCCTATATAAGTACTCAATGACAGCATGTGACCCCCCCTATGTCCTATATAAGTACTCAATGACCCCATGAGACCCCCCCATGTCCTATATAAGTACTCAATGACCCCATGTGACCCCCCTAGTCCTATATAAGTACTCAATGACCCCATGTGACCCCCCTAGTCCTATATAAGTACTCAATGACCCCATGTGACCCACCCTAGTCCTATATAAGTACTCAATGACCCCATGTGACCCCCCCATGTCCTATATAAGTTACTCAATGACCCCATGTGACCCCCCTAGTCCTATATAAGTACTCTATGACCCCATGTGACCCCCCCCATCGTCCTATATAAGTACCCAATGACCCCATGTGACCCCCCATATCCTATATAAGTACCCAATGACCCCATGTGACCCCCCTAGTCCTATATAAGTACTCAATGACCCCATGTGTCCCCCCTAGTCCTATATAAGTACTCAATGACCCCATGTGACCCCCCTAGTCCTATATAAGTACTCAATGACAGCATGTGACCCCCCCATGTCCTATATAAGTACTCAATGACCCCATGAGACCCCCCCATGTCCTATATAAGTACTCAATGACCCCATGTGACACCCCTAGTCCTATAATAAGTACTCAATGACCCCATGTGACCCCCCTAGTAATATATAAGTACTCAATAACCCCATGTGACCCCCCTAGTCCTATATAAGTACTCAATGACCCCATGTGACCCCCCCATGTTCTATATAAGTACTCAATGACCCCATGTGACCCCCCTAGTCCTATATAAGTACTCAATGACCCCATGTGAACCCCCTAGTCCTATATAAGTACTCAATGACCCCATGTGACCCCCCCATGTCCTATATAAGTACTCAATGACCCCATGAGACCCCCCCATGTCTCTATATAAGTACTCAATGACCCCATGTGACCCCCCTAGTCCTATATAAGTACTCAATGACCCCCATGTGACCCACCCTAGTCCTATATAAGTACTCAATGACACCATGTGACCACCCCATGTCCTATATAAGTACTCAATGACTCCATGTTACCCCCCTAGTCCTATATAAGTACTAAATGACCCCATGTGAACCCCCTAGTCCTATATAAGTACTCAATGACCCCATGTGACCCCCCTATGTCCTATATAATTACTCAATGACACCATGACACCCCCCTAATCCTATATAAGTACTCAATGACCCCATGTGACCCCCCCATGTCCTATATAAGTACTCAATGACCCCATGTGACCCCCCTAGTCCTATATAAGTACTCAATGACCCCATGTGACCCCCCCCATGTCCTATATAAGTAATCAATGACCCCATGAGACACCCCATGTCCTATATAAGTACTCAATGACCCCATGTGACCCCCCTAGTCCTATATAAGTACTCAAAGACCCCATGTGACCCCCCTAGTCCCTATATAAGTACTCAATGACCCCATGTGACACCCCTAGTCCTATATAAGTACTCAATGACCCCATGTGACCCACCCTAGTCCTATATAAGTACCCAATGACGCCCATGTGACCCCCCCATGTCCTATATAAGTACTCAATGACCCCATGTTACCCCCCTAGTCCTATATAAGTACTCAATGACAGCATGTGACCCCCCCATGTCCTATATAAGTACTCAATGACCCCATGTTACCCCCCTAGTCCTATATAAGTACTAAATGACCCCATGTGAACCCCCTAGTCCTATATAAGTACTCAATGACCCCATGCTGACCCCCCTATGTCCTATATAATTACTCAATGACACCATGACACCCCCCTAATCCTATATAAGTACTCAATGACCCCATGTGACCCCCCCATGTCCTATATAAGTACTCAATGACCCCATGTGACCCCCCTAGTCCTATATAAGTACTCAATGACCCATGTGACCCCCCCCATGTCCTATATAAGTTAATCAATGACCCCATGAGGCACCCCATGTCCTATATAAGTACTCAATGACCCCATGTGACCCCCCTAGTCCTATATAAGTACTCAAAGACCCCATGTGACCCCCCTAGTCCTATATAAGTACTCATGACCCCATGTGACACCCCTAGTCCTATATAAGTACTCAATGACCCCATGTGACCCACCCTAGTCCTATATAAGTACTCAATGACCCCATGTGACCCCCCCATGTCCTATATAAGTACTCAATGACCCCATGTTACCCCCCTAGTCCTATATAAGTACTCAATGACAGCATGTGACCCCCCCCATGTCCTATATAAGTACTCAATGACCCCATGAGACCCCCCCATGTCCTATATAAAGTACTCAATGACTTCATGTGACCCCCCTAGTCCTATATAAGTACTCAATGACCCCCATGTGACCCCCCCCATGTCCTATATAAGTACCCAATGACCCCATGTGACCCCCCCATGTCCTATATAAGTATTCAATGACCCCATGTGACCCCCCTAGTCCTATATAAGTACTCAATGACCCCATGTGAACCCCCTAGTCCTATATAAGCACTCAATGACCCCATGTGACCCCCCCCATGTCCTATATAAGTACTCAATGACCCCATGAGACCCCCCCATGTCCTATATAAGTACTCAATGACCCCATGTGACACCCCTAGGTCCTATATAAGTACTCAATGACCCCATGTGACCCACCCTAGTCCTATATAAGTACTCAATGACCCCATGTGACCCCCCCCATGTCCTATATAAGTACTCAATGAACCCCATGTTACCCCCCTAGTCCTATATAAGTACTCAATGACAGCATGTGACCCCCCCATGTCCTATATAAGTACTCAATGACCCCATGAGACCCCCCCATGTCCTATATAAGTACTCAATGACTTCATGTGACCCCCTAGTCCTATATAAGTACTCAATGACCCCATGTGACCCCCCCATGTCCCATATAAGTACTCAATGACCCCATGTGACCCCCCTAGTCCTATATAAGTACTCAATGACCCCATGTGAACCCCCTAGTCCTATATAAGTACTCAATGACCCCATGTGACCCCCCTAGTCCTATATAAGTACTCAATGACCTCCATGTGACACCCCTAGTCCTATATAAGTACTCAATGACCCCATGTGACACACCCTAGTCCTATATAAGTACTCAATGACCCCATGTGACCCCCCCATGTCCTATATTAGTACTCAATGACCCCATGTTACCCCCCCTAGTCCTATATAAGTACTCAATGACAGCATGTGACCCCCCCCATTGTCCTATATAAATACTCAATGACCCCATGAGACCTCCCCATGTCCTATATAAGTACTCAATGACTTCATGTGACCCCCCTAGTCCTATATAAGTACTCAATGACCCCATGTGACCCCCCTAGTCCTATATAAGTACTCAATGACCCCATGTGACCCACCCTAGTCCTATATAAGTACTCAATGACCCCATGTGACCCCCCCATGTCCTATATAAGTACTCAATGACCCCATGTGGCCCCCCTAGTCCTATATAAGTACTCAATGACCCCATGTGACCCCCCCATGTCCTATATAAGTACCCAATGACCCCATGTGACCCCCCTAGTCCTATATAAGTACTCAATGACCCCATGTGGCCCCCCTAGTCCTATATAAGTACTCAATGACCCCATGTGACCCCCCTAGTCCTATATAAGTACTTCAATGACCCCATGAGACCCCCCCCATGTCCTATATAAGTACTCAATGACCCCATGTGACCCCCCTAGTCCTATATAAGTACTCAATGACCCCATGTGACACCCCTAGTCCTATATATGTACTCAATGACCCCATGTGACCCCCCCATGTCCTATATAAGTACTCAATGACCCCATGTGACCCCCCTAGTCCTATATAAGTAATCAATGACCCCATGTGAACCCCCTAGTCCTATATAAGTACTCAATGACCCCATGTGACCCCCCCAAGTCCTATATAAGTACTCAATGACCCCATGAGACCCCCCATGTCCGATATAAGTACTCAATGACCCCATGTGACCCCCCTAGTCCTATAAAAGTACTCAAATGACCCCATGTGACCACCCTAGTCCTATATAAGTACTCAATGACCCCATGTGACACCCCTAGTCCTATATAAGTACTCAATGACCCCATGTGACCCACCCTAGTCCTATATAAGTACTCAATGACCCCATGTGACCCCCCCATGTCCTATATAAGTACTCAATGACCCCATGTTACCCCCCTAGTCCTATATAAGTACTCAATGACAGCATGTGACCCCCCCATGTCCTATATAAGTTACTCAATGACACCATGAGACCCCCCATGTCCTATATAAGTACTCAATGACCCCATGTGACCCCCCTAGTCCTATATAAGTACTCAATGACCCCATGTGACCCCCCTAGTCCTATATAAGTACTCAATGACAGCATGTGACCCCCCCATGTCCTATATAAGTACTCAATGACCCCATGAGACCCCCCCATGTCCTATATAAGTACTCAATGACCCCATGTGACCCCCCTAGTCCTATATAAGTACTCAATGACCCCATGTGACCCACCCTAGTCCTATATAAGTACTCAATGACCCCATGTGACCCCCCCATGTCCTATATAAGTACTCAATGACCCCATGTGACCCCCCTAGTCCTATATAAGTACTCAATGACACCCATGTGACCCCCCCCATGTCCTATATAAGTACTCAATGACCCCATGTTACCCCCCTAGTCCTATATAAGTACTCAATGACAGCATGTGACCCCCCCATGTCCTATATAAGTACTCAATGACCCCATGAGACCCCCCCATGTCCTATATAAGTACTCAATGACTTCATGTGACCCCCCTAGTCCTATATAAGTACTCAATGACCCCATGTGACCCCCCCATGTCCCATATAAGTACTCAATGACCCCATGTGACCCCCCTAGTCCTATATAAGTACTCAATGACCCCATGTGAACCCCCTAGTCCTATATAAGTAACTCAATGACCCCATGTGACCCCCCTAGTCCTATATAAGTACTCAATGACCCCATGTGACACCCCTAGTCCTATATAAGTACTCAATGACCCCATGTGACACACCCTAGTCCTATATAAGTACTCAATGACCCCATGTGACCCACCCATGTCCTATATAAGTACTCAATGACCCCATGTTACCCCCCTAGTCCTATATAAGTACTCAATGACAGCATGTGACCCCCCCATGTCCTATATAAGTACTCAATGACCCCATGAGACCTCCCCATGTCCTATATAAGTACTCAATGACTTCATGTGACCCCCCTAGTCCTATAAGTACTCAATGACCCCATGTGACCCCCCTAGTCCTATATAAGTACTCAATGACCCCCATGAGACCCCCCCATGTCCTATATAAGTACTCAATGACCCCATGTGACCCCCCTAGTCCTATATAAGTACTCAATGACCCCATGTGACCCCCCTAGTCCTATATAAGTACTCAATGACCCCATGTGACCCCCCCCATGTCCCTATATAAGTTACTCAATGACCCCATGTGACCCCCCTAGTCCTATATAAGTACTCAATGACCCCATGTGACACCCCTAGTCCTATATAAGTACCTCAATGACCCCATGTGACCCCCCCATGTCCTATATAAGTACTCAATGACCCCATGTGACCCCCCCATGTCCTATATAAGTACTCAATGACCCCATGTTACCCCCCCTAGTCCTATATAAGTACTCCAATGACAGCATGTGACCACCCCATGTCCTATATAAGTACTCAATGACACCATGAGAACCCCCATGTCCTATATAAGTACTCAATGACCCCATGTGACCCCCCTAGTCCTATATAAGTACTCAATGACCCCATGTGACCCCCCTAGTCCTATATAAGTACTCAATGACAGCATGTGACCCCCCCCATGTCCTATATAAGTACTCAATGACCCCATGAGACCCCCCCATGTCCTATATAAGTACTCAATGACCCCATGTGACCCCCCTAGTCCTATATAAGTCTACTCAATCGACCCCATGTGACCCACCCTAGTCCCTATATAAGTACTCAATGACCCCATGTGACCCCCCCATGTCCTATATAAGTACTCAATGACCCCATGTGACCCCCCTAGTCCTATATAAGTACTCAATGACCCCATGTGACCCCCCCATGTCCTATATAAGTACCCAATGACCCCATGTGACCCCCCATGTCCTATATAAGTACCCAATGACCCCATGTGACCCCCCTAGTCCTATATAAGTACTCAATGATCCCATGTGTCCCCCCCTAGTCCTATATAAGTACTCAATGACCCCATGTGACCCCCCCTAGTCCTATATAAGTACTCAATGACAGCATGTGACACCCCCATGTCCTATATAAGTACTCAATGACCCCATGTGACCCCCCTAGTCCTATATAAGTACTCAATGACCCCATGTGACCCCCCTAGTCCTATATAAGTACTCAAATGACCCCATGTGACCCCCCTAGTCCTATATAAGTACTCAATGACCCCATGTGACCCCCCCATGTCCTTATATAAGTACTCAATGACCCCATGTGACCCCCCTAGTCCTATATAAGTACTCCAATGACCCCATGTGAACCCCCTAGTCCTATATAAGTACTCAATGACCCCATATGACCCCCCTAGTCCTATATAAGTACTCAATGACCCCCATGTGACCCCCCTAGTCCTATATAAGTACTCAATGACCCCATGTGACCCCCCATGTCCTATTAAAGATACTCAATGACCCCATGTGACCCCCCTAGTCCTATATAAGTACTCAATGACCCCATGTGACCCCCCTAGTCCTATATAAGTACTCAATGACCCCATGTGGACACCCCCATGTCCTATATAAGTACTCAATGACCCCATGTGACCCCCCTAGTCCTATATAAGTACTCAATGACCCCATGTGAACCCCCTAGTCCTATATAAGTACTCAATGACCCCATGTGACCCCCCCATGTCCTATATAAGTACTCAATGACCCCATGAGACCCCCCCCATGTCCTATATAAGTACTCAATGACCCCATGTGACCCCCCTAGTCCTATATAAAGTACTCAATGACCCCATTGTGACCCACCCTAGTCCTATATAAGTACTCAATGACCCAATGTGACCCCCCCATGTCCTATATAAGTACTCAATGACCCCATGTTACCCCCCCTAGTCCTATATAAAGTACTAAAATGACCCCATGTGAACCCCCTAGTCCTATATAAGTACTCAATGACCCCATGTGACCCCCCTATGTCCTATATAAGTACTCAATGACACCATGGTGACCCCCCTAGCCCTATATAAGTACTCAATGACCACCATGTGACCCCCCCATGTCCTATATAAGTACTCAATGACGCCATGTGACCCCCCTAGTCCTATATAAGTACTCAATGACCCCATGTGACCCACCCTAGTCTTATATAAGTACTCAATGACCCCATGTGACCCCCCATGTCCTATATAAGTACTCAATGACCCCATGTGACCCCCCTAGTCCTATAAAGTACTCAATGACCCCATGTGACCCCCCTAGTCCTATATAAGTACTCAATGACCCCATGTGACACCCCTAGTCCTATATAAGTACTCAATGACCCCATGTGACCCACCCTAGTCCTATATAAGTACTCAATGACCCCATGTGACCCCCCATGTCCTATATAAGCTACTCAATGACCCCATGTTACCCCCCTAGTCCTATATAAGTACTCAATGACAGCATGTGACCCCCCCATGTCCTATATAAGTACTCAATGACCCCATGAGACCCCCCCATGTCCCTATATAAGTACTCAATGACTTCATGTGACCCCCCTAGTCCTATATAAGTACTCAATGACCCCATGTGACCCCCCCATGTCCCATATAGTACTCAATGACCCCATGTGACCCCCCTAGTCCTATATAAGTACTCAATGACCCCATGTGAACCCCCTAGTCCTATATAAGTACTCAATGACCCCATGTGACCCCCCCATGTCCTATATAAGTACTCAATGACCCCATGAGACCCCCCCATGTCCTATATAAGTACTCAATGACCCCATGTGACCCCCCTAGTCCCTATATAAGTACTCAATGACCCCATGTGACCCACCCTAGTCCTATATAAGTACTCAATGACCCCATGTGACCCCCCCATGTCCTATATAAGTACTCAATGACCCCATGTTACCTCCCCCTAGTCCTATATAAGTACTAAATGACACCATGTCAACCCCCTAGTCCTATATAAGTACTCAATGACCCCATGTGAACCACCCTAGTCCTATATAAGTACTCAATGACCCCATGTGACCATCCTATGTCCTATATAAGTACTCAAAGACACCATGTGACCCCCCTAGTCCTATATAAGTACTCAATGACCCCATGTGACCCCCCCATGTCCTATATAAGTACTCAATGACCCCATGTGACCCCCCTAGTCCTATATAAGTACTCAATGACCCCATGTGACCCCCCCATGTCCTATAAGTAATCAATGACCCCATGAGACCCCCCATGTCCTATATAAGTACTCAATGACCCCATGTGACCCCCCTAGTCCTATATAAGTACTCAATGACCCCATGTGACCCCCCCATGTCCTATATAAGTACTCAATGACAGCATGTGACCCCCCCCATGTCCTATATAAGTACTCAATGACCCCATGAGACCCCCCCATGTCCTATATAAGTACTCAATGACCCCATGTGACCCCCCTAGTCCTATATAAGTACTCAATGACCCCATGTGACCCCCCTAGTCCTATATAAGTACTCAATGACCCCATGTGACCCCCCCTAGTCCTATATAAGTACTCAATGACCCCATGTGAACCCCCTAGTCCTATATAAGTACTAAATGACACCATGTCAACCCCCTAGTCCTATATAAGTACTCAATGACCCCATGTGACCCCCCTAGTCCTATATAAGTACTCAATGACCCCATGTGACCCCCCCATGTCCTATATAAGTACCCAATGACCCCATGTGACCCCCCATGTCCTATATAAGTACCCAATGACCCCATGTGGACCCCCCTAGTCCTATATAAGTACTCAAGTGATCCCATGTGTCCCCCCTAGTCCTATATAAGTACTCAATGACCCCATGTGACCCCCCCATGTCCTATATAAGTACCCAATGACCCCATGTGACCCCCCATGTCCTATATAAGTACCCAATGACCCCATGTGACCCCCCTTAGTTCCTATATAAGTACTCAATGATCCCATGTGTCCCCCCTAGTCCTATATAAGTACTCAATGACCCCATGTGACCCCCCTAGTCCTATATAAGTACTCAATGACAGCATGTGACACCCCCATGTCCTATATAAGTATAACTTCACATGGGGTCATTGAGTACTTATATAGGACATGGGGGTGGTCACATGCTGTCATTGAGTACTTATATAGGACTAGGGGGGGTCACATGGGGTCATTGAGTACTTATATAGGACTAGGGGGGACACATGGGATCATTGAGTACTTATATAGGACTAGGGGGGGTCACATGGGGTCATTGCGGTACTTATATAGGACATGGGGGGTCACATGGGGTCATTGGGTACTTATATAGGACATGGGGGGGGTCACATGGGGTCATTGAGTACTTATATAGGACTAGGGGGGACACATGGGATCATTGAGTACTTATATAGGACTAGGGGGGTCACATGGGGTCATTGGGTACTTATATAGGACATGGGGGGTCACATGGGGTCATTGGGTACTTATATAGGACATGGGGGGGGTCACATGCGGGTCATTGAGTACTTATATAGGACTAGGGGGGTCACATTGGGGTCATTGAGTACTTATATAGGACTAGGGGGTTGACATGGTGTCATTTAGTACTTATATAGGACTAGGGGGTTCACATGGGGTCATTGAGTACTTATATAGGACTAGGGGGGGTCACATGGGGTCATTGAGTACTTATATAGGACTAGGGGGGTCACATGGGGTCATTGAGTACTTATATAGGACTAGGGGGGTCACATGGGGTCATTGAGTACTTATATAGGACATGGGGGGGGTCTCATGGGGTCATTGAGTACTTATATAGGACATGGGGGGGTCACATGCTGTCATTGAGTACTTATATAGGACATGGGGGGGTCACATGGGGTCATTGAGTACTTATATAGGACTAGGGGGGTCACATGGGGTCATTGAGTACTTATATAGGACATGGGGGGTCTCATGGGGTCATTGATTACTTATATAGGACATGGGGGGGTCACATGGGGTCATTGAGTACTTATATAGGACTAGGGGGGTCACATGGGGTCATTGAGTACTTATATAGGACATGGGGGGGTCACATGGGGTCATTGAGTACTTATATAGGACTAGGGGGGTCACATGGGTGTCTTTGAGTACTTATATAGGACATAGGATGGTCACATGGGTCATTGAGTACTTATATAGGACTAGGGTGGTTCACATGGGGTCATTGAGTACTTATATAGGACTAGGGGGTTGACATGGTGTCATTTAGTACTTATATAGGACTAGGGGGGTAACATGGGGTCATTGAGTACTTATATAGGACATGGGGGGGTCACATGGGGTCATTGAGTACTTATATAGGACTAGGGTGGGTCACATGGGGTCATTGAGTACTTATATAGGACTAGGGGGGTCACATGGGGTCATTGAGTACTTATATAGGACATGGGGGGGTCTCATGGGGTCATTGAGTACTTATATAGGACATGGGGGGGTCACATGGGCGTCATTGAGTACTTATATAGGACTAGGGGGTTCACATGGGGTCATTGAGTACTTATATAGGACTAGGGGGGTCACATGGGGTCATTGAGTACTTATATGGGACATGGGGGGGTCACATGGGGTCATTGAGTACTTATATAGGACTAGGGGGGTCACATGAAGTCATTGAGTACTTATATAGGACATGGGGGGGGTCTCATGGGGTCATTGAGTACTTATATAGGACATGGGGGGGGTCACATGCTGTCATTGAGTACTTATATAGGACTAGGGGGGGTAACATGGGGTCATTGAGTACTTATATAGGACATGGGGGGTCACATGGGGTCATTGAGTACTTATATAGGACTAGGGTGGGTCACATGGGGTCATTGAGTACTTATATAGGACTAGGGGTGTCACATGGGGTCATTGAGTACTTATATAGGACTAGGGGGGTCACATGGGGTCATTGAGTACTTATATAGGACTAGGGGGGGTCACATGGGGTCATTGAGTACTTATATAGGACATGGGGGGTCACATGGGGTCATTGAGTACTTATATAAGACTAGGGTGGGGTCACATGGGGTCATTGAGTACTTATATAGGACTAGGGGGGTCACATGGCGTCATTGAGTACTTATATAGGACATGGGGGGGTCACATGGGGTCATTGAGTACTTATATAGGGCTAGGGGGGTCACATGGTGTCATTGAGTACTTATATAGGACATAGGGGGGTCACATGGGGGTCATTGAGTACTTATATAGGACTAGGGGGTTCACATGGGGGTCATTTAGTACTTATATAGGACTAGGGGGGTAACATGGGGTCATTGAGTACTTATATAGGACATGGGGGGGTCACATTGGGTCATTGAGTACTTATATAGGACTAGGGTGGGTCACATGGGGTCATTGAGTACTTATATAGGACTAGGGGGGTCACATGGGGGTCATTGAGTACTTATATAGGACATGGGGGGGTCTCATGGGGTCATTGAGTACTTATATAGGACATGGGGGGGTCACATGGGGTCATTGAGTACTTATATAGGACTAGGGGGTTCACATGGGGGTCATTGAGTACTTATATAGGACTAGGGGGGGTCACATGGGGTCATTGAGTACTTATATAGGACATGGGGGGTGTCACATGGGGTCATTGAGTACTTATATAGGACTAGGGGGGTCACATGGGTCATTGAGTACTTATATAGGGACTAGGGAGGGTCACATGGGGTCATTGAGTACTTATATAGGACATGGGGGGTCACATGGGGTCATTGAGTACTTATATAGGACTAGGGGGGTCACATGGGGTCATTGAGTACTTATATAGGACTAGGGGGGGTCATATGGGGTCATTGAGTACTTATATAGGACTAGGGGGTTCACATGGGGTCATTGAGTACTTATATAGGACTAGGGGGGGTCACATGGGGTCATTGAGTACTTATATAGGACATGGGGGGGGTCACATGGGGTCATTGAGTACTTATATAGGACTAGGGGGGTCACATGGGGTCATTGAGTACTTATATAGGACTAGGGGGGTCACATGGGGGTCATTGAGTACTTATATAGGACTAGGGGGGGTCACATGGGGTCATTGAGTACTTATATAGGACATGGGGGTGTCACATGCTGTCATTGAGTACTTATATAGGACTAGGGGGGTCACATGGGGTCATTGAGTACTTATATAGGACTAGGGGGGACACATGGGATCATTGAGTACTTATATAGACCTAGGGGGGTCACATGGGGTCATTGGGTACTTATATAGGACATGGGGGGTCACATGGGGTCATTGGGTACTTATATAGGACATGGGGGGGTCACATGGGGTCATTGAGTACTTATATAGGACTAGGGGGGTCACATGGGGTCATTGAGTACTTATATAGGACATGGGGGGGGTCACATGGGGTCATTGAGTACTTATATAGGACTAGGGTGGGTCACATGGGTCATTGAGTACTTATATAGGACTAGGGGGGTCACATGGGGTCATTGAGTACTTATATAGGACATGGGGGGGTCTCATGGGGTCATTGAGTACTTATATAGGACATGGGGGGGGTCACATGCTGTCATTGAGTACTTATATAGGACTAGGGGGGTCACATGGGGTCATTGAGTACTTATATAGGACTAGGGGGGTCACATGGGGTCATTGAGTACTTATATAGGACATGGGGGTTCTCATGGTGTCATTGAGTACTTATATAGGACATGGGGTGGTCACATGCTGTCATTGAGTACTTATATAGGACTAGGGGGGGTAACATGGGGTCATTGAGTACTTATATAGGACATGGGGGGGGTCACATGGGGTCATTGAGTACTTATATAGGACATGGGGGGGTCACATGGGGTCATTGAGTACTTATATAGGACTAGGGGTGTCACATGGGGTCATTGAGTACTTATATAGGACTAGGGGGGTCACATGGGGTCATTGAGTACTTATATAGGACATGGGGGGGGTCACATGGGGTCATTGAGTACTTATATAGGACTAGGGGGGTCACATGGGGTCATTGAGTACTTATATAGGACTAGGGGGGTCACATGGGGTCATTGAGTACTTATATAGGACATGGGGGGGTCTCATGGGGTCATTGAGTACTTATATAGGACTAGGGGGGTCACATGGGGTCATTGAGTACTTATATAGGACTAGGGGGGTCACATGAAGTCATTGAGTACTTATATAGGACATGGGGAGGTCTCATGGGGTCATTGAGTACTTATATAGGACATGGGGGGGTCACATGCTGTCATTGAGTACTTATATAGGACTAGGGGGGTAACATGGGGTCATTGAGTACTTATATAGGACATGGGGTGGGTCACATGGGGTCCATTGAGTACTTATATAGGACTAGGGTGTGTCACATGGGGTCATTGAGTACTTATATAGGACTAGGGGTTGTCACATGGGGTCATTGAGTACTTATATAGGACTAGGGGGGTCACATGGGGTCATTGAGTACTTATATAGGACTAGGGGTTCACATGGGGTCATTGAGTACTTATATAGGACTAGGGGGGTCACATGGGGTCATTGAGTACTTATATGGGACATGGGGGGGGTCACATGGGGTCATTGAGTACTTATATAGGACCTAGGGGGGGTCACATGAAGTCATTGAGTACTTATATAGGACATGGGGGGTCTCATGGGGTCATTGAGTACTTATATAGGACATGGGGGGGTCACATGCTGTCATTGAGTACTTATATAGGACTAGGGGGGTAACATGGGGTCATTGAGTACTTATATAGGACATGGGGGGGGTCACATGGGGTCATTGAGTACTTATATAGGACTAGGGGGGTCACATGGGGTCATTGAGTACTTATATAGGACATGGGGGGTCACATGGGGTCATTGAGTACTTATATAGGACTAGGGTGGGTCACATGGGGTCATTGAGTACTTATATAGGACTAGGGGGGTCACATGGGGTCATTGAGTACTTATATAGGACATGGGGGGGTCTCATGGGGTCATTGAGTACTTATATAGGACATGGGGGGGTCACATGCTGTCATTGAGTACTTATATAGGACTAGGGGGGTCACATGGGGTCATTGAGTACTTATATAGGACTAGGGGGGTCACATGGGGGTCATTGAGTACTTATATAGGACATGGGGGGTCTCATGGTGTTCATTGAGTACTTATATAGGACATGGGGGGGTCACATGCTGTCATTGAGTACTTATATAGGACTAGGGGGGGTAACATGGGGTCATTGAGTACTTATATAGGACATTGGGGGGGTCACATGGGGTCATTGAGTACTTATATAGGACTAGGGTGGGTCACATGGGGTCATTGAGTACTTATATAGGACTAGGGGTGTCACATGGGGTCATTGAGTACTTATATAGGACTAGGGTGGTCACATGGGGTCATTGAGTACTTTTATAGGACTAGGGGGGTCACATGGGGTCATTGAGTACTTATATCGGACATGGGGGGTCTCATGGGGTCATTGAGTACTTATATAGGACTTGGGGGGGGTCACATGGGGTCATTGAGTACTTATATAGGACTAGGGGGTTCACATGGGGTCATTGATTACTTATATAGGACTAGGGGGGTCACATGGGGTCATTGAGTACTTATATAGGACATGGGGGGGTCACATGGGGTCATTGAGTACTTATATAGGACTAGGGGTGTCACATGGGGTCATTGAGTACTTATATAGGACTAGGGGGGTCACATGGGGTCATTGAGTACTTATATAGGACATGGGGGGGTCTCATGGGGTCATTGAGTACTTATATAGGACTAGGGGGGTCACATGGGGTCATTGAGTACTTATATAGGACTAGGGGGGGCCACATGGGGTCATTGAGTACTTATATAGGACTAGGGGGGTCACATGGGGTCATTGGGTACTTATATAGGACATGGGGGGGGTCACATGGGGTCATTGAGTACTTATATAGGACTAGGGGGGCCACATGGGGTCATTGAGTACTTATATAGGACATGGGGGGGGTCACATGGGGTCATTGAGTACTTATATAGGACTAGGGTGGGTCACATGGGGTCATTGAGTACTTATATAGGACTAGGGGGGGTCACATGGGGTCATTGAGTACTTATATAGGACTAGGGGGGTCACATGAAGTCATTGAGTACTTATATAGGACATGGGGAGGTCTCATGGGGTCATTGAGTATTTATATAGGACATGGGGGGGTCACATGCTGTCATTGAGTACTTATATAGGACTAGGGGGGGTAACATGGGGTCATTGAGTACTAATATAGGACATGGGGGGGTCACATGGGGTCATTGAGTACTTATATAGGACTAGGGTGTGTCACATGGGGTCATTGAGTACTTATATAGGACTAGGGGTGTCACATGGGGTCATTGAGTACTTATATAGGACTAGGGGGGTCACATGGGGTCATTGAGTACTTATATAGGACTAGGGGGTTCACATGGGGTCATTGAGTACTTATATAGGACTAGGGGGGGTCACATGGGGTCATTGAGTACTTATATGGGACATGGGGGGGTCACATGGGGTCATTGAGTACTTATATAGGACTAGGGGGGGTCACATGAAGTCATTGAGTACTTATATAGGACATGGGGGGGTCTCATGGGGTCATTGAGTACTTATATAGGACATGGGGGGGTCACATGCTGTCATTGAGTACTTATATAGGACTAGGGGGGTAACATGGGGTCATTGAGTACTTATATAGGACATGGGGGGGGTCACATGGGGTCATTGAGTACTTATATAGGACTAGGGTGGGTCACATGGGGTCATTGAGTACTTATATAGGACTAGGGGTGTCACATGGGTCATTGAGTACTTATATAGGACATGGGGGGGGTCTCATGGGGTCATTGAGTACTTATATAGGACATGGGGGGGTCACATGGGGTCATTTGAGTGCTTATATAGGACTAGGGGGTTCACATGGGGTCATTGAGTACTTATATAGGACTAGGGGGGTCACATGGGGTCATTGAATACTTATATAGGACATGGGGGGGTCACATGGGGTCATTGGGTACTTATATAGGACATGGGGGGGGTCACATGGGGTCATTGAGTACTTATATAGGACTAGGGGGGTCACATGAAGTCATTGAGTACTTATATAGGACATGGGGGGGGTCTCATGGGGTCATTGAGTAACTTATATAGGACATGGGGGGGTCACATGCTGTCATTGAGTACTTATATAGGACTAGGGGGGTAACATGGGGTCATTGAGTACTTATATAGGACATGGGGGGGGTCACATGGGGTCATTGAGTACTTATATAGGACTAGGGTGGGTCACATGGGGTCATTGAGTACTTATATAGGACTAGGGGTGTCACATGGGGTCATTGAGTACTTATATAGGACTAGGGGGGTCACATGGGGTCTTTGAGTACTTATATAGGACTAGGGGGGTCACATGGGGTCATTGAGTACTTATATAGGACATGGGGTGCCTCATGGGGTCATTGATTACTTATATAGGACATGGGGGGGTCACATGGGGTCATTGAGTACTTATATAGGACTAGGGGGGTCACATGGGGTCATTGAGTACTTATATAGGACATGGGGGGGTCACATGGGGTCATTGAGTACTTATATAGGATTAGGGGGGTGTCATGGTGTCATTGAGTAATTATATAGGACATAGGGGGGTCACATGGGGTCATTGAGTACTTATATAGGACTAGGGGGTTCACATGGGGTCATTTAGTACTTATATAGGACTAGGGGGGTAACATGGGGTCATTGAGTACTTATATAGGACATGGGGGGGGTCACATGCTGTCATTGAGTACTTATATAGGACTAGGGGGGTAACATGGGGTCATTGAGTACTTATATAGGACATGGGGGGGGTCACATGGGGTCATTGAGTACTTATATAGGACTAGGGTGGGTCACATGGGGTCATTGAGTACTTATATAGGACTAGGGGTGTCACATGGGGTCATTGAGTACTTATATAGGACTAGGGGGGTCACATGGGGTCTTTGAGTACTTATATAGGACTAGGGGGGTCACATGGGGTCATTGAGTACTTATATAGGACATGGGGTGTCTCATGGGGTCATTGATTACTTATATAGGACATGGGGGGGTCACATGGGGTCATTGAGTACTTATATAGGACTAGGGGGGTCACATGGGGTCATTGAGTACTTATATAGGACATGGGGGGGTCACATGGGGTCATTGAGTACTTATATAGGATTATGGGGGTGTCATGGTGTCATTGAGTAATTATATAGGACATAGGGGGGTCACATGGGGTCATTGAGTACTTATATAGGACTAGGGGGTTCACATGGGGTCATTTAGTACTTATATAGGACTAGGGGGGTAACATGGAGTCATTGAGTACTTATATAGGACATGGGGTGGTCACATGGGGTCATTGAGTACTTATATAGGACTAGGGTGGGTCACATGGGGTCATTGAGTACTTATATAGGACTAGGGGGGTCACATGGGGTCATTGAGTACTTATATAGGACATGGGGGGGTCTCATGGGGTCATTGAGTACTTATATAGGACATGGGGGGAGTCACATGGGGTCATTGAGTACTTATATAGGACTAGGGGGTTCACATGGGGTCATTGAGTACTTATATAGGACTAGGGGGGTCACATGGGGTCATTGAGTACTTATATAGAACATGGGGGGGTCACATGGGGTCATTGAGTACTTATATAGGACTAGGGGGGTCACATGGGGTTATTGAGTACTTATATATTACTAGGGGGGTCACATGGGGTCATTGAGTACTTATATAGGACTAGGGGTGTCACATGGGGTCATTGAGTACTTATATAGGACATGGGGGGGTCTCATGGGGTCATTGAGTACTTATATAGGACATGGGGGGGTCACATGCTGTCATTGAGTACTTATATAGGACTAGGGGGGTCACATGGGGTCATTGAGTACTTATATAGGACTAGGGGGGACACATGGGGTCATTGAGTACTTATATAGGACTAGGGGGGTCACATGGGGTCATTGGGTACTTATATAGGATATGGGGGGTCACATGGGGTCATTGGGTACTTATATAGGACATGGGGGGGTCACATGGGGTCATAGAGTACTTATATAGGACTAGGGGGGTCACATGGGGTCATTGAGTACTTATATAGGACATGGGGGGGTCACATGGGGTCATTGAGTACTTATATAGGACTAGGGTGGGTCACATGGGGTCATTGAGTACTTATATAGGACTAGGGGGGTCACATGGGGTCATTGAGTACTTATATAGGACTAGGGGGGTCACATGGGGTCATTGAGTACTTATATAGGACATGGGGGGGTCTCATGGGGTCATTGAGTACTTATATAGGACATAGGGGGGTCACATGCTGTCATTGAGTACTTATATAGGACTAGGGGGGTCACATGGGGTCATTGAGTACTTATATAGGACTAGGGGGGTCACATGGGGTCATTGAGTACTTATATAGGACATGGGGGGGTCTCATGGGGTCATTGAGTACTTATATAGGACATGGGGGGGTCACATGCTGTCATTGAGTACTTATATAGGACTAGGGGGGTAACATGGGGTGATTGAGTACTTATATAGGACATGGGGGGGCACATGGGGTCATTGAGTACTTATATAGGACTAGGGTGGGTCACATGGGGTCATTGAGTACTTATATAGGACTAGGGGTGTCACATGGGGTCATTGAGTACTTATATAGGACTAGGGGGGTCACATGGGGTCATTGAGTACTTTTATAGGACTAGGGGGGTCACAAGGGGTCATTGAGTACTTATATAGGACATGGGGGGGTCTCATGGGGTCATTGAGTACTTATATAGGACTAGGGGGGCCACATGGGGTCATTGAGTACTTATATAGGACTAGGGGGTTCACATGGGGTCATTGATTACTTATATAGGACTAGGGGGGTTACATGGGGTCATTGAGTACTTATATAGGACATGGGGGGGTCACATGCGGTCATTGAGTACTTTTATAGGACTAGGGGGGTCACATGGGGTCATTGAGTACTTATATAGGACTAGGGGGGTCACATGGGGTCATTGAGTACTTATATAGGACATGGGGGGGTCTCATGGGGTCATTGAGTACTTATATAGGACATGGGGGGGTCACATGCTGTCATTGAGTACTTATATAGGACTAGGGGGGTCACATGGGGTCATTGAGTACTTATATAGGACTAGGGGGGCCACATGGGGTCATTGAGTACTTATATAGGACTATGGGGGTCACATGGGGTCATTGAGTACTTATATAGGACTAGGGGGGTCATATGGGGTCATTGAGTACTTATATAGGACTAGGGGGTTCACATGGGGTCATTGAGTACTTATATAGGACTAGGGGGGTCACATGGGGTCATTGAGTACTTATATAGGACATGGGGGGGTCACATGCTGTCATTGAGTACTTATATAGGACTAGGGGGGTCATATGGGGTCATTGAGTACTTATATAGGACTAGGGGGGTCACATGAAGTCATTGAGTACTTATATAGGACATGGGGGGGTCTCATGGGGTCATTGAGTACTTATATAGGACTAGGGGGGTCACATGGGGTCATTGAGTACTTATATAGGACTAGGGGGGTCACATGGGGTCATTGAGTACTTATATAGGACTAGGGGGGTCACATGGGGTCATTGAGTACTTATATAGGACTAGGGGGGTCACATGGGGTCATTGAGTACTTATATAGGACATGGGGGGGTCTCATGGGGTCATTGAGTACTTATATAGGACATGGGGGGGTCACATGCTGTCATTGAGTACTTATATAGGACTAGGGGGGTCATATGGGGTCATTGAGTACTTATATAGGACTAGGGGGGTCACATGAAGTCATTGAGTACTTATATAGGACATGGGGGGGTCTCATGGGGTCATTGAGTACTTATATAGGACTAGGGGGGTCACATGGGGTCATTGAGTACTTATATAGGACATGGGGGGGTCACATGGGGTCATTGAGTACTTATATAGGACTAGGGGGGTCACATGGGGTCATTGAGTACTTATATAGGACATGGGGGTCTCATGGGGTCATTGATTACTTATATAGGACATGGGGGAGTCACATGCTGTCATTGTGTACTTATATAGGACTAGGGGGGGTCACATGGGGTCATTGAGTACTTATATAGGACTAGGGGGGTCACATGGGGTCATTGAGTACATATATAGGACATGGGGGGGTCACATGGGGTCATTGAGTACTTATATAGGATTAGGGGGGTGTCATGGTGTCATTGAGTAATTATATAGGACATAGGGGGGTCACATGGGGTCATTGAGTACTTATATAGGACTAGGGGGTTCACATGGGGTCATTTAGTACTTATATAGGACTAGGGGGGTAACATGGAGTCATTGAGTACTTATATAGGACATGGGGGGGTCACATGGGGTCATTGAGTACTTATATAGGACTAGGGTGGGTCACATGGGGTCATTGAGTACTTATATAGGACTAGGGGGGTCACATGGGGTCATTGAGTACTTATATAGGACATGGGGGGGTCTCATGGGGTCATTGAGTACTTATATAGGACATGGGGGGGTCACATGGGGTCATTGAGTACTTATATAGGACTAGGGGGTTCACATGGGGTCATTGAGTACTTATATAGGACTAGGGGGGTTACATGGGGTCATTGAGTACTTATATAGGACATGGGGGGGTCACATGGGGTCATTGAGTACTTATATAGGACTAGGGGGGTCACATGGGGTCATTGAGTACTTATATAGGACTAGGTGGGTCACATGGGGTCATTGAGTACTTATATAGGACATGGGGGGGTCACATGGGGTCATTGAGTACTTATATAGGACTAGGGGGGTCACATGGGGTCATTGAGTACTTATATAGGACTAGGGGGGTCATATGGGGTCATTGAGTACTTATATAGGACTAGGGGGTTCACATGGGGTCATTGAGTACTTATATAGGACTAGGGGGGTCACATGGGGTCATTGAGTACTTATATAGAACATGGGGGGGTCACATGGGGTCATTGAGTACTTATATAGGACTAGGGGGGTCACATGGGGTTATTGAGTACTTATATAGGACTAGGGGGGTCACATGGGGTCATTGAGTACTTATATAGGACTAGGGGTGTCACATGGGGTCATTGAGTACTTATATAGGACATGGGGGGGTCTCATGGGGTCATTGAGTACTTATATAGGACATGGGGGGGTCACATGCTGTCATTGAGTACTTATATAGGACTAGGGGGGTCACATGGGGTCATTGAGTACTTATATAGGACATGGGGGGGTCTCATGGGGTCATTGAGTACTTATATAGGACATGGGGGGGTCACATGCTGTCATTGAGTACTTATATAGGACTAGGGGGGTAACATGGGGTGATTGAGTACTTATATAGGACATGGGGGGGTCACATGGGGTCATTGAGTACTTATATAGGACTAGGGTGGGTCACATGGGGTCATTGAGTACTTATATAGGACTAGGGGTGTCACATGGGGTCATTGAGTACTTATATAGGACTAGGGGGGTCACATGGGGTCATTGAGTACTTTTATAGGACTAGGGGGGTCACAAGGGGTCATTGAGTACTTATATAGGACATGGGGGGGTCTCATGGGGTCATTGAGTACTTATATAGGACTTGGGGGGGTCACATGGGGTCATTGAGTACTTATATAGGACTAGGGGGTTCACATGGGGTCATTGATTACTTATATAGGACTAGGGGGGTTACATGGGGTCATTGAGTACTTATATAGGACATGGGGGGGTCACATGCGGTCATTGAGTACTTTTATAGGACTAGGGGGGTCACATGGGGTCATTGAGTACTTATATAGGACTAGGGGGGTCACATGGGGTCATTGAGTACTTATATAGGACATGGGGGGGTCTCATGGGGTCATTGAGTACTTATATAGGACATGGGGGGGTCACATGCTGTCATTGAGTACTTATATAGGACTAGGGGGGTCACATGGGGTCATTGAGTACTTATATAGGACTAGGGGGGCCACATGGGGTCATTGAGTACTTATATAGGACTAGGGGGGTCACATGGGGTCATTGAGTACTTATATAGGACTAGGGGGGTCATATGGGGTCATTGAGTACTTATATAGGACTAGGGGGTTCACATGGGGTCATTGAGTACTTATATAGGACTAGGGGGGTCACATGGGGTCATTGAGTACTTATATAGGACATGGGGGGGTCACATGGGGTCATTGAGTACTTATATAGGACTAGGGGGGTCACATGGGGTCATTGAGTACTTATATAGGACTAGGGGGGTCACATGGGGTCATTGAGTACTTATATAGGACTAGGGGGGTCACATGGGGTCATTGAGTACTTATATAGGACATGGGGGGGTCTCATGGGGTCATTGAGTACTTATATAGGACATGGGGGGGTCACATGCTGTCATTGAGTACTTATATAGGACTAGGGGGGTCATATGGGGTCATTGAGTACTTATATAGGACTAGGGGGGTCACATGAAGTCATTGAGTACTTATATAGGACATGGGGGGGTCTCATGGGGTCATTGAGTACTTATATAGGACTAGGGGGGTCACATGGGGTCATTGAGTACTTATATAGGACATGGGGGGGTCACATGGGGTCATTGAGTACTTATATAGGACTAGGGGGGTCACATGGGGTCATTGAGTACTTATATAGGACTAGGGGGGTAACATGGGGTCATTGAGTACTTATATAGGACATGGGGGGGTCACATGGGGTCATTGAGTACTTATATAGGACTAGGGTGTGTCACATGGGGTCATTGAGTACTTATATAGGACTAGGGGTGTCACATGGGGTCATTGAGTACTTTTATAGGACTAGGGGGGTCACATGGGGTCATTGAGTACTTATATAGGACTAGGGGGGTCACATGGGGTCATTGAGTACTTATATAGGACATGGGGGGTCTCATGGGGTCATTGATTACTTATATAGGACATGGGGGGGTTACATGCTGTCATTGAGTACTTATATAAGACTAGGGGGGTAACATGGGGTCATTGAGTACTTATATAGGACTAGGGGGGTCACATGGGGTCATTGAGTACTTATATAGGACATGGGGGGGTCACATGGGGTCATTGAGTACTTATATAGGACTAGGGGGTCACATGGGGTCATTGAGTACTTATATAGGACTAGGGGGGTCACATGGGGTCATTGAGTACTTATATAGGACTAGGGGGGTCACATGGGGTCATTGAGTACTTATATAGGACATGGGGGGGTCACATGGGGTCATTGAGTACTTATATAGGAATAAAGTGTGTCACATGGGGTCATTGAGTACTTATATAGGACTAGGGGGGTCACATGGGGTCATTGAGTACTTTTATAGGACTAGGGGGGTCACATGGGGTCATTGAGTACTTATATAGGACTAGGGGGGTCACATGGGGTCATTGAGTACTTATATAGGACATGGGGGGTCTCATGGGGTCATTGATTACTTATATAGGACATGGGGGGGTTACATGCTGTCATTGAGTACTTATATAAGACTAGGGGGGTAACATGGGGTCATTGAGTACTTATATAGGACTAGGGGGGTCACATGGGGTCATTGAGTACTTATATAGGACATGGGGGGGTCACATGGGGTCATTGAGTACTTATATAGGACTAGGGGGGTCACATGGGGTCATTGAGTACTTATATAGGACTAGGGGGGTCACATGGGGTCATTGAGTACTTATATAGGACATGGGGGGGTCACATGGGGTCATTGAGTACTTATATAGGAATAAAGTGTGTCACATGGGGTCATTGAGTACTTATATAGGACTAGGGGGGTCACATGGGGTCATTGAGTACTTATATAGGACTAGGGGGGTCATATGGGGTCATTGAGTACTTATATAGGACTAGGGGGTTCACATGGGGTCATTGAGTACTTATATAGGACTAGGGGGGTCACATGGGGTCATTGAGTACTTATATAGGACATGGGGGGGGTCTCATGGGGTCATTGAGTACTTATATAGGACATGGGGGGGTCACATGCTGTCATTGAGTACTTATATAGGACTAGGGGGGTCACATGGGGCATTGAGTACTTATATAGGACTAGGGGGGACACATGGGGTCATTGAGTACTTATATAGGACTAGGGGGGTCACATGGGGTCATTGAGTACTTATATAGGACATGGGGGGGTCACATGGGGTCATTGAGTACTTATATAGGACTAGGGTGGGTCACATGGGGTCATTGAGTACTTATATAGGACTAGGGGGGTCACATGGGGTCATTGAGTACTTATATAGGACTAGGGGGGTCACATGGGTCATTGAGTACTTATATAGGACATGGGGGGGTCTCATGGGGTCATTGAGTACTTATATAGGACATGGGGGGGTCACATGCTGTCATTGAGTACTTATATAGGACTAGGGGGGTCACATGGGGTCATTGAGTACTTATATAGGACTAGGGGGGTCACATTGGGTCATTGAGTACTTATATAGGACATGGGGTGGTCTCATGGGGTCATTGAGTACTTATATAGGACATGGGGGGGTCACATGCTGTCATTGAGTACTTATATAGGACTAGGGGGGTAACATGGGGTCATTGAGTACTTATATAGGACATGGGGGGGTCACATGGGGTCATTGAGTACTTATATAGGACTAGGGTGGGTCACATGGGGTCATTGAGTACTTATATAGGACTAGGGGTGTCACATGGGGTCATTGAGTACTTATATAGGACTAGGGGGGTCACATGGGGTCATTGAGTACTTATATAGGACTAGGGGGGTCATATGGGGTCATTGAGTACTTATATAGGACTAGGGGGTTCACATGGGGTCATTGAGTACTTATATAGGACTAGGGGGGTCACATGGGGTCATTGAGTACTTATATAGGACATGGGGGGGTCACATGGGGTCATTGAGTACTTATATAGGACTAGGGGGGTCACATGGGGTCATTGAGTACTTATATAGGACTAGGGGGGTCACATGGTGTCATTGAGTACTTATATAGGACATGGGGGGGTCTCATGGGGTCATTGAGTACTTATATAGGACATGGGGGGGTCACATGCTGTCATTGAGTACTTATATAGGACTAGGAAGGTAACATGGGGTCATTGAGTACTTATATAGGACATGGGGGGTCACATGGAGTCATTGAGTACTTATATAGGACATGGGAGGGTCACATGGGGTCATTGAGTACTTATATAGGACTAGGGGGGTCACATGGGGTCATTGAGTACTTATATAGGACTAGGGGGGTCACATGGGGTCATTGAGTACTTATATAGGACTAGGGGGGTCACATGGGGTCATTGAGTACTTATATAGGACATGGGGGGGTCTCATGGGGTCATTGAGTACTTATAAAGGACATGGGGGGGTCACATGCTGTCATTGAGTACTTATATAGGACTAGGGGGGTCACATGGGGTCATTGAGTACTTATATAGTACTAGGGGGGACACATGGGGTCATTGAGTACTTATATAGGACATGGGGGGGTCACATGGGGTCATTGAGTACTTATATAGGACACGGGGGGTCACATGGGGTTATTGAGTACTTATATAGGACATGGGGGGGTCACATGGGGTCATTGAGTACTTATATAGGACTAGGGTGGGTCACATGGGGTCATTGAGTACTTATATAGGACTAGGGGGGTCACATGGGGTCATTGAGTACTTTTATAGGACTAGGGGTGTCACATGAAGTCATTGAGTACTTATATAGGACATGGGGGGGTCTCATGGGGTCATTGAGTACTTATATAGGACATGGGGGGGTCACATGCTGTCATTGAGTACTTATATAGGACATGGGGGGGTCACATGGGGTCATTGAGTACTTATATAGGACTAGGGTGGGTCACATGGGGTCATTGAGTACTTATATAGGACTAGGGGTGTCACATGGGGTCATTGAGTACTTATATAGGACTAGGGGGGTCACATGGGGTCATTGAGTACTTATATAGGACTAGGGGGGTCACATGGTGTCATTGAGTACTTATATAGGACATGGGGGGGTCACATGGGGTCATTGAGAACTTATATAGGACTAGGGTGGGTCACATGGGGTCATTGAGTACTTATATAGGACTAGGGGGTTCACATGGGGTCATTTAGTACTTATATAGGACTAGGGGGGTAACATGGGGTCATTGAGTACTTATATAGGACATGGGGGGGTCACATGGGGTCAATGAGTACTTATATAGGACTAGGGTGGGTCACATGGGGTCATTGAGTACTTATATAGGACTAGGGGTGTCACATGGTGTCATTGAGTACTTATATAGGATTAGGGGGGTCACATGGGGTCATTGAGTACTTATATAGGACTTGAGGGGTCACATGGGGTCATTGAGTACTTATATAGGACATGGGGGGGTCTCATGGGGTCATTGAGTACTTATATAGGACATGGGGGGGTCACATGGGGTCATTGAGTACTTATATAGGACTAGGGGGGTCACATGGGGTCATTGAGTAATTATATAGGACTAGGGGGGTCACATGGGGTCATTGAGTACTTATATAGGACATGGGGGGGTCACATGGGGTCATTGAGTACTTATATAGGACTAGGGGGGTCTCATGGGGTCATTGAGTACTTATATAAGACATGGGGGGTCTCATGGGGTCATTGAGTACTTATATATGACATGGGGGGGTCACATGGGGTCATTGAGTACTTATATAGGACTAGGGGGGTCACATGGGGTCATTGAGTACTTATATAGGACATGGGGGGGTCACATGGGGTCATTGAGTACTTATATAGGACTAGGGGGGTCACATGGTGTCATTGAGTACTTATATAGGACATGGGGGGGTCACATGGGGTCATTGAGAACTTATATAGGACTAGGGTGGGTCACATGGGGTCATTGAGTACTTATATAGGACTAGGGGGTTCACATGGGGTCATTTAGTACTTATATAGGACTAGGGGGGTAACATGGGGTCATTGAGTACTTATATAGGACATGGGGGGGTCACATTGGGTCAATGAGTACTTATATAGGACTAGGGTGGGTCACATGGGGTCATTGAGTACTTATATAGGACTAGGGGTGTCACATGGTGTCATTGAGTACTTTTATAGGATTAGGGGGGTCACATGGGGTCATTGAGTACTTATATAGGACTTGAGGGGTCACATGGGGTCATTGAGTACTTATATAGGACATGGGGGGGTCTCATGGGGTCATTGAGTACTTATATAGGACATGGGGGGGTCACATGGGGTCATTGAGTACTTATATAGGACTAGGGGGGTCACATGGGGTCATTGAGTAATTATATAGGACTAGGGGGGTCACATGGGGTCATTGAGTACTTATATAGGACATGGGGGGGTCACATGGGGTCATTGAGTACTTATATAGGACTAGGGTGGGTCACATGGGGTCATTGAGTACTTATATAGGACTAGGGGGGTCACATGGGGTCATTGAGTACTTATATAGGACATGGGGGGGTCACATGGGGTCATTGAGTACTTATATAGGACTAGGGGGGTCACATGGGGTCATTGAGTACTTATATAGGACATGGGGGGGTCACATGGGGTCATTGAGTACTTATATAGGACTAGGGTGGGTCACATGGGGTCATTGATTACTTATATAGGACTAGGGGGGTCACATGGGGTCATTGAGTACTTATATAGGACTAGGGGGGTCACATGGGGTCATTGAGTACTTATATAGGACATGGGGGGGTCACATGGGGTCATTGAGTACTTATATAGGACTAGGGTGGGTCACATGGGGTCATTGAGTATTTATATAGGACTAGGGGGGTCACATGGGGTCATTGGGTACTTATATAGGACATGGGGGGGTCACATGGGGTCATTGAGTACTTATATAGGACTAGGGGGGTCACATGGGGTCATTGAGTACTTATATAGGACATGGGGGGGTCACATGGGGTCATTGAGTACTTATATAGGACTAGGGTGGGTCACATGGGGTCATTGAGTACTTATATAGGACTAGGGGGGTCACATGGGGTCATTGAGTACTTATATAGGACTAGGGGGGTCACATGAAGTCATTGAGTACTTATATAGGACATGGGGGGGTCTCATGGGGTCATTGAGTACTTATATAGGACATGGGGGGGTCACATGCTGTCATTGAGTACTTATATAGGACTAGGGGGGGTAACATGGGGTCATTGAGTACTTATATAGGAGATGGGGGGGTCACATGGGGTCATTGAGTACTTATATAGGACTAGGGGGTTCACATGGGGTCATTTAGTACTTATATAGGACTAGGGGGGTCACATGGGGTCATTGAGTACTTATATAGGACTAGGGGGGTCACATGGGGTCATTGAGTACTTATATAGGACATGGGGGGGTCACATGGGGTCATTGAGTACTTATATAGGACTAGGGGGGTCACATGGGGTCATTGAGTACTTATATAGGACTAGGGGGGACACATGGGGTCATTGAGTACTTATATAGGACTAGGGGGGTCACATGGGGTCATTGAGTACTTATATAGGACTAGGGGGGTCACATGGGGTCATTGAGTACTTATATAGGACATGGGGGGGTCACATGGGGTCATTGAGTACTTATATAGGACTAGGGGGGTCACATGGGGTCATTGAGTACTTATATAGGACTAGGGGGGTCATATGGGGTCATTGAGTACTTATATAGGACTAGGGGGTTCACATGGGGTCATTGAGTACTTATATAGGACTAGGGGGGTCACATGGGGTCATTGAGTACTTATATAGGACATGGGGGGGTCACATGGGGTCATTGAGTACTTATATAGGACTAGGGGGGTCACATGGGGTCATTGAGTACTTATATAGGACTAGGGGGGTCACATGGGGTCATTGAGTACTTATATAGGACTAGGGGGGTCACATGGGGTCATTGAGTACTTATATAGGACATGGGGGGGTCTCATGGGGTCATTGAGTACTTATATAGGACATGGGGGGGTCACATGCTGTCATTGAGTACTTATATAGGACTAGGGGGGTCACATGGGGTCATTGAGTACTTATATAGGACTAGGGGGGACACATGGGGTCATTGAGTACTTATATAGGACTAGGGGGGTCACATGGGGTCATTGGGTACTTATATAGGACATGGGGGGTCACATGGGGTCATTGGGTACTTATATAGGACATGGGGGGGTCACATGGGGTCATTGAGTACTTATATAGGACTAGGGGGGTCACATGGGGTCATTGAGTACTTATATAGGACATGGGGGGGTCACATGGGGTCATTGAGTACTTATATAGGACTAGGGTGGGTCACATGGGGTCATTGAGTACTTATATAGGACTAGGGGGGTCACATGGGGTCATTGAGTACTTATATAGGACTAGGGGGGTCACATGGTTCATTGAGTACTTATATAGGACATGGGGGGGTCTCATGGGGTCATTGAGTACTTATATAGGACATGGGGGGTCACATGCTGTCATTGAGTACTTATATAGGACTAGGGGGGTCACATGGGGTCATTGAGTACTTATATAGGACTAGGGGGGTCACATGGGGTCATTGAGTACTTATATAGGACATGGGGGGGTCTCATGGGGTCATTGAGTACTTATATAGGACATGGGGGGGTCACATGCTGTCATTGAGTACTTATATAGGACTAGGGGGGTAACATGGGGTCATTGAGTACTTATATAGGACATGGGGGGTCACATGGGGTCATTGAGTACTTATATAGGACTAGGGTGGGTCACATGGGGTCATTGAGTACTTATATAGGACTAGGGGTGTCACATGGGGTCATTGAGTACTTATATAGGACTAGGGGGGTCACATGGGGTCATTGAGTACTTTTATAGGACTAGGGGGGTCACATGGGGTCAGTGAGTACTTATATAGGACATGGGGGGGTCTCATGGGGTCATTGAGTACTTATATAGGACATGGGGGGGTCACATGTGGTCATTGAGTACTTATATAGGACTAGGGTGGGTCACATGGGGTCATTGAGTACTTATATAGGACTAGGGGTGTCACATGGGGTCATTGAGTACTTATATAGGACTAGGGGGGTCACATGGGGTCATTGAGTACTTTTATAGGACTAGGGGGGTCACATGGGGTCAGTGAGTACTTATATAGGACATGGGGGGGTCTCATGGGGTCATTGAGTACTTATATAGGACATGGGGGGGTCACATGTGGTCATTGAGTACTTATATAGGACTAGGGGGTTCACATGGGGTCATTGATTACTTATATAGGACTAGGGGGGTCACATGGGGTCATTGAGTACTTATATAGGACATGGGGGGGTCACATGGGGTCATTGAGTACTTATATAGGACTAGGGGGGTCACATGGGGTCATTGAGTACTTATATAGGACTAGGGGGGTCACATGGGGTCATTGAGTACTTATATAGGACTAGGGGGGTCACATGGGGTCATTGAGTACTTATATAGGACATGGGGGGGTCTCATGGGGTCATTGAGTACTTATATAGGACATGGGGGGGTCACATGCTGTCATTGAGTACTTATATAGGACTAGGGGGGTCACATGGGGTCATTGAGTACTTATATAGGACTAGGGGGGCCACATTGGGTCATTGAGTACTTATATAGGACTAGGGGGGTCACATGGGGTCATTGGGTACTTATATAGGACATGGGGGGGTCACATGGGGTCATTGAGTACTTATATAGGACTAGGGGGGTCACATGGGGTCATTGAGTACTTATATAGGACATGGGGGGGTCACATGGGGTCATTGAGTACTTATATAGGACTCGGGTGGGTCACATGGGGTCATTGAGTACTTATATAGGACTAGGGGGGTCACATGGGGTCATTGAGTACTTATATAGGACTAGGGGGGTCACATGGGGTCATTGAGTACTTATATAGGACATGGGGGGGTCACATGGGGTCATTGAGTACTTATATAGGACTAGGGGGGTCACATGGGGTCATTGAGTACTTATATAGGACTAGGGGGGTCACATGGGGTCATTGAGTACTTATATAGGACTAGGGGGGTCACATGGGGTCATTGAGTACTTATATAGGACATGGGGGGGTCTCATGGGGTCATTGAGTACTTATATAGGACATGGGGGGGTCACATGCTGTCATTGAGTACTTATATAGGACTAGGGGGGTCACATGGGGTCATTGAGTACTTATATAGGACTAGGGGGGACACATGGGGTCATTGAGTACTTATATAGGACTAGGGGGGTCACATGGGGTCATTGGGTACTTATATAGGACATGGGGGGTCACATGGGGTCATTGGGTACTTATATAGGACATGGGGGGGTCACATGGGGTCATTGAGTACTTATATAGGACTAGGGGGGTCACATGGGGTCATTGAGTACTTATATAGGACATGGGGGGGTCACATGGGGTCATTGAGTACTTATATAGGACTAGGGTGGGTCACATGGGGTCATTGAGTACTTATATAGGACTAGGGGGGTCACATGGGGTCATTGAGTACTTATATAGGACTAGGGGGGTCACATGGTTCATTGAGTACTTATATAGGACATGGGGGGGTCTCATGGGGTCATTGAGTACTTATATAGGACATGGGGGGTCACATGCTGTCATTGAGTACTTATATAGGACTAGGGGGGTCACATGGGGTCATTGAGTACTTATATAGGACTAGGGGGGTCACATGGGGTCATTGAGTACTTATATAGGACATGGGGGGGTCTCATGGGGTCATTGAGTACTTATATAGGACATGGGGGGGTCACATGCTGTCATTGAGTACTTATATAGGACTAGGGGTGTAACATGGGGTCATTGAGTACTTATATAGGACATGGGGGGGTCACATGGGGTCATTGAGTACTTATATAGGACTAGGGTGGGTCACATGGGGTCATTGAGTACTTATATAGGACTAGGGGTGTCACATGGGGTCATTGAGTACTTATATAGGACTAGGGGGGTCACATGGGGTCATTGAGTACTTTTATAGGACTAGGGGGGTCACATGGGGTCAGTGAGTACTTATATAGGACATGGGGGGGTCTCATGGGGTCATTGAGTACTTATATAGGACATGGGGGGGTCACATGTGGTCATTGAGTACTTATATAGGACTAGGGGGTTCACATGGGGTCATTGATTACTTATATAGGACTAGGGGGGTCACATGGGGTCATTGAGTACTTATATAGGACATGGGGGGGTCACATGGGGTCATTGAGTACTTATATAGGACTAGGGGGGTCACATGGGGTCATTGAGTACTTATATAGGACTAGGGGGGTCACATGGGGTCATTGAGTACTTATATAGGACTAGGGGGGTCACATGGGGTCATTGAGTACTTATATAGGACATGGGGGGGTCTCATGGGGTCATTGAGTACTTATATAGGACATGGGGGGGTCACATGCTGTCATTGAGTACTTATATAGGACTAGGGGGGTCACATGGGGTCATTGAGTACTTATATAGGACTAGGGGGGCCACATGGGGTCATTGAGTACTTATATAGGACTAGGGGGGTCACATGGGGTCATTGGGTACTTATATAGGACATGGGGGGGTCACATGGGGTCATTGAGTACTTATATAGGACTAGGGGGGTCACATGGGGTCATTGAGTACTTATATAGGACATGGGGGGGTCACATGGGGTCATTGAGTACTTATATAGGACTCGGGTGGGTCACATGGGGTCATTGAGTACTTATATAGGACTAGGGGGGTCACATGGGGTCATTGAGTACTTATATAGGACTAGGGGGGTCACATGAAGTCATTGAGTACTTATATAGGACATGGGGGGGTCTCATGTGGTCATTGAGTACTTATATAGGACATGGGGGGGTCACATGCTGTCATTGAGTACTTATATAGGACTAGGGGGGTAACATGGGGTCATTGAGTACTTATATAGGACATGGGGGGTCACATGGGGTCATTGAGTACTTATATAGGACATGGGAGGGTCACATGGGGTCATTGAGTACTTATATAGGACTAGGGGGGTCACATGGGGTCATTGAGTACTTATATAGGACTAGGGGGGTCACATGGGGTCATTGAGTACTTATATTGGACTAGGGGGGTCACATGGGGTCATTGAGTACTTATATAGGACATGGGGGGGTCTCATGGGGTCATTGAGTACTTATAAAGGACATGGGGGGGTCACATGCTGTCATTGAGTACTTATATAGGACTAGGGGGGTCACATGGGGTCATTGAGTACTTATATAGTACTAGGGGGGACACATGGGGTCATTGAGTACTTATATAGGACTAGGGGGGTCACATGGGGTCATTGGGTACTTATATAGGACATGGGGGGGTCACATGGGGTCATTGAGTACTTATATAGGACACGGGGGGTCACATGGGGTTATTGAGTACTTATATAGGACATGGGGGGGTAACATGGGGTCATTTAGTACTTATATAGGACTAGGGTGGGTCACATGGGGTCATTGAGTACTTATATAGGACTAGGGGGGTCACATGGGGTCATTGAGTACTTTTATAGGACTAGGGGTGTCACATGAAGTCATTGAGTACTTATATAGGTAATGGGGGGGGTCTCATGGGGTCATTGAGTACTTATATAGGACATGGGGGGGTCACATGCTGTCATTGAGTACTTATATAGGACTAGGGGGGTAACATGGGGTCATTGAGTACTTATATAGGACATGGGGGGGTCACATGGGGTCATTGAGTACTTATATAGGACTAGGGTGGGTCACATGGGGTCATTGAGTACTTATATAGGACTAGGGGTGTCACATGGGGTCATTGAGTACTTATATAGGACTAGGGGGGTCACATGGGGTCATTGAGTACTTATATAGGACTAGGGGGGTCTCATGGGGTCATTGAGTACTTATATAAGACATGGGGGGTCTCATGGGGTCATTGAGTACTTATATATGACATGGGGGGGTCACATGGGGTCATTGAGTACTTATATAGGACTAGGGGGGTCACATGGGGTCATTGAGTACTTATATAGGACATGGGGGGGTCACATGGGGTCATTGAGTACTTATATAGGACTAGGGGGGTCACATGGTGTCATTGAGTACTTATATAGGACATGGGGTGGTCACATGGGGTCATTGAGTACTTATATAGGACTAGGGTGGGTCACATGGGGTCATTGAGTACTTATATAGGACTAGGGGGTTCACATGGGGTCATTTAGTACTTATATAGGACTAGGGGGGTAACATGGGGTCATTGAGTACTTATATAGGACATGGGGGGGTCACATGGGGTCATTGAGTACTTATATAGGACTAGGGTGGGTCACATGGGGTCATTGAGTACTTATATAGGACTAGGGGTGTCACATGGTGTCATTGAGTACTTATATAGGATTAGGGGGGTCACATGGGGTCATTGAGTACTTATATAGGACTTGAGGGGTCACATGGGGTCATTGAGTACTTATATAGGACATGGGGGGGTCTCATGGGGTCATTGAGTACTTATATAGGAAATGGGGGGGTCACATGGGGTCATTGAGTACTTATATAGGACTAGGGGGGTCACATGGGGTCATTGAGTACTTATATAGGACTAGGGGGGTCACATGGGGTCATTGAGTACTTATATAGGACATGGGGGGGTCACATGGGGTCATTGAGTACTTATATAGGACTAGGGTGGGTCACATGGGGTCATTGAGTACTTATATAGGACTAGGGGGGTCACATGGGGTCATTGAGTACTTATCTAGGACTAGGGGGGTCACATGGGGTCATTGAGTACTTATATAGGACTAGGGGTGTCAAATGGGGACATTGAGTACTTTTAAAGGACATGGGGGGGTCACATGGGGTCATTGAGTACTTATATAGGACTAGGGGGGTCACATGGGGTCATGGAGTACTTATATAGGACATGGGGGGGTCACATGGGGACATTGAGTTCTTATATAGGACTAGGGTGGGTCACATGGGGTCATTGAGTACTTATATAGGACATGGGGGGGTCACATGAGGTCATTGAGTACTTATATAGGGCTAGGGGGGTCACATGGGGTCATTGAGTACTTATATAGGACTAGGGGGGTCACATGGGGTCATTGAGTACTTATATAGGACATGGGGGGGTCACATGGGGTCATTGAGTACTTATATAGGACATGGGGGGTCACATGGGGTCATTGAGTACTTTTATAGGACTAGGGTGGGTCACATGGGGTCATTGAGTACTTATATAGGACTAGGGGGGTCACATGGGGTCATTGAGTACTTATATAGGACTAGGGGGGTAACATGGGGTCATTGAGTACTTATATAGGACATGGGGGTGTCACATGGGGTCATTGAGTACTTATATAGGACTAGGGTGGGTCACATGGGGTCATTGAGTACTTATATAGGACTAGGGGTGTCACATGGGGTCATTGAGTACTTATATAGGACTAGGGGGTCACATGGGGTGATTGAGTACTTATATAGGACTAGGGGGGTCACATGGGGTCATTGAGTACTTATATAGGACATGGGGGGTCTCATGGGGTCATTGAGTACTTATATAGGACGAGGGTGGGTCACATGGGGTCATTGAGTACTTATATAGGACTAGGGGGTTCACATGGGGTCATTTAGTACTTATATAGGACTAGGGGGGTAACATGGGGTCATTGAGTACTTATATAGGACATGGAGGGGTCACATGGGGTCATTGAGTACTTATATAGGACTAGGGTGGGTCACATGGGGTCATTGAGTACTTATATAGGACTAGGGGTGTCACATGGTGTCATTGAGTACTTATATAGGATTAGGGGGGTCACATGGGGTCATTGAGTACTTATATATGACTTGGGGGGTCACATGGGGTCATTGAGTACTTATATAGGACATGGGGGGGGTCTCATGGGGTCATTGAGTACTTATATAGGACATGGGGGGGTCACATGGGGTCATGGAGTACTTATATAGGACATGGGGGGGTCACATGGGGTCATTGAGTTCTTATATAGGACTAGGGTGGGTCACATGGGGTCATCGAGTACTTATATAGGACATGGGGGGGTCACATGGGGTCATTGAGTACTTATATAGGACTAGGGGGGTCACATGGGGTCATGGAGTACTTATATAGGACATGGGGGGGTCACATGGGGTCATTGAGTTCTTATATAGGACTAGGGTGGGTCACATGGGGTCATCGAGTACTTATATAGGACATGGGGGGGTCACATGAGGTCATTGAGTACTTATATAGGACTAGGGGGGTCACATGGGGTCATTGAGTACTTATATAGGACATGGGGGGGTCACATGGGGTCATTGAGTACTTATATAGGACTAGGGTGGGTCACATGGGGTCATTGAGTACTTATATAGGACTAGGGGGGGTCACATGGGGTCAATGAGTACTTATCTAGGACTAGGGGGGTCACATGGGGTCATTGAGTACTTATATAGGACTAGGGGTGTCAAATGGGGACATTGAGTACTTTTAAAGGACATGGGGGGGTTACATGGGGTCATTGAGTACTTATATAGGACTAGGGGGGTCACATGGGGTCATGGAGTACTTATATAGGACATGGGGGGGTCACATGGGGTCATTGAGTTCTTATATAGGACTAGGGTGGGTCACATGGGGTCATTGAGTACTTATATAGGACATGGGGGGGTCACATGAGGTCATTGAGTACTTATATAGGGCTAAGGGGGTCACATGGGGTCATTGAGTACTTATATAGGACTAGGGGGGTCACATGGGGTCATTGAGTACTTATATAGGACATGGGGGGGTCACATGGGGTCATTGAGTACTTATATAGGACATGGGGGGTCACATGGGGTCATTGAGTACTTTTATAGGACTAGGGTGGGTCACATGGGGTCATTGAGTACTTATATAGGACTAGGGGGGTCACATGGGGTCATTGAGTACTTATATAGGACTAGGGGGGTAACATGGGGTCATTGAGTACTTATATAGGACATGGGGGGGTCACATGGGGTCATTGAGTACTTATATAGGACTAGGGGGGTCACATGGGGTCATTGAGTACTTATATAGGACTAGGGGGGTAACATGGGGTCATTGAGTACTTATATAGGACTAGGGTGGGTCACATGGGGTCATTGAGTACTTATATAGGACTAGGGGGGTCACATGGAGTCATTGAGTACTTTTCTAGGACTAGGGGGGTCACATGGGGTCATTGAGTACTTATATAGGACTAGGGGTGTCAAATGGGGACATTGAGTACTTTTAAAGGACATGGGGGGGTCACATGGGGTCATTGAGTACTTATATAGGACTAGGGGGGTCACATGGGGTCATGGAGTACTTATATAGGACATGGGGGGGTCACATGGGGACATTGAGTTCTTATATAGGACTAGGGTGGGTCACATGGGGTCATTGAGTACTTATATAGGACATGGGGGGGTCACATGAGGTCATTGAGTACTTATATAGGGCTAGGGGGGTCACATGGGGTCATTGAGTACTTATATAGGACTAGGGGGGTCACATGGGGTCATTGAGTACTTATATAGTACATGGGGGGGTCACATGGGGTCATTGAGTACTTATATAGGGCATGGGGGGTCACATGGGGTCATTGAGTACTTTTATAGGACTAGGGTGGGTCACATGGGGTCATTGAGTACTTATATAGGACTAGGGGGGTCACATGGGGTCATTGAGTACTTATATAGGACTAGGGGGGTAACATGGGGTCATTGAGTACTTATATAGGACATGGGGGGGTCACATGGGGTCATTGAGTACTTATATAGGACTAGGGTGGGTCACATGGGGTCATTGAGTACTTATATAGGACTAGGGGTGTCACATGGGGTCATTGAGTACTTATATAGGACTAGGGGGTCACATGGGGTCATTGAGTACTTATATAGGACTAGGGGGGTCACATGGGGTCATTGAGTACTTATATAGGACATGGGGGGTCTCATGGGGTCATTGAGTACTTATATAGGACTAGGGGGATCACATGGGGTCATTGAGTACTTATATAGGACATGGGGGGGTCACATGGGGTCATTGAGTACTTATATAGGACTAGGGGGGTCACATGGTGTCATTGAGAACTTATATAGGACATGGGGGGGTCACATGGGGTCATTGAGTACTTATATAGGACGAGGGTGGGTCACATGGGGTCATTGAGTACTTATATAGGACTAGGGGGTTCACATGGGGTCATTTAGTACTTATATAGGACTAGGGGGGTAACATGGGGTCATTGAGTACTTATATAGGACATGGGGGGGTCACATGGGGTCATTGAGTACTTATATAGGACTAGGGTGGGTCACATGGGGTCATTGAGTACTTATATAGGACTAGGGGTGTCACATGGTGTCATTGAGTACTTATATAGGATTAGGGGGGTCACATGGGGTCATTGAGTACTTATATATGACTTGGGGGGTCACATGGGGTCATTGAGTACTTATATAGGACATGGGGGGGTCTCATGGGGTCATTGAGTACTTATATAGGACATGGGGGGGTCACATGGGGTCATTGAGTACTTATATAGGACTAGGGGGGTCACATGGGGTCATTGAGTACTTATATAGGACTAGGTGTGTCACATGGGGTCATTGAGTACTTATATAGGACTAGGGGGTCACATGGGGTCATTGAGTACTTATATAGGACTAGGGGGATCACATGGGGTCATTGAGTACTTATATAGGACATGGGGGGTCTCATGGGGTCATTGAGTACTTATATAGGACTAGGGGGATCACATGGGGTCATTGAGTACTTATATAGGACATGGGGGGTCACATGGGGTCATTGAGTACTTATATAGGACTAGGGGGGTCACATGGTGTCATTGAGTACTTATATAGGACATGGGGGGGTCACATGGGGTCATTGAGTACTTATATAGGACGAGGGTGGGTCACATGGGGTCATTGAGTACTTATATAGGACTAGGGGGTTCACATGGGGTCATTTAGTACTTATATAGGACATGGGGGGGTAACATGGGGTCATTGAGTACTTATATAGGACTAGGGTGGGTCACATGGGGTCATTGAGTACTTATATAGGACTAGGGGTGTCACATGGTGTCATTGAGTACTTATATAGGATTAGGGGGGTCACATGGGGTCATTGAGTACTTATATATGACTTGGGGGGTCACATGGGGTCATTGAGTACTTATATAGGACATGGGGGGGGTCTCATGGGGTCATTGAGTACTTATATAGGACATGGGGGGGTCACATGGGGACATTGAGTACTTATATAGGACTAGGGGGGTCACATGGGGTCATTGAGTACGTATATAGGACTAGGGGGGTCACATGGTGTCATTGAGTACTTATATAGGACATGGGGGGGGTCACATGGGGTCATTGAGTACTTATATAGGACGAGGGTGGGTCACATGGGGTCATTGAGTACTTATATAGGACTAGGGGGTTCATATGGGGTCATTTAGTACTTATATAGGACTAGGGGGGTAACATGGGGTCATTGAGTACTTATATAGGACATGGAGGGGTCACATGGGGTCATTGAGTACTTATATATTACTAGGGTGGGTCACATGGGGTCATTGAGTACTTATATAGGACTAGGGGTGTCACATGGTGTCATTGAGTACTTATATAGGATTAGGGGGGTCACATGGGGTCATTGAGTACTTATATATGACTTGGGGGGTCACATGGGGTCATTGAGTACTTATATAGGACTAGGGTGGGTCACATGGGGTCATTGAGTACTTATATAGGACTAGGGGGGTCACATGGGGTCAATGAGTACTTATCTAGGACTAGGGGGGTCACGTGGGGTCATTGAGTACTTATATAGGACTAGGGGTGTCAAATGGGGACATTGAGTACTTTTAAAGGACATGGGGGGGTTACATGGGGTCATTGAGTACTTATATAGGACTAGGGGGGTCACATGGGGTCATGGAGTACTTATATAGGACTAGGGGGGTCACATGGGGTCATTGAGTACTTATATAGGACATGGGGGGGTCACATGGGGTCATTTTATACTTATATAGGACTAGGGTGGGTCACATGGGGTCATCGAGTACTTATATAGGACTAGGGGTGTCAAATGGGGACATTGAGTACTTTTAAAGGACATGGGGGGGTTACATGGGGTCATTGAGTACTTATATAGGACTAGGGGGGTCACATGGGGTCATGGTGTACTTATATAGGACATGGGGGGGTCACATGGGGTCATTGAGTTCTTATATAGGACTAGGGTGGGTCACATGGGGTCATTGAGTACTTATATAGGACATGGGGGGGTCACATGAGGTCATTGAGTACTTATATAGGGCTAAGGGGGTCACATGGGGTCATTGAGTACTTATATAGGACTAGGGGGGTCACATGGGGTCATGGAGTACTTATATAGGACATGGGGGGGTCACATGGGGTCATTGAGTACTTATATAGGACTAGGGTGGGTCACATGGGGTCATTGAGTACTTATATAGGACTAGGGGTGTCACATGGGGTCATTGAGTACTTATATAGGACTAGGGGGTCACATGGGGTCATTGAGTACTTATATAGGACTAGGGTGGGTCACATGGGGTCATTGAGTACTTATATAGGACTAGGGGGGTCACATGGAGTCATTGAGTACTTTTCTAGGACTAGGGGGGTCACATGGGGTCATTGAGTACTTATATAGGACTAGGGGTGTCAAATGGGGACATTGAGTACTTTTAAAGGATATGGGGGGGTCACATGGGGTCATTGAGTACTTATATAGGACTAGGGGGGTCACATGGGGTCATGGAGTACTTATATAGGACATGGGGGGGTCACATGGGGACATTGAGTTCTTATATAGGACTAGGGTGGGTCACATGGGGTCATTGAGTACTTATATAGGACATGGGGGGTCACATGAGGTCATTGAGTACTTATATAGGGCTAGGGGGGTCACATGGGGTCATTGAGTACTTATATAGGACTAGGGGGGTCACATGGGGTCATTGAGTACTTATATAGGACATGGGGGGGTCACATGGGGTCATTGAGTACTTATATAGGACATGGGGGGTCACATGGGGTCATTGAGTACTTTTATAGGACTAGGGTGGGTCACATGGGGTCATTGAGTACTTATATAGGACTAGGGGGGTCACATGGGGTCATTGAGTACTTATATAGGACTAGGGGGGTAACATGGGGTCATTGAGTACTTATATAGGACATGGGGGGGTCACATGGGGTCATTGAGTACTTATATAGGACTAGGGTGGGTCACATGGGGTCATTGAGTACTTATATAGGACTAGGGGTGTCACATGGGGTCATTGAGTACTTATATAGGACTAGGGGGTCACATGGGGTCATTGAGTACTTATATAGGACTAGGGGGGTCACATGGGGTCATTGAGTACTTATATAGGACATGGGGGGTCTCATGGGGTCATTGAGTACTTATATAGGACTAGGGGGATCACATGGGGTCATTGAGTACTTATATAGGACATGGGGGGGTCACATGGGGTCATTGAGTACTTATATAGGACTAGGGGGGTCACATGGGGTCATTGAGTACTTATATAGGACTAGGGGGGTAACATGGGGTCATTGAGTACTTATATAGGACATGGGGGGGTCACATGGGGTCATTGAGTACTTATATAGGACTAGGGGGGTCACATGGGGTCATTGAGTACTTATATAGGACTAGGGGGGTCACATGGGGTCATGGAGTACTTATATAGGACATGGGGGGGTCACATGGGGACATTGAGTTCTTATATAGGACTAGGGTGGGTCACATGGGGTCATTGAGTACTTATATAGGACATGGGGGGGTCACATGAGGTCATTGAGTACTTATATAGGGCTAGGGGGGTCACATGGGGTCATTGAGTACTTATATAGGACTAGGGGGGTCACATGGGGTCATTGAGTACTTATATAGGACATGGGGGGGTCACATGGGGTCATTGAGTACTTATATAGGACATGGGGGGTCACATGGGGTCATTGAGTACTTTTATAGGACATGGGGGGGTCACATGGGGTCATTGAGTACTTATATAGGACTAGGGGGGGTCACATGGGGTCATGGAGTACTTATATAGGACATGGGGGGGTCACATGGGGACATTGAGTTCTTATATAGGACTAGGGTGGGTCACATGGGGTCATTGAGTACTTATATAGGACATGGGGGGTCACATGAGGTCATTGAGTACTTATATAGGGCTAGGGGGGTCACATGGGGTCATTGAGTACTTATATAGGACTAGGGGGGTCACATGGGGTCATTGAGTACTTATATAGGACATGGGGGGGTCACATGGGGTCATTGAGTACTTATATAGGACATGGGGGGTCACATGGGGTCATTGAGTACTTTTATAGGACTAGGGTGGGTCACATGGGGTCATTGAGTACTTATATAGGACTAGGGGGGTCACATGGGGTCATTGAGTACTTATATAGGACTAGGGGGGTAACATGGGGTCATTGAGTACTTATATAGGACATGGGGGGGTCACATGGGGTCATTGAGTACTTATATAGGACTAGGGTGGGTCACATGGGGTCATTGAGTACTTATATAGGACTAGGGGTGTCACATGGGGTCATTGAGTACTTATATAGGACTAGGGGTCACATGGGGTCATTGAGTACTTATATAGGACTAGGGGGGTCACATGGGGTCATTGAGTACTTATATAGGACATGGGGGGTCTCATGGGGTCATTGAGTACTTATATAGGACTAGGGGGATCACATGGGGTCATTGAGTACTTATATAGGACATGGGGGGGTCACATGGGGTCATTGAGTACTTATATAGGACTAGGGGGGTCACATGGGGTCATTGAGTACTTATATAGGACTAGGGGGGTAACATGGGGTCATTGAGTACTTATATAGGACATGGGGGGGTCACATGGGGTCATTGAGTACTTATATAGGACTAGGGGGGTCACATGGGGTCATTGAGTACTTATATAGGACTAGGGGGGTCACATGGGGTCATGGAGTACTTATATAGGACATGGGGGGGTCACATGGGGACATTGAGTTCTTATATAGGACTAGGGTGGGTCACATGGGGTCATTGAGTACTTATATAGGACATGGGGGGGTCACATGAGGTCATTGAGTACTTATATAGGGCTAGGGGGGTCACATGGGGTCATTGAGTACTTATATAGGACTAGGGGGGTCACATGGGGTCATTGAGTACTTATATAGGACATGGGGGGGTCACATGGGGTCATTGAGTACTTATATAGGACATGGGGGGTCACATGGGGTCATTGAGTACTTTTATAGGACTAGGGTGGGTCACATGGGGTCATTGAGTACTTATATAGGACTAGGGGGTCACATGGGGTCATTGAGTACTTATATAGGACTAGGGGGGTAACATGGGGTCATTGAGTACTTATATAGGACATGGGGGGGTCACATGGTGTCATTGAGTACTTATATAGGACTAGGGTGGGTCACATGGGGTCATTGAGTACTTATATAGGACTAGGGGTGTCACATGGGGTCATTGAGTACTTATATAGGACTAGGGGGTCACATGGGGTCATTGAGTACTTATATAGGACTAGGGGGGTCACATGGGGTCATTGAGTACTTATATAGGACATGGGGGGTCTCATGGGGTCATTGAGTACTTATATAGGACTAGGGGGATCACATGGGGTCATTGAGTACTTATATAGGACATGGGGGGGTCACATGGGGTCATTGAGTACTTATATAGGACTGGGGGGGTCACATGGTGTCATTGAGAACTTATATAGGACATGGGGGGGTCACATGGGGTCATTGAGTACTTATATAGGACGAGGGTGGGTCACATGGGGTCATTGAGTACTTATATAGGACTAGGGGGTTCACATGGGGTCATTTAGTACTTATATAGGACTAGGGGGGTAACATGGGGTCATTGAGTACTTATATAGGACATGTGGGGGTCACATGGGGTCATTGAGTACTTATATAGGACTAGGGTGGGTCACATGGGGTCATTGAGTACTTATATAGGACTAGGGGTGTCACATGGTGTCATTGAGTACTTATATAGGATTAGGGGGGTCACATGGGGTCATTGAGTACTTATATATGACTTGGGGGGTCACATGGGGTCATTGAGTACTTATATAGGACATGGGGGGGTCTCATGGGGTCATTGAGTAATTATATAGGACATGGGGGGGTCACATGGGGTCATTGAGTATTTATATAGGACTAGGGGGGTCACATGGGGTCATTGAGTACTTATATAGGACTAGGGGGGTCACATGGGGTCATTGAGTACTTATATAGGACATGGGGGGGTCACATGGGGTCATTTTGTACTTATATAGGACTAGGGTGGGTCACATGGGGTCATTGAGTACTTATATAGGACTAGGGGTATCACATGGGGTCATTGAGTACTTATATAGGACTAGGGGGTCACATGGGGTCATTGAGTACTTATATAGGACTAGGGGGGTCACATGGGGTCATTGAGTACTTATATAGGACATGGGGGGTCTCATGGGGTCATTGAGTACTTATATAGGACTAGGGGGATCACATGGGGTCATTGAGTACTTATATAGGACATGGGGGGGTCACATGGGGTCATTGAGTACTTATATAGGACTAGGGGGGTCACATGGTGTCATTGAGTACTTATATAGGACATGGGGGGGTCACATGGGGTCATTGAGTACTTATATAGGACGAGGGTGGGTCACATGGGGTCATTGAGTACTTATATAGGACTAGGGGGTTCACATGGGGTCATTTAGTACTTATATAGGACATGGGGGGGTCACATGGGGTCATTGAGTACTTATATAGGACTAGGGTGGGTCACATGGGGTCATTGAGTACTTATATAGGACTAGGGGTGTCACATGGTGTCATTGAGTACTTATATAGGATTAGGGGGGTCACATGGGGTCATTGAGTACTTATATATGACTTGGGGGGTCACATGGGGTCATTGAGTACTTATATAGGACATGGGGGGGGTCTCATGGGGTCATTGAGTACTTATATAGGACATGGGGGGTCACATGGGGACATTGAGTACTTATATAGGACTAGGGGGGTCACATGGGGTCATTGAGTACTTATATAGGACATGGGGGGGTCACATGAGGTCATTGAGTACTTATATAGGGCTAAGGGGGTCACATGGGGTCATTGAGTACTTATATAGGACTAGGGGGGTCACATGGGGTCATGGAGTACTTATATAGGACATGGGGGGGTCACATGGGGTCATTGAGTACTTATATAGGACTAGGGTGGGTCACATGGGGTCATTGAGTACTTATATAGGACTAGGGGGGTCACATGGGGTCAATGAGTACTTATCTAGGACTAGGGGGGTCACGTGGGGTCATTGAGTACTTACATAGGACTAGGGGTGTCAAATGGGGACATTGAGTACTTTTAAAGGACATGGGGGGGTTACATGGGGTCATTGAGTACTTATATAGGACTAGGGGGGTCACATGGGGTCATGGAGTACTTATATAGGACTAGGGGGGTCACATGGGGTCATTGAGTACTTATATAGGACATGGGGGGGTCACATGGGGTCATTTTATACTTATATAGGACTAGGGTGGGTCACATGGGGTCATCGAGTACTTATATAGGACTAGGGGTGTCAAATGGGGACATTGAGTACTTTTAAAGGACATGGGGGGGTTACATGGGGTCATTGAGTACTTATATAGGACTAGGGGGGTCACATGGGGTCATGGAGTACTTATATAGGACATGGGGGGGTCACATGGGGTCATTGAGTTCTTATATAGGACTAGGGTGGGTCACATGGGGTCATTGAGTACTTATATAGGACATGGGGGGGTCACATGAGGTCATTGAGTACTTATATAGGGCTAAGGGGGTCACATGGGGTCATTGAGTACTTATATAGGACTAGGGGGGTCACATGGGGTCATGGAGTACTTATATAGGACATGGGGGGGTCACAAGGGGTCATTGAGTACTTATATAGGACTAGGGTGGGTCACATGGGGTCATTGAGTACTTATATAGGACTAGGGGTGTCACATGGGGTCATTGAGTACTTATATAGGACTAGGGGGTCACATGGGGTCATTGAGTACTTATATAGGACTAGGGTGGGTCACATGGGGTCATTGAGTACTTATATAGGACTAGGGGGGTCACATGGAGTCATTGAGTACTTTTCTAGGACTAGGGGGGTCACATGGGGTCATTGAGTACTTATATAGGACTAGGGGTGTCAAATGGGGACATTGAGTACTTTTAAAGGATATGGGGGGGTCACATGGGGTCATTGAGTACTTATATAGGACTAGGGGGGTCACATGGGGTCATGGAGTACTTATATAGGACATGGGGGGGTCACATGGGGACATTGAGTTCTTATATAGGACTAGGGTGGGTCACATGGGGTCATTGAGTACTTATATAGGACATGGGGGGTCACATGAGGTCATTGAGTACTTATATAGGGCTAGGGGGGTCACATGGGGTCATTGAGTACTTATATAGGACTAGGGGGGTCACATGGGGTCATTGAGTACTTATATAGGACATGGGGGGGTCACATGGGGTCATTGAGTACTTATATAGGACATGGGGGGTCACATGGGGTCATTGAGTACTTTTATAGGACTAGGGTGGGTCACATGGGGTCATTGAGTACTTATATAGGACTAGGGGGGTCACATGGGGTCATTGAGTACTTATATAGGACTAGGGGGGTAACATGGGGTCATTGAGTACTTATATAGGACATGGGGGGGTCACATGGGGTCATTGAGTACTTATATAGGACTAGGGTGGGTCACATGGTGTCATTGAGTACTTATATAGGACTAGGGGTGTCACATGGGGTCATTGAGTACTTATATAGGACTAGGGGGTCACATGGGGTCATTGAGTACTTATATAGGACTAGGGGGGTCACATGGGGTCATTGAGTACTTATATAGGACATGGGGGGTCTCATGGGGTCATTGAGTACTTATATAGGACTAGGGGGATCACATGGGGTCATTGAGTACTTATATAGGACATGGGGGGGTCACATGGGGTCATTGAGTACTTATATAGGACTAGGGGGGTCACATGGGGTCATTGAGTACTTATATAGGACTAGGGGGGTAACATGGGGTCATTGAGTACTTATATAGGACATGGGGGGGTCACATGGGGTCATTGAGTACTTATATAGGACTAGGGGGGTCACATGGGGTCATTGAGTACTTATATAGGACTAGGGGGGTAACATGGGGTCATTGAGTACTTATATAGGACTAGGGTGGGTCACATGGGGTCATTGAGTACTTATATAGGACTAGGGGGGTCACATGGAGTCATTGAGTACTTTTCTAGGACTAGGGGGGTCACATGGGGTCATTGAGTACTTATATAGGACTAGGGGTGTCAAATGGGGACATTGAGTACTTTTAAAGGACATGGGGGGGTCACATGGGGTCATTGAGTACTTATATAGGACTAGGGGGGTCACATGGGGTCATGGAGTACTTATATAGGACATGGGGGGGTCACATGGGGACATTGAGTTCTTATATAGGTCTAGGGTGGGTCACATGGGGTCATTGAGTACTTATATAGGACATGGGGGGGTCACATGAGGTCATTGAGTACTTATATAGGGTTAGGGGGGTCACATGGGGTCATTGAGTACTTATATAGGACTAGGGGGGTCACATGGGGCCATTGAGTACTTATATAGGACATGGGGGGGTCACATGGGGTCATTGAGTACTTATATAGGACATGGGGGGTCACATGGGGTCATTGAGTACTTTTATAGGACTAGGGTGGGTCACATGGGGTCATTGAGTACTTATATAGGACTAGGGGGGGTCACATGGGGTCATTGAGTACTTATATAGGACTAGGGGGGGTCACATGGGGTCATTGAGTACTTATATAGGACATGGGGGGGTCACATGGGGTCATTGAGTACTTATATAGGACATGGGGGGTCACATGGGGTCATTGAGTACTTTTATAGGACTAGGGTGGGTCACATGGGGTCATTGAGTACTTATATAGGACTAGGGGGGTCACATGGGGTCATTGAGTACTTATATAGGACTAGGGGGGTAACATGGGGTCATTGAGTACTTATATAGGACATGGGGGGGTCACATGGGGTCATTGAGTACTTATATAGGACTAGGGTGGGTCACATGGGGTCATTGAGTACTTATATAGGACTAGGGGTGTCACATGGGGTCATTGAGTACTTATATAGGACTAGGGGGTCACATGGGGTCATTGAGTACTTATATAGGACTAGGGGGGTCACATGGGGTCATTGAGTACTTATATAGGACATGGGGGGGTCTCATGGGGTCATTGAGTACTTATATAGGACTAGGGGGATCACATGGGGTCATTGAGTACTTATATAGGACATGGGGGGGTCACATGGGGTCATTGAGTACTTATATAGGACTAGGGGGGTCACATGGTGTCATTGAGAACTTATATAGGACATGGGGGGGTCACATGGGGTCATTGAGTACTTATATAGGACGAGGGTGGGTCACATGGGGTCATTGAGTACTTATATAGGACTAGGGGGTTCACATGGGGTCATTTAGTACTTATATAGGACTAGGGGGGTAACATGGGGTCATTGAGTACTTATATAGGACATGTGGGGGTCACATGGGGTCATTGAGTACTTATATAGGACTAGGGTGGGTCACATGGGGTCATTGAGTACTTATATAGGACTAGGGGTGTCACATGGTGTCATTGAGTACTTATATAGGATTAGGGGGGTCACATGGGGTCATTGAGTACTTATATATGACTTGGGGGGTCACATGGGGTCATTGAGTACTTATATAGGACATGGGGGGGTCTCATGGGGTCATTGAGTACTTATATAGGACATGGGGGGGTCACATGGGGTCATTGAGTACTTATATAGGACTAGGGGGGTCACATGGGGTCATTGAGTACTTATATAGGACTAGGGGGGTCACATGGGGTCATTGAGTACTTATATAGGACATGGGGGGGTCACATGGGGTCATTTTGTACTTATATAGGACTAGGGTGGGTCACATGGGGTCATTGAGTACTTATATAGGACTAGGGGTATCACATGGGGTCATTGAGTACTTATATAGGACTAGGGGGTCACATGGGGTCATTGAGTACTTATATAGGACTAGGGGGGTCACATGGGGTCATTGAGTACTTATATAGGACATGGGGGGTCTCATGGGGTCATTGAGTACTTATATAGGACTAGGGGGATCACATGGGGTCATTGAGTACTTATATAGGACATGGGGGGGTCACATGGGGTCATTGAGTACTTATATAGGACTAGGGGGGTCACATGGTGTCATTGAGTACTTATATAGGACATGGGGGGGTCACATGGGGTCATTGAGTACTTATATAGGACGAGGGTGGGTCACATGGGGTCATTGAGTACTTATATAGGACTAGGGGGTTCACATGGGGTCATTTAGTACTTATATAGGACATGGGGGGGTCACATGGGGTCATTGAGTACTTATATAGGACTAGGGTGGGTCACATGGGGTCATTGAGTACTTATATAGGACTAGGGGTGTCACATGGTGTCATTGAGTACTTATATAGGATTAGGGGGGTCACATGGGGTCATTGAGTACTTATATAGGACATGGGGGGGTCACATGGGGTCATTGAGTACTTATATAGGACGAGGGTGGGTCACATGGGGTCATTGAGTACTTATATAGGACTAGGGGGTTCACATGGGGTCATTTAGTACTTATATAGGACTAGGGGGGTAACATGGGGTCATTGAGTACTTATATAGGACATGGAGGGGTCACATGGGGTCATTGAGTACTTATATAGGACTAGGGTGGGTCACATGGGGTCATTGAGTACTTATATAGGACTAGGGGTGTCACATGGTGTCATTGAGTACTTATATAGGATTAGGGGGGTCACATGGGGTCATTGAGTACTTATATATGACTTGGGGGGTCACATGGGGTCATTGAGTACTTATATAGGACATGGGGGGGGTCTCATGGGGTCATTGAGTACTTATATAGGACATGGGGGGGTCACATGGGGACATTGAGTACTTATATAGGACTAGGGGGGTCACATGGGGTCATTGAGTACTTATATAGGACTAGGGGGGTCACATGGGGTCATTGAGTACTTATATAGGACATGGGGGGGTCACATGGGGTCATTTTGTACTTATATAGGACTAGGGTGGGTCACATGGGGTCATTGAGTACTTATATAGGACTAGGGGGGTCACATGGGGTCATTGAGTACTTATCTAGGACTAGGGGGGTCACATGGGGTCATTGAGTACTTATATAGGACTAGGGGTGTCAAATGGGGACATTGAGTACTTTTAAAGGACATGGGGGGGTCACATGGGGTCATTGAGTACTTATATAGGACTAGGGGGGTCACATGGGGTCATGGAGTACTTATATAGGACATGGGGGGGTCCACATGTGGTCATTGAGTTCTTATATAGGACTAGGGTGGGTCACATGGGGTCATCGAGTACTTATATAGGACATGGGGGGGTCACATGAGGTCATTGAGTACTTATATAGGACTAGGGGGGGTCACATGGGGTCATTGAGTACTTATATAGGACATGGGGGGGGTCACATGGGGTCATTGAGTACTTATATAGGACTAGGGTGGGTCACATGGGGTCATTGAGTACTTATATAGGACTAGGGGGGTCACATGTGGTCAATGAGTACTTATCTAGGACTAGGGGGGACACATGGGGTCATTGAGTACTTATATAGGACTAGGGGTGTCAAATGGGGACATTGAGTACTTTTAAAGGACATGGGGGGGTTACATGGGGTCATTGAGTACTTATATAGGACTAGGGGGGTCACATGGGGTCATGGAGTACTTATATAGGACATGGGGGGGTCACATGGGGTCATTGAGTTCTTATATAGGACTAGGGTGGGTCACATGGGGTCATTGAGTACTTATATAGGACATGGGGGGGGTCACATGAGGTCATTGAGTACTTATATAGGCTAAGGGGGTCACATGGGGTCATTGAGTACTTATATAGGACTAGGGGGTCACATGGGGTCATTGAGTACTTATATAGGACATGGGGGGGTCACATGGGGTCATTGAGTACTTATATAGGACATGGGGGGTCACATGGGGTCATTGAGTACTTTTATAGGACTAGGGTGGGTCACATGGGGTCATTGAGTACTTATATAGGACTAGGGGGGTCACATGGGGTCATTGAGTACTTATATAGGACTAGGGGGGTAACATGGGGTCATTGAGTACTTATATAGGACTAGGGGGGTCACATGGGGTCATGGAGTACTTATATAGGACTAGGGGGGTCACATGGGGTCATTGAGTACTTATATAGGACTAGGGGGGTAACATGGGGTCATTGAGTACTTATATAGGACTAGGGTGGGTCACATGGGGTCATTGAGTACTTATATAGGACATGGGGGGGTCACATGAGGTCATTGAGTACTTATATAGGGCTAGGGGGGTCACATGGGGTCATTGAGTACTTATATAGGACTAGGGGGGTCACATGGGGTCATTGAGTACTTATATAGGACATGGGGGGGGTCACATGGGGTCATTGAGTACTTATATAGGACATGGGGGGTCACATGGGGTCATTGAGTACTTTTATAGGACTAGGGTGGGTCACATGGGGTCATTGAGTACTTATATAGGACTAGGGGGGTCACATGGGGTCATTGAGTACTTATATAGGACTAGGGGTGTAACATGGGGTCATTGAGTACTTATATAGGACATGGGGGGGTCACATGGGGTCATTGAGTACTTATATAGGACTAGGGTGGGTCACATGGGGTCCATTGAGTACTTATATAGGACTAGGGGTGTCACATGGGGTCATTGAGTACTTTATATAGGGACTAGGGGGTCACATGGGGTCATTGAGTACTTATATAGGACTAGGGGGGTCACATGGGGTCATTGAGTACTTATCTAGGACTAGGGGGGTCACATGGGGTCATTGAGTACTTATATAGGACTAGGGGTGTTAAATGGGGACATTGAGTACTTTTAAAAGGACATGGGGGGGGGGGTCACATGGGGTCATTGAGTACTTATATAGGACTAGGGGGGTCACATGGGGTCATGGAGTACTTATATAGGACATGGGGGGGTCACATGGGGTCATTGAGTTCTTATATAGGACTAGGGTGGGTCACATGGGGTCATTGAGTACTTATATAGGACATGGGGGGGTCACATGAGGTCATTGAGTACTTATATAGGGCTAAGGGGGTCACATGGGGTCATTGAGTACTTATATAGGACTAGGGGGGTCACATGGGGTCATTGAGTACTTATATAGGACATGGGGGGGGTCACATGAGGTCATTGAGTACTTATATAGGGCTAAGGGGGTCACATGGGGTCATTGAGTACTTTTATAGGACTAGGGTGGGTCACATGGGGTCATTGAGTACTTATATAGGACTAGGGGGGTAACATGGGGTCATTGAGTACTTATATAGGACATGGGGGGGTCACATGGGGTCATTGAGTACTTATATAGGACTAGGGGGGTCACATGGGGTCATTGAGTACTTATATAGGACTAGGGGGGTAACATGGGGTCATTGAGTACTTATATAGGACTAGGGTGGGTCACATGGGGTCATTGAGTACTTATATAGGACTAGGGGGGTCACATGGAGTCATTGAGTACTTTTCTAGGACTAGGGGGGTCACATGGGGTCATTGAGTACTTATATAGGACTAGGGGTGTCAAATGGGGACATTGAGTACTTTTAAAGGACATGGGGGGGGTCACATGGGGTCATTGAGTACTTATATAGGACTAGGGGGCCACATGGGGTCATGGAGTACTTATATAGGACATGGGGGGGTCACATGGGGACATTGAGTTCTTATATAGGACTAGGGTGGGTCACATGGGGTCATTGAGTACTTATATAGGACATGGGGGGGTCACATGAGGTCATTGAGTACTTATATAGGGCTAGGGGGGTCACATGGGGTCATTGAGTACTTATATAGGACTAGGGGGGTCACATGGGGTCATTGAGTACTTATATAGGACATGGGGGGGGTCACATGGGGTCATTGAGTACTTATATAGGACATGGGGGGGTCACATGGGGTCATTGAGTACTTTTATAGGACTAGGGTGGGTCACATGGGGTCATTGAGTACTTATATAGGACTAGGGGGGTCACATGGGGTCATTGAGTACTTATATAGGACTAGGGGGGTAACATGGGGTCATTGAGTACTTATATAGGACATGGGGGGGTCACATGGGGTCATTGAGTACTTATATAGGACATGGGGGGTCACATGGGGTCATTGAGTACTTATATAGGACTAGGGGTGTCACATGGGGTCATTGAGTACTTATATAGGACTAGGGGGTCACATGGGGTCATTGAGTACTTATATAGGACTAGGGGGGTCACATGGGGTCATTGAGTACTTATATAGGACATGGGGGGTCTCATGGGGTCATTGAGTACATATATAGGACTAGGGGGATCACATGGGGTCATTGAGTACTTATATAGGACATGGGGGGGTCACATGGGGTCATTGAGTACTTATATAGGACTAGGGGGGTCACATGGTGTCATTGAGTACTTATATAGGACATGGGGGGGTCACATGGGGTCATTGAGTACTTATATAGGACGAGGGTGGGTCACATGGGGTCATTGAGTACTTATATAGGACTAGGGGGTTCACATGGGGTCATTTAGTACTTATATAGGACTAGGGGGGTAACATGGGGTCATTGAGTACTTATATAGGACATGGGGGGGTCACATGGGGTCATTGAGTACTTATATAGGACTAGGGTGGGTCACATGGGGTCATTGAGTACTTATATAGGACTAGGGGTGTCACATGGTGTCATTGAGTACTTATATAGGATTAGGGGGGTCACATGGGGTCATTGAGTACTTATATATGACTTGGGGGGTCACATGGGGTCATTGAGTACTTATATAGGACATGGGGGGCTCTCATGGGGTCATTGAGTACTTATATAGGACATGGGGGGGTCACATGGGGTCATTGAGTACTTATATAGGACTAGGGGGGTCACATGGGGTCATTGAGTACTTATATAGGACTAGGGGGGTCACATGGGGTCATTGAGTACTTATATAGGACATGGGGGGGTCACATGGGGTCATTTTGTACTTATATAGGACTAGGGTGGGTCACATGGGGTCATTGAGTACTTATATAGGACTAGGGGGGTCACATGGGGTCATTGAGTACTTATCTAGGACTAGGGGGGTCACATGGGGTCATTGAGTACTTATATAGGACTAGGGGTGTTAAATGGGGACATTGAGTACTTTTAAAGGACATGGGGGGGGGGGGTCACATGGGGTCATTGAGTACTTATATAGGACTAGGGGGGTCACATGGGGTCATGGAGTACTTATATAGGACATGGGGGGGTCACATGGGGTCATTGAGTTCTTATATAGGACTAGGGTGGGTCACATGGGGTCATCGAGTACTTATATAGGACATGGGGGGGTCACATGAGGTCATTGAGTACTTATATAGGACTAGGGGGGTCACATGGGGTCATTGAGTACTTATATAGGACAGGGGGGGGTCACATGGGGTCATTGAGTACTTATATAGGACTAGGGTGGGTCACATGGGGTCATTGAGTACTTATATAGGACTAGGGGGGTCACATGGGGTCAATGAGTACTTATCTAGGACTAGGGGGGTCGCATGGGGTCATTGAGTACTTATATAGGACTAGGGGTGTCAAAAGGGGACATTGAGTACTTTTAAAGGACATGGGGGGGTCACATGGGGTCATTGAGTTCTTATATAGGACTAGGGTGGGTCACATGGGGTCATTGAGTACTTATATAGGACATGGGGGGGTCACATGATGTCATTGAGTACTTATATAGGGCTAAGGGGGTCACATGGGGTCATTGAGTACTTATATAGGACTAGGGGGGTCACATGGGGTCATTGAGTACTTATATAGGACATGGGGGGGTCACATGGGGTCATTGAGTACTTATATAGGACATGGGGGGTCACATGTGGTCATTGAGTACTTTTATAGGACTAGGGTGGGTCACATGGGGTCATTGAGTACTTCTATAGGACTAGGGGGGTCACATGGGGTCATTGAGTACTTATATAGGACTAGGGGGGTAACATGGGGTCATTGAGTACTTATATAGGACATGGGGGGGTCACATGGGGTCATTGAGTACTTATATAGGACTAGGGGGGGTCACATGGGGTCATTGAGTACTTATATAGGACTAGGGGTGTCACATGGGGTCGTTGAGTACTTATATAGGACTAGGGGGGTCACATGGGGTCATTGAGTATTTATATAGGACTAGGGGGGTCACATGGGGTCATTGAGTACTTATATAGGACATGGGGGGTCTCATGGGGTCATTGAGTACTTATATAGGACATGGGGGGGTCACATGGGGTCATTGAGTACTTATATAGGACTAGGGGGATCACATGGGGTCATTGAGTATTTATATAGGACATGGGGGGGTCACATGGGGTCATTGAGTACTTATATAGGACTAGGGGGGTCACATGGTGTCATTGAGTACTTATATAGGACATGGGGGGGTCACATGGGGTCATTGAGTACTTATATAGGACGAGGGTGGGTCACATGGGGTCATTGAGTACTTATATAGGACTAGGGGGTTCACATGGGGTCATTTAGTACTTATATAGGACTAGGGGGGTAACATGGGGTCATTGAGTACTTATATAGGACATGGGGGGGTCACATGGGGTCATTGAGTACTTATATAGGACTAGGGGTGTCACATGGTGTCATTGAGTACTTATATAGGATTAGGGGGGTCACATGGGGTCATTGAGTACTTATATAGGACTTGGGGGGTCACATGGGGTCATTGAGTACTTATATAGGACATGGGGGGGTCTCATGGGGTCATTGAGTACTTATATAGGACATGGGGGGGTCACATGGGGTCATTGAGTACTTATATAGGACTAGGGGGGTCACATGGGGTCATTGAGTACTTATATAGGACTAGGGGGGTCACATGGGGTCATTGAGTACTTATATAGGACATGGGGGGGGTCACATGGGGTCATTTTGTACTTATATAGGACTAGGGTGGGTCACATGGGGTCATTGAGTACTTATATAGGACTAGGGGGGTCACATGGGGTCATTGAGTACTTATCTAGGACTAGGGGGGTCACATGGGGTCATTGAGTACTTATATAGGACTAGGGGTGTCAAATGGGGACATTGAGTACTTTTAAAGGACATGGGGTGTCACATGGGGTCATTGAGTACTTATATAGGACTAGGGGGGTCACATGGGGTCATGGAGTACTTATATAGGACATGGGGGGGTCACATGGGGTCATTGAGTTCTTATATAGGACTAGGGTGGGTCACATGGGGTCATCGAGTACTTATATAGGACATGGGGGGGTCACATGAGGTCATTGAGTACTTATATAGGGCTAGGGGGGTCACATGGGGTCATTGAGTACTTATATAGGACTAGGGGGGTCACATGGGGTCATTGAGTACTTATATAGGACATGGGGGTCACATGGGGTCATTGAGTACTTATATAGGACATGGGGGGGTCACATGGGGTCATTGAGTACTTATATAGGACTAGGGGGGTCACATGGGGTCATTGAGTACTTATATAAGAGTAGGGGGGTCACATGGGGTCATTGAGTACTTATATAGGACTAGGGGGGTAACATGGGGTCATTGAGTACTTATATAGGACTAGGGTGGGTCACATGGGGTCATTGAGTACTTATATAGGACTAGGGGGGTCACATGGAGTCATCGAGTACTTTTCTAGGACTAGGGGGGTCACATGGGGTCATTGAGTACTTATATAGGACTAGGGGTGTCAAATGGGGACATTGAGTACTTTTAAAGGACATGGGGGGGTCACATGGGGTCATTGACTACTTATATAGGACTAGGGGGGTCACATGGGGTCATGGAGTACTTATATAGGACATGGGGGGGTCACATGGGGTCATTGAGTTCTTATATAGGACTAGGGTGGGTCACATGGGGTCATTGAGTACTTATATAGGACATGGGGGGGTCACATGATGTCATTGAGTACTTATATAGGGCTAAGGGGGTCACATGGGGTCATTGAGTACTTATATAGGACTAGGGGGGTCACATGGGGTCATTGAGTACTTATATAGGACATGGGGGGGTCACATGGGGTCATTGAGTACTTATATAGGACATGGGGGGTCACATGGGGTCATTGAGTACTTTTATAAAACTAGGGTGGGTCACATGGGGTCATTGAGTACTTATATAGGACTAGGGGGGTCACATGGGGTCATTGAGTACTTATATAGGACTAGGGGGGTAACATGGGGTCATTGAGTACTTATATAGGACATGGGGGGGTCACATGGGGTCATTGAGTACTTATATAGGACTAGGGGGGGTCACATGGGGTCATTGAGTACTTATATAGGACTAGGGGTGTCACATGGGGTCATTGAGTACTTATATAGGACTAGGGGGGTCACATGGGGTCATTGAGTATTTATATAGGACTAGGGGGGTCACATGGGGTCATTGAGTACTTATATAGGACATGGGGGGTCTCATGGGGTCATTGAGTACTTATATAGGACATGGGGGGGTCACATGGGGTCATTGAGTACTTATATAGGACTAGGGGGATCACATGGGGTCATTGAGTATTTATATAGGACTTGGGGGGGTCACATGGGGTCATTGAGTACTTATATAGGACTAGGGGGGTCACATGGTGTCATTGAGTACTTATATAGGACATGGGGGGGTCACATGGGGTCATTGAGTACTTATATAGGACGAGGGTGGGTCACATGGGGTCATTGAGTACTTATATAGGACTAGGGGGTTCACATGGGGTCATTTAGTACTTATATAGGACTAGGGGGGTAACATGGGGTCATTGAGTACTTATATAGGACATGGGGGGGTCACATGGGGTCATTGAGTACTTATATAGGACTAGGGGTGTCACATGGTGTCATTGAGTACTTATATAGGATTAGGGGGGTCACATGGGGTCATTGAGTACTTATATAGGACTTGGGGGGTCACATGGGGTCATTGAGTACTTATATAGGACATGGGGGGGTCTCATGGGGTCATTGAGTACTTATATAGGACATGGGGGGGTCACATGGGGTCATTGAGTACTTATATAGGACTAGGGGGGTCACATGGGGTCATTGAGTACTTATATAGGACTAGGGGGGTCACATGGGGTCATTGAGTACTTATATAGGACATGGGGGGGTCACATGGGGTCATTTTGTACTTATATAGGACTAGGGTGGGTCACATGGGGTCATTGAGTACTTATATAGGACTAGGGGGGTCACATGGGGTCATTGAGTACTTATCTAGGACTAGGGGGGTCACATGGGGTCATTGAGTACTTATATAGGACTAGGGGTGTCAAATGGGGACATTGAGTACTTTTAAAGGACATGGGGTGTCACATGGGGTCATTGAGTACTTATATAGGACTAGGGGGGTCACATGGGGTCATGGAGTACTTATATAGGACATGGGGGGGTCACATGGGGTCATTGAGTTCTTATATAGGACTAGGGTGGGTCACATGGGGTCATCGAGTACTTATATAGGACATGGGGGGGTCACATGAGGTCATTGAGTACTTATATAGGGCTAGGGGGGTCACATGGGGTCATTGAGTACTTATATAGGACTAGGGGGGTCACATGGGGTCATTGAGTACTTATATAGGACATGGGGGTCACATGGGGTCATTGAGTACTTATATAGGACATGGGGGGGTCACATGGGGTCATTGAGTACTTATATAGGACTAGGGGGGTCACATGGGGTCATTGAGTACTTATATAAGAGTAGGGGGGTCACATGGGGTCATTGAGTACTTATATAGGACTAGGGGGGTAACATGGGGTCATTGAGTACTTATATAGGACTAGGGTGGGTCACATGGGGTCATTGAGTACTTATATAGGACTAGGGGGGTCACATGGAGTCATTGAGTACTTTTCTAGGACTAGGGGGGTCACATGGGGTCATTGAGTACTTATATAGGACTAGGGGTGTCAAATGGGGACATTGAGTACTTTTAAAGGACATGGGGGGGTCACATGGGGTCATTGACTACTTATATAGGACTAGGGGGGTCACATGGGGTCATGGAGTACTTATATAGGACATGGGGGGGTCACATGGGGACATTGAGTTCTTATATAGGACTAGGGTGTGTCACATGGGGTCATTGAGTACTTATATAGGACATGGGGGGGTCACATGAGGTCATTGAGTACTTATATAGGGCTAGGGGGGTCACATGGGGTCATTGAGTACTTATATAGGACTAGGGGGGTCACATGGGGTCATTGAGTACTTATACAGGACATGGGGGGGTCACATGGGGTCATTGAGTACTTATATAGGACATGGGGGGTCACATGGGGTCATTGAGTACTTTTATAGGACTAGGGTGGGTCACATGGGGTCATTGAGTACTTATATAGGACTAGGGGGGTCACATGGGGTCATTGAGTACTTATATAGGACTAGGGGGGTAACATGGGGTCATTGAGTACTTATATAGGACATGGGGGGGTCACATGGGGTCATTGAGTACTTATATAGGACTAGGGTGGGTCACATGGGGTCATTGAGTACTTATATAGGACTAGGGGTGTCACATGGGGTCATTGAGTACTTATATAGGACTAGGGGGTCACATGGGGTCATTGAGTACTTATATAGGACTAGGGGGGTCACATGGGGTCATTGAGTACTTATATAGGACATGGGGGGTCTCATGGGGTCATTGAGTACTTATATAGGACTAGGGGGATCACATGGGGCCATTGAGTACTTATATAGGACATGGGGGGGTCACATGGGGTCATTGAGTACTTATATAGGACTAGGGGGGTCACATGGTGTCATTGAGAACTTATATAGGACATGGGGGGGTCACATGGGGTCATTGAGTACTTATATAGGACGAGGGTGGGTCACATGGGGTCATTGAGTACTTATATAGGACTAGGGGGTTCACATGGGGTCATTTAGTACTTATATAGGACTAGGGGGGTAACATGGGGTCATTGAGTACTTATATAGGACATGGGGGGGTCACATGGGGTCATTGAGTACTTATATAGGACTAGGGTGGGTCACATGGGGTCATTGAGTACTTATATAGGACTAGGGGTGTCACATGGTGTCATTGAGTACTTATATAGGATTAGGGGGGTCACATGGGGTCATTGAGTACTTATATATGACTTGGGGGGTCACATGGGGTCATTGAGTACTTATATAGGACATGGGGGGGTCTCATGGGGTCATTGAGTACTTATATAGGACATGGGGGGGTCACATGGGGTCATTGAGTACTTATATAGGACTAGGGGGGTCACATGGGGTCATTGAGTACTTATATAGGACTAGGGGGGTCACATGGGGTCATTGAGTACTTATATAGGACATGGGGGGGTCACATGGGGTCATTTTGTACTTATATAGGACTAGGGTGGGTCACATGGGGTCATTGAGTACTTATATAGGACTAGGGGGGTCACATGGGGTCATTGAGTACTTATCTAGGACTAGGGGGGTCACATGGGGTCATTAGGTACTTATATAGGACTAGGGGTGTTAAATGGGGACATTGAGTACTTTTAAAGGACATGGGGGGGGTCACATGGGGTCATTGAGTACTTAAATAGGACTAGGGGGGTCACATGGGGTCATGGAGTACTTATATAGGACATGGGGGGGTCACATGGGGTCATTGAGTTCTTATATAGGACTAGGGTGGGTCACATGGGGTCATTGAGTACTTATATAGGACATGGGGGGGTCACATGAGGTCATTGAGTACTTATATAGGGCTAAGGGGGTCACATGGGGTCATTGAGTACTTATATAGGACTAGGGGGGTCACATGGGGTCATTGAGTACTTATATAGGACATGGGGGGGTCACATGGGGTCATTGAGTACTTATATAGGACATGGGGGGTCACATGGGGTCATTGAGTACTTTTATAGGACTAGGGTGGGTCACATGGGGTCATTGAGTACTTATATAGGACTAGGGGGGTCACATGGGGTCATTGAGTACTTATATAGGACTAGGGGGGTAACATGGGGTCATTGAGTACTTATATAGGACATGGGGGGGTCACATGGGGTCATTGAGTACTTATATAGGACTAGGGGGGTCACATGGGGTCATTGAGTACTTATATAGGACTAGGGGGGTAACATGGGGTCATTGAGTACTTATATAGGACTAGGGTGGGTCACATGGGGTCATTGAGTACTTATATAGGACTAGGGGGGTCACATGGAGTCATTGAGTACTTTTCTAGGACTAGGGGGGTCACATGGGGTCATTGAGTACTTATATAGGACTAGGGGTGTCAAATGGGGACATTGAGTACTTTTAAAGGACATGGGGGGGTCACATGGGGTCATTGAGTACTTATATAGGACTAGGGGGGTCACATGGGGTCATGGAGTACTTATATAGGACATGGGGGGGTCACATGGGGACATTGAGTTCTTATATAGGACTAGGGTGGGTCACATGGGGTCATTGAGTACTTATATAGGACATGGGGGGGTCACATGAGGTCATTGAGTACTTATATAGGGCTAGGGGGGTCACATGGGGTCATTGAGTACTTATATAGGACTAGGGGGGTCACATGGGGTCATTGAGTACTTATATAGGACATGGGGGGGTCACATGGGGTCATTGAGTACTTATATAGGACATGGGGGGTCACATGGGGTCATTGAGTACTTTTATAGGACTAGGGTGGGTCACATGGGGTCATTGAGTACTTATATAGGACTAGGGGGGTCACATGGGGTCATTGAGTACTTATATAGGACTAGGGGGGTAACATGGGGTCATTGAGTACTTATATAGGACATGGGGGGGTCACATGGGGTCATTGAGTACTTATATAGGACTAGGGTGGGTCACATGGGGTCATTGAGTACTTATATAGGACTAGGGGTGTCACATGGGGTCATTGAGTACTTATATAGGACTAGGGGGTCACATGGGGTCATTCAGTACTTATATAGGACTAGGGGGGTCACATGGGGTCATTGAGTACTTATATAGGAGATGGGGGGTCACATGGAGTCATTGAGTACTTTTCTAGGACTAGGGGTTCACATGGGGTCATTGAGTACTTATATAGGACTAGGGGTGTCACATGGTGTCATTGAGTACTTATATAGGATTAGGGGGGTCACATGGGGTCATTGAGTACTTATATATGACTTGGGGGGTCACATGGGGTCATTGAGTACTTATATAGGACATGGGGGGGTCTCATGGGGTCATTGAGTACTTATATAGGACATGGGGGGGTCACATGGGGTCATTGAGTACTTATATAGGACTAGGGGGGTCACATGGGGTCATTGAGTACTTATATAGGACTAGGGGTGTCACATGGGGTCATTGAGTTCTTATATAGGACATGGGGGGGTCACATGGGGTCATTTTGTACTTATATAGGACTCGGGTGGGTCACATGGGGTCATTGAGTACTTATATAGGACTAGGGGTATCACATGGGGTCATTGAGTACTTATATAGGACTAGGGGGTCACATGGGGTCATTGAGTACTTATATAGGACTAGGGGGGTCACATGGGGTCATTGAGTACTTATATAGGACATGGGGGGTCTCATGGGGTCATTGAGTACTTATATAGGACTAGGGGGATCACATGGGGTCATTGAGTACTTATATAGGACATGGGGGGGTCACATGGGGTCATTGAGTACTTATATAGGACTAGGGGGGTCACATGGTGTCATTGAGTACTTATATAGGACATGGGGGGGTCACATGGGGTCATTGAGTACTTATATAGGACTAGGGTGGGTCACATGGGGTCATTGAGTACTTATATAGGACTAGGGGTGTCACATGGGGTCATTGAGTACTTATATAGGACTAGGGGGTCACATGGGGTCATTCAGTACTTATATAGGACTAGGGGGGTCACATGGGGTCATTGAGTACTTATATAGGAGATGGGGGGTCTCACGGGGTCATTGAGTACTTATATAGGACTAGGGGGATCACATGGGGTCATTGAGTACTTATATAGGACATGGGGGGGTCACATGGGGTCATTGAGTACTTATATAGGACTAGGGGGGTCACATGATGTCATTCAGTACTTATATAGGACATGGGGGGGGTGACATGGGGTCATTGAGTACTTATATAGGACGAGGGTGGGTCACATGGGGTCATTGAGTACTTATATAGGACTAGGGGGTTCACATGGGGTCATTTAGTACTTATATAGGACTAGGGGGGTAACATGGGGTCATTGAGTACTTATATAGGACATGGGGGGGTCACATGGGGTCATTGAGTACTTATATAGGACTAGGGTGGGTCACATGGGGTCATTGAGTACTTATATAGGACTAGGGGGGTCACATGGAGTCATTGAGTACTTTTCTAGGACTAGGGGTTCACATGGGGTCATTGAGTACTTATATAGGACTAGGGGTGTCACATGGTGTCATTGAGTACTTATATAGGATTAGGGGGGTCACATGGGGTCATTGAGTACTTATATATGACTTGGGGGGTCACATGGGGTCATTGAGTACTTATATAGGACATGGGGGGGTCTCATGGGGTCATTGAGTACTTATATAGGACATGGGGGGGTCACATGGGGTCATTGAGTACTTATATAGGACTAGGGGGGTCACATGGGGTCATTGAGTACTTATATAGGACTAGGGGGGTCACATGGGGTCATTGAGTTCTTATATAGGACATGGGGGGGTCACATGGGGTCATTTTGTACTTATATAGGACTCGGGTGGGTCACATGGGGTCATTGAGTACTTATATAGGACTAGGGGTATCACATGGGGTCATTGAGTACTTATATAGGACTAGGGGGTCACATGGGGTCATTGAGTACTTATATAGGACTAGGGGGGTCACATGGGGTCATTGAGTACTTATATAGGACATGGGGGGTCTCATGGGGTCATTGAGTACTTATATAGGACTAGGGGGATCACATGGGGTCATTGAGTACTTATATAGGACATGGGGGGGTCACATGGGGTCATTGAGTACTTATATAGGACTAGGGGGGTCACATGGTGTCATTGAGTACTTATATAGGACATGGGGGGGTCACATGGGGTCATTGAGTACTTATATAGGACGAGGGTGGGTCACATGGGGTCATTGAGTACTTATATAGGACTAGGGGGTTCACATGGGGTCATTTAGTACTTATATAGGACATGGGGGGGTCACATGGGGTCATTGAGTACTTATATAGGACTAGGGTGGGTCACATGGGGTCATTGAGTACTTATATAGGACTAGGGGTGTCACATGGTGTCATTGAGTACTTATATAGGATTAGGGGGGTCACATGGGGTCATTGAGTACTTATATATGACTTGGGGGGTCACATGGGGTCATTGAGTACTTATATAGGACATGGGGGGGGTCTCATGGGGTCATTGAGTACTTATATAGGACATGGGGGGTCACATGGGGACATTGAGTACTTATATAGGACTAGGGGGGTCACATGGGGTCATTGAGTACGTATATAGGACTAGGGGGGTCACATGGTGTCATTGAGTACTTATATAGGACATGGGGGGGTCACATGGGGTCATTGAGTACTTATATAGGACGAGGGTGGGTCACATGGGGTCATTGAGTACTTATATAGGACTAGGGGGTTCACATGGGGTCACTTAGTACTTATATAGGACTAGGGGGGTAACATGGGGTCATTGAGTACTTATATAGGACATGGAGGGGTCACATGGGGTCATTGAGTACTTATATAGGACTAGGGTGGGTCACATGGGGTCATTGAGTACTTATATAGGACTAGGGGTGTCACATGGTGTCATTGAGTACTTATATAGGATTAGGGGGGTCACATGGGGTCATTGAGTACTTATATATGACTTGGGGGGTCACATGGGGTCATTGAGTACTTATATAGGACATGGGGGGGGTCTCATGGGGTCATTGAGTACTTATATAGGACATGGGGGGGTCACATGGGGACATTGAGTACTTATATAGGACTAGGGGGGTCACATGGGGTCATTGAGTACTTATATAGGACTAGGGGGGTCACATGGGGTCATTGAGTACTTATATAGGACATGGGGGGGTCACATGGGGTCATTTTGTACTTATATAGGACTAGGGTGGGTCACATGGGGTCATTGAGTACTTATATAGGACTAGGGGGGTCACATGGGGTCATTGAGTACTTATTTAGGACTAGGGGGGTCACATGGGGTCATTGAGTACTTATATAGGACTAGGGGTGTCAAATGGGGACATTGAGTACTTTTAAAGGACATGGGGGGTCACATGGGGTCATTGAGTACTTATATAGGACTAGGGGGGTCACATGGGGTCATGGAGTACTTATATAGGACATGGGGGGGTCACATGGGGTCATTGAGTTCTTATATAGGACTAGGGTGGGTCACATGGGGTCATCGAGTACTTATATAGGACATGGGGGGGTCACATGAGGTCATTGAGTACTTATATAGGACTAGGGGGGTCACATGGGGTCATTGAGTACTTATATAGGACATGGGGGGGTCACATGGGGTCATTGAGTACTTATATAGGACTAGGGGGGTCACATGTGGTCAATGAGTACTTATCTAGGACTAGGGGGGACACATGGGGTCATTGAGTACTTATATAGGACTAGGGGTGTCAAATGGGGACATTGAGTACTTTTAAAGGACATGGGGGGGTTACATGGGGTCATTGAGTACTTATATAGGACTAGGGGGGTCACATGGGGTCATGGAGTACTTATATAGGACATGGGGGGGTCACATGGGGTCATTGAGTTCTTATATAGGACTAGGGTGGGTCACATGGGGTCATTGAGTACTTATATAGGACATGGGGGGGTCACATGAGGTCATTGAGTACTTATATAGGGCTAGGGGGGTCACATGGGGTCATTGAGTACTTATATAGGACTAGGGGGGTCACATGGGGTCATTGAGTACTTATATAGGACATGGGGGGGTCACATGGGGTCATTGAGTACTTATATAGGACATGGGGGGTCACATGGGGTCATTGAGTACTTTTATAGGACTAGGGTGGGTCACATGGGGTCATTGAGTACTTATATAGGACTAGGGGGGTCACATGGGGTCATTGAGTACTTATATAGGACTAGGGGGGTAACATGGGGTCATTGAGTACTTATATAGGACATGGGGGGGTCACATGGGGTCATTGAGTACTTATATAGGACTAGGGTGGGTCACATGGGGTCATTGAGTACTTATATAGGACTAGGGGTGTCACATGGGGTCATTGAGTACTTATATAGGACTAGGGGGTCACATGGGGTCATTGAGTACTTATATAGGACTAGGGGGGTCACATGGGGTCATTGAGTACTTATCTAGGACTAGGGGGGTCACATGGGGTCATTGAGTACTTATATAGGACTAGGGGTGTTAAATGGGGACATTGAGTACTTTTAAAGGACATGGGGGGGGGTCACATGGGGTCATTGAGTACTTATATAGGACTAGGGGGGTCACATGGGGTCATGGAGTACTTATATAGGACATGGGGGGGTCACATGGGGTCATTGAGTTCTTATATAGGACTAGGGTGGGTCACATGGGGTCATTGGGTACTTATATAGGACATGGGGGGGTCACATGAGGTCATTGAGTACTTATATAGGGCTAAGGGGGTCACATGGGGTCATTGAGTACTTATATAGGACTAGGGGGGTCACATGGGGTCATTGAGTACTTATATAGGACATGGGGGGGTCACATGGGGTCATTGAGTACTTATATAGGACATGGGGGGTCACATGGGGTCATTGAGTACTTTTATAGGACTAGGGTGGGTCACATGGGGTCATTGAGTACTTATATAGGACTAGGGGGGTAACATGGGGTCATTGAGTACTTATATAGGACATGGGGGGGTCACATGGGGTCATTGAGTACTTATATAGGACTAGGGGGGTCACATGGGGTCATTGAGTACTTATATAGGACTAGGGGGGTAACATGGGGTCATTGAGTACTTATATAGGACTAGGGTGGGTCACATGGGGTCATTGAGTACTTATATAGGACTAGGGGGGTCACATGGAGTCATTGAGTACTTTTCTAGGACTAGGGGGGTCACATGGGGTCATTGAGTACTTATATAGGACTAGGGGTGTCAAATGGGGATATTGAGTACTTTTAAAGGACATGGGGGGGTCACATGGGGTCATTGAGTACTTATATAGGACTAGGGGGCCACATGGGGTCATGGAGTACTTATATAGGACATGGGGGGGTCACATGGGGACATTGAGTTCTTATATAGGACTAGGGTGGGTCACATGGGGTCATTGAGTACTTATATAGGACATGGGGGGGTCACATGAGGTCATTGAGTACTTATATAGGGCTAGGGGGGTCACATGGGGTCATTGAGTACTTATATAGGACTAGGGGTGTCAAATGGGGATATTGAGTACTTTTAAAGGACATGGGGGGGTCACATGGGGTCATTGAGTACTTATATAGGACTAGGGGGCCACATGGGGTCATGGAGTACTTATATAGGACATGGGGGGGTCACATGGGGACATTGAGTTCTTATATAGGACTAGGGTGGGTCACATGGGGTCATTGAGTACTTATATAGGACATGGGGGGGTCACATGAGGTCATTGAGTACTTATATAGGGCTAGGGGGGTCACATGGGGTCATTGAGTACTTATATAGGACTAGGGGGGTCACATGGGGTCATTGAGTACTTATATAGGACATGGGGGGGTCACATGGGGTCATTGAGTACTTATATAGGACATGGGGGGTCACATGGGGTCATTGAGTACTTTTATAGGACTAGGGTGGGTCACATGGGGTCATTGAGTACTTATATAGGACATGGGGGGTCTCATGGGGTCATTGAGTACTTATATAGGACTAGGGGGATCACATGGGGTCATTGAGTACTTATATAGGACATGGGGGGGTCACATGGGGTCATTGAGTACTTATATAGGACTAGGGGGGTCACATGGTGTCATTGAGTACTTATATAGGACATGGGGGGGTCACATGGGGTCATTGAGTACTTATATAGGACGAGGGTGGGTCACATGGGGTCATTGAGTACTTATATAGGACTAGGGGGTTCACATGGGGTCATTTAGTACTTATATAGGACTAGGGGGGTAACATGGGGTCATTGAGTACTTATATAGGACATGGGGGGGTCACATGGGGTCATTGAGTACTTATATAGGACTAGGGTGGGTCACATGGGGTCATTGAGTACTTATATAGGACTAGGGGTGTCACATGGTGTCATTGAGTACTTATATAGGATTAGGGGGGTCTCATGGGGTCATTGAGTACTTATATATGACTTGGGGGGTCACATGGGGTCATTGAGTACTTATATAGGACATGGGGGGCTCTCATGGGGTCATTGAGTACTTATATAGGACATGGGGGGGTCACATGGGGTCATTGAGTACTTATATAGGACTAGGGGGGTCACATGGGGTCATTGAGTACTTATATAGGACTAGGGGGGTCACATGGGGTCATTGAGTACTTATATAGGACATGGGGGGGTCACATGGGGTCATTTTGTACTTATATAGGACTAGGGTGGGTCACATGGGGTCATTGAGTACTTATATAGGACTAGGGGGGTCACATGGGGTCATTGAGTACTTATCTAGGACTAGGGGGGTCACATGGGGTCATTGAGTACTTATATAGGACTAGGGGTGTTAAATGGGGACATTGAGTACTTTTAAAGGACATGGGGGGGGGGTCACATGGGGTCATTGAGTACTTATATAGGACTAGGGGGGTCACATGGGGTCATGGAGTACTTATATAGGACATGGGGGGGTCACATGGGGTCATTGAGTTCTTATATAGGACTAGGGTGGGTCACATGGGGTCATCGAGTACTTATATAGGACATGGGGGGGTCACATGAGGTCATTGAGTACTTATATAGGACTAGGGGGGTCACATGGGGTCATTGAGTACTTATATAGGACAGGGGGGCTCACATGGGGTCATTGAGTACTTATATAGGACTAGGGTGGGTCACATGGGGTCATTGAGTACTTATATAGGACTAGGGGGGTCACATGGGGTCAATGAGTACTTATCTAGGACTAGGGGGGTCACATGGGGTCATTGAGTACTTATATAGGACTAGGGGTGTCAAAAGGGGACATTGAGTACTTTTAAAGGACATGGGGGGGTTACATGGGGTCATTGAGTACTTATATAGGACTAGGGGGGTCACATGGGGTCATGGAGTACTTATATAGGACATGGGGGGGTCACATGGGGTCATTGAGTTCTTATATAGGACTAGGGTGGGTCACATGGGGTCATTGAGTACTTATATAGGACATGGGGGGGTCACATGATGTCATTGAGTACTTATATAGGGCTAAGGGGGTCACATGGGGTCATTGAGTACTTATATAGGACTAGGGGGGTCACATGGGGTCATTGAGTACTTATATAGGACATGGGGGGGTCACATGGGGTCATTGAGTACTTATATAGGACATGGGGGGTCACATGGGGTCATTGAGTACTTTTATAGGACTAGGGTGGGTCACATATGGTCATTGAGTACTTCTATAGGACTAGGGGGGTCACATGGGGTCATTGAGTACTTATATAGGACTAGGGGGGTAACATGGGGTCATTGAGTACTTATATAGGACATGGGGGGGTCACATGGGGTCATTGAGTACTTATATAGGACTAGGGGGGGTCACATGGGGTCATTGAGTACTTATATAGGACTAGGGGTGTCACATGGGGTCATTGAGTACTTATATAGGACTAGGGGGGTCACATGGGGTCATTGAGTATTTATATAGGACTAGGGGGGTCACATGGGGTCATTGAGTACTTATATAGGACATGGGGGGTCTCATGGGGTCATTGAGTACTTATATAGGACATGGGGGGGTCACATGGGGTCATTGAGTACTTATATAGGACTAGGGGGATCACATGGGGTCATTGAGTATTTATATAGGACATGGGGGGGTCACATGGGGTCATTGAGTACTTATATAGGACTAGGGGGGTCACATGGTGTCATTGAGTACTTATATAGGACATGGGGGGGTCACATGGGGTCATTGAGTACTTATATAGGACGAGGGTGGGTCACATGGGGTCATTGAGTACTTATATAGGACTAGGGGGTTCACATGGGGTCATTTAGTACTTATATAGGACTAGGGGGGTAACATGGGGTCATTGAGTACTTATATAGGACATGGGGGGGTCACATGGGGTCATTGAGTACTTATATAGGACTAGGGGTGTCACATGGTGTCATTGAGTACTTATATAGGATTAGGGGGGTCACATGGGGTCATTGAGTACTTATATAGGACTTGGGGGGTCACATGGGGTCATTGAGTACTTATATAGGACATGGGGGGGTCTCATGGGGTCATTGAGTACTTATATAGGACATGGGGGGGTCACATGGGGTCATTGAGTACTTATATAGGACTAGGGGGGTCACATGGGGTCATTGAGTACTTATATAGGACTAGGGGGGTCACATGGGGTCATTGAGTACTTATATAGGACATGGGGGGGTCACATGGGGTCATTTTGTACTTATATAGGACTAGGGTGGGTCACATGGGGTCATTGAGTACTTATATAGGACTAGGGGGGTCACATGGGGTCATTGAGTACTTATCTAGGACTAGGGGGGTCACATGGGGTCATTGAGTACTTATATAGGACTAGGGGTGTCAAATGGGGACATTGAGTACTTTTAAAGGACATGGGGTGTCACATGGGGTCATTGAGTACTTATATAGGACTAGGGGGGTCACATGGGGTCATGGAGTACTTATATAGGACATGGGGGGGTCACATGGGGTCATTGAGTTCTTATATAGGACTAGGGTGGGTCACATGGGGTCATCGAGTACTTATATAGGACATGGGGGGGTCACATGAGGTCATTGAGTACTTATATAGGGCTAGGGGGGTCACATGGGGTCATTGAGTACTTATATAGGACTAGGGGGGTCACATGGGGTCATTGAGTACTTATATAGGACATGGGGGTCACATGGGGTCATTGAGTACTTATATAGGACATGGGGGGGTCACATGGGGTCATTGAGTACTTATATAGGACTAGGGGGGTCACATGGGGTCATTGAGTACTTATATAAGAGTAGGGGGGTCACATGGGGTCATTGAATACTTATATAGGACTAGGGGGGTAACATGGGGTCATTGAGTACTTATATAGGACTAGGGTGGGTCACATGGGGTCATTGAGTACTTATATAGGACTAGGGGGGTCACATGGAGTCATCGAGTACTTTTCTAGGACTAGGGGGGTCACATGGGGTCATTGAGTACTTATATAGGACTAGGGGTGTCAAATGGGGACATTGAGTACTTTTAAAGGACATGGGGGGGTCACATGGGGTCATTGACTACTTATATAGGACTAGGGGGGTCACATGGGGTCATGGAGTACTTATATAGGACATGGGGGGGTCACATGGGGTCATTGAGTTCTTATATAGGACTAGGGTGGGTCACATGGGGTCATTGAGTACTTATATAGGACATGGGGGGGTCACATGATGTCATTGAGTACTTATATAGGGCTAAGGTGGTCACATGGGGTCATTGAGTACTTATATAGGACTAGGGGGGTCACATGGGGTTATTGAGTACTTATATAGGACATGGGGGGGTCACATGGGGTCATTGAGTACTTATATAGGACATGGGGGGTCACATGGGGTCATTGAGTACTTTTATAGGACTAGGGTGGGTCACATGGGGTCATTGAGTACTTATATAGGACTAGGGGGGTCACATGGGGTCATTGAGTACTTATATAGGACTAGGGGGGTAACATGGGGTCATTGAGTACTTATATAGGACATGGGGGGGTCACATGGGGTCATTGAGTACTTATATAGGACTAGGGGGGGTCACATGGGGTCATTGAGTACTTATATAGGACTAGGGGTGTCACATGGGGTCATTGAGTACTTATATAGGACTAGGGGGGGTCACATGGGGTCATTGAGTATTTATATAGGACTAGGGGGGTCACATGGGGTCATTGAGTACTTATATAGGACATGGGGGGTCTCATGGGGTCATTGAGTACTTATATAGGACATGGGGGGGTCACATGGGGTCATTGAGTACTTATATAGGACTAGGGGGATCACATGGGGTCATTGAGTATTTATATAGGACTTGGGGGGGTCACATGGGGTCATTGAGTACTTATATAGGACTAGGGGGGTCACATGGTGTCATTGAGTACTTATATAGGACATGGGGGGGTCACATGGGGTCATTGAGTACTTATATAGGACGAGGGTGGGTCACATGGGGTCATTGAGTACTTATATAGGACTAGGGGGTTCACATGGGGTCATTTAGTACTTATATAGGACTAGGGGGGTAACATGGGGTCATTGAGTACTTATATAGGACATGGGGGGGGTCACATGGGGTCATTGAGTACTTATATAGGACTAGGGGTGTCACATGGTGTCATTGAGTACTTATATAGGATTAGGGGGGTCACATGGGGTCATTGAGTACTTATATAGGACTTGGGGGGTCACATGGGGTCATTGAGTACTTATATAGGACATGGGGGGGTCTCATGGGGTCATTGAGTACTTATATAGGACATGGGGGGGTCACATGGGGTCATTGAGTACTTATATAGGACTAGGGGGGTCACATGGGGTCATTGAGTACTTATATAGGACTAGGGGGGTCACATGGGGTCATTGAGTACTTATATAGGACATGGGGGGGTCACATGGGGTCATTTTGTACTTATATAGGACTAGGGTGGGTCACATGGGGTCATTGAGTACTTATATAGGACTAGGGGGGTCACATGGGGTCATTGAGTACTTATCTAGGACTAGGGGGGTCACATGGGGTCATTGAGTACTTATATAGGACTAGGGGTGTCAAATGGGGACATTGAGTACTTTTAAAGGACATGGGGTGTCACATGGGGTCATTGAGTACTTATATAGGACTAGGGGGGTCACATGGGGTCATGGAGTACTTATATAGGACATGGGGGGGTCACATGGGGTCATTGAGTTCTTATATAGGACTAGGGTGGGTCACATGGGGTCATCGAGTACTTATATAGGACATGGGGGGGTCACATGAGGTCATTGAGTACTTATATAGGGCTAGGGGGGTCACATGGGGTCATTGAGTACTTATATAGGACTAGGGGGGTCACATGGGGTCATTGAGTACTTATATAGGACATGGGGGTCACATGGGGTCATTGAGTACTTATATAGGACATGGGGGGGGTCACATGGGGTCATTGAGTACTTATATAGGACTAGGGGGGTCACATGGGGTCATTGAGTACTTATATAAGAGTAGGGGGGTCACATGGGGTCATTGAGTACTTATATAGGACTAGGGGGGTAACATGGGGTCATTGAGTACTTATATAGGACTAGGGTGGGTCACATGGGGTCATTGAGTACTTATATAGGACTAGGGGGGTCACATGGAGTCATTGAGTACTTTTCTAGGACTAGGGGGGTCACATGGGGTCATTGAGTACTTATATAGGACTAGGGGTGTCAAATGGGGACATTGAGTACTTTTAAAGGACATGGGGGGGTCACATGGGGTCATTGACTACTTATATAGGACTAGGGGGGTCACATGGGGTCATGGAGTACTTATATAGGACATGGGGGGGTCACATGGGGACATTGAGTTCTTATATAGGACTAGGGTGTGTCACATGGGGTCATTGAGTACTTATATAGGACATGGGGGGGTCACATGAGGTCATTGAGTACTTATATAGGGCTAGGGGGGTCACATGGGGTCATTGAGTACTTATATAGGACTAGGGGGGTCACATGGGGTCATTGAGTACTTATATAGGACATGGGGGGGTCACATGGGGTCATTGAGTACTTATATAGGACATGGGGGGTCACATGGGGTCATTGAGTACTTTTATAGGACTAGGGTGGGTCACATGGGGTCATTGAGTACTTATATAGGACTAGGGGGGTCACATGGGGTCATTGAGTACTTATATAGGACTAGGGGGGTAACATGGGGTCATTGAGTACTTATATAGGACATGGGGGGGTCACATGGGGTCATTGAGTACTTATATAGGACTAGGGTGGGTCACATGGGGTCATTGAGTACTTATATAGGACTAGGGGTGTCACATGGGGTCATTGAGTACTTATATAGGACTAGGGGGTCACATGGGGTCATTGAGTACTTATATAGGACTAGGGGGGTCACATGGGGTCATTGAGTACTTATATAGGACATGGGGGGTCTCATGGGGTCATTGAGTACTTATATAGGACTAGGGGGATCACATGGGGTCATTGAGTACTTATATAGGACATGGGGGGGTCACATGGGGTCATTGAGTACTTATATAGGACTAGGGGGGTCACATGGTGTCATTGAGAACTTATATAGGACATGGGGGGGTCACATGGGGTCATTGAGTACTTATATAGGACGAGGGTGGGTCACATGGGGTCATTGAGTACTTATATAGGACTAGGGGGTTCACATGGGGTCATTTAGTACTTATATAGGACTAGGGGGGTAACATGGGGTCATTGAGTACTTATATAGGACATGGGGGGGTCACATGGGGTCATTGAGTACTTATATAGGACTAGGGTGGGTCACATGGGGTCATTGAGTACTTATATAGGACTAGGGGTGTCACATGGTGTCATTGAGTACTTATATAGGATTAGGGGGGTCACATGGGGTCATTGAGTACTTATATATGACTTGGGGGGTCACATGGGGTCATTGAGTACTTATATAGGACATGGGGGGGTCTCATGGGGTCATTGAGTACTTATATAGGACATGGGGGGGTCACATGGGGTCATTGAGTACTTATATAGGACTAGGGGGGTCACATGGGGTCATTGAGTACTTATATAGGACTAGGGGGGTCACATGGGGTCATTGAGTACTTATATAGGACATGGGGGGGTCACATGGGGTCATTTTGTACTTATATAGGACTAGGGTGGGTCACATGGGGTCATTGAGTACTTATATAGGACTAGGGGGGTCACATGGGGTCATTGAGTACTTATCTAGGACTAGGGGGGTCACATGGGGTCATTAGGTACTTATATAGGACTAGGGGTGTTAAATGGGGACATTGAGTACTTTTAAAGGACATGGGGGGGGTCACATGGGGTCATTGAGTACTTATATAGGACTAGGGGGGTCACATGGGGTCATGGAGTACTTATATAGGACATGGGGGGGTCACATGGGGTCATTGAGTTCTTATATAGGACTAGGGTGGGTCACATGGGGTCATTGAGTACTTATATAGGACATGGGGGGGTCACATGAGGTCATTGAGTACTTATATAGGGCTAAGGGGGTCACATGGGGTCATTGAGTACTTATATAGGACTAGGGGGGTCACATGGGGTCATTGAGTACTTATATAGGACATGGGGGGGTCACATGGGGTCATTGAGTACTTATATAGGACATGGGGGGTCACATGGGGTCATTGAGTACTTTTATAGGACTAGGGTGGGTCACATGGGGTCATTGAGTACTTATATAGGACTAGGGGGGTCACATGGGGTCATTGAGTACTTATATAGGACTAGGGGGGTAACATGGGGTCATTGAGTACTTATATAGGACATGGGGGGGTCACATGGGGTCATTGAGTACTTATATAGGACTAGGGGGGTCACATGGGGTCATTGAGTACTTATATAGGACTAGGGGGGTAACATGGGGTCATTGAGTACTTATATAGGACTAGGGTGGGTCACATGGGGTCATTGAGTACTTATATAGGACTAGGGGGGTCACATGGAGTCATTGAGTACTTTTCTAGGACTAGGGGGGTCACATGGGGTCATTGAGTACTTATATAGGACTAGGGGTGTCAAATGGGGACATTGAGTACTTTTAAAGGACATGGGGGGGTCACATGGGGTCATTGAGTACTTATATAGGACTAGGGGGGTCACATGGGGTCATGGAGTACTTATATAGGACATGGGGGGGTCACATGGGGACATTGAGTTCTTATATAGGACTAGGGTGGGTCACATGGGGTCATTGAGTACTTATATAGGACATGGGGGGGTCACATGAGGTCATTGAGTACTTATATAGGGCTAGGGGGGTCACATGGGGTCATTGAGTACTTATATAGGACTAGGGGGGTCACATGGGGTCATTGAGTACTTATATAGGACATGGGGGGGTCACATGGGGTCATTGAGTACTTATATAGGACATGGGGGGTCACATGGGGTCATTGAGTACTTTTATAGGACTAGGGTGGGTCACATGGGGTCATTGAGTACTTATATAGGACTAGGGGGGTCACATGGGGTCATTGAGTACTTATATAGGACTAGGGGGGGTAACATGGGGTCATTGAGTACTTATATAGGACATGGGGGGGTCACATGGGGTCATTGAGTACTTATATAGGAATAGGGTGGGTCACATGGGGTCATTGAGTACTTATATAGGACTAGGGGTGTCACATGGGGTCATTGAGTACTTATATAGGACTAGGGGGTCACATGGGGTCATTGAGTACTTATATAGGACTAGGGGGGTCACATGGGGTCATTGAGTACTTATATAGGACATGCGGGGTCTCATGGGGTCATTGAGTACTTATATAGGACTAGGGGGATCACATGGGGTCATTGAGTACTTATATAGGACATGGGGGGGTCACATGGGGTCATTGAGTACTTATATAGGACTAGGGGGGTCACATGGTGTCATTGAGTACTTATATAGGACATGGGGGGGTCACATGGGGTCATTGAGTACTTATATAGGACGAGGGTGGGTCACATGGGGTCATTGAGTACTTATATAGGACTAGGGGGTTCACATGGGGTCATTTAGTACTTATATAGGACTAGGGGGGTAACATGGGGTCATTGAGTACTTATATAGGACATGGGGGGGTCACATGGGGTCATTGAGTACTTATATAGGACTAGGGTGGGTCACATGGGGTCATTGAGTACTTATATAGGACTAGGGGTGTCACATGGTGTCATTGAGTACTTATATAGGATTAGGGGGGTCACATGGGGTCATTGAGTACTTATATATGACTTGGGGGGTCACATGGGGTCATTGAGTACTTATATAGGACATGGGGGGCTCTCATGGGGTCATTGAGTACTTATATAGGACATGGGGGGGTCACATGGGGTCATTGAGTACTTATATAGGACTAGGGGGGTCACATGGGGTCATTGAGTACTTATATAGGACTAGGGGGGTCACATGGGGTCATTGAGTACTTATATAGGACATGGGGGGGTCACATGGGGTCATTGAGTACTTATATAGGACTAGGGGGGTCACATGGGGTCATGGAGTACTTATATAGGACATGGGGGGGTCACATGGGGTCATTGAGTTCTTATATAGGACAAGGGTGGGTCACATGGGGTCATTGAGTACTTATATAGGACATGGGGGGGTCACATGATGTCATTGAGTACTTATATAGGGCTAAGGGGGTCACATGGGGTCATTGAGTACTTATATAGGACTAGGGGGGTCACATGGGGTCATTGAGTACTTATATAGGACATGGGGGGGTCACATGGGGTCATTGAGTACTTATATAGGACATGGGGGGTCACATGGGGTCATTGAGTACTTTTATAGGACTAGGGTGGGTCACATGGGGTCATTGAGTACTTATATAGGACTAGGGGGGTCACATGGGGTCATTGAGTACTTATATAGGACTAGGGGGGTAACATGGGGTCATTGAGTACTTATATAGGACATGGGGGGGTCACATGGGGTCATTGAGTACTTATATAGGACTAGGGGGGGTCACATGGGGTCATTGAGTACTTATATAGGACTAGGGGTGTCACATGGGGTCATTGAGTACTTATATAGGACTAGGGGGGTCACATGGGGTCATTGAGTACTTATATAGGACTAGGGGGGTCACATGGGGTCATTGAGTACTTATATAGGACATGGGGGGTCTCATAGGGTCATTGAGTACTTATATAGGACATGGGGGGGTCACATGGGGTCATTGAGTACTTATATAGGACTAGGGGGATCACATGGGGTCATTGAGTATTTATATAGGACATGGGGGGGTCACATGGGGTCATTGAGTACTTATATAGGACTAGGGGGGTCACATGGTGTCATTGAGTACTTATATAGGACATGGGGGGGTCACATGGGGTCATTGAGTACTTATATAGGACGAGGGTGGGTCACATGGGGTCATTGAGTACTTATATAGGACTAGGGGGTTCACATGTGGTCATTTAGTACTTATATAGGACTAGGGGGGTAACATGGGGTCATTGAGTACTTATATAGGACATGGGGGGGTCACATGGGGTCATTGAGTACTTATATAGGACTAGGGGTGTCACATGGTGTCATTGAGTACTTATATAGGATTAGGGGGGTCACATGGGGTCATTGAGTACTTATATAGGACTTGGGGGGTCACATGGGGTCATTGAGTACTTATATAGGACATGGGGGGGTCTCATGGGGTCATTGAGTACTTATATAGGACTAGGGGGGTCACATGGGGTCATTGAGTACTTATATAGGACATGGGGGGGTCACATGGGGTCATTGAGTACTTATATAGGACTAGGGGGGTCACATGGGGTCATTGAGTACTTATATAGGACATGGGGGGGTCTCATGGGGTCATTGAGTACTTATTTAGGACTAGGGGGGTCACATGGGGTCATTGAGTACTTATATAGGACTAGGGGGGTCACATGGGGTCATTGAGTACTTATATAGGACTAGGGGGGTCACATGTGGTCATTGGGTACTTATATAGGACATGGGGGGGTCACATGGGGTCATTGAGTACTTATATAGGACTAGGGGGGTCACATGGGGTCATTGAGTACTTATATAGGACATAAGGGGGTCACATGGGGTCATTGAGTACTTATATAGGACTAGGGTGGGTCACATGGGGTCATTGAGTACTTATATAGAACATGGGGGGTCTCATGAGGTCATTGAGTACTTATATAGGACATGGGGGGGTCACATGGGGTCATTGAGTACTTATATAGGACTAGGGGGGTCACATGGGGTCATTGAGTACTTATATAGGACTAGGGGGGTCACATGGGGTCATTGAGTACTTATATAGGACATGGGGGTCACATGGGGTCATTGAGTACTTATATAGGACATGGGGGGGTCACATGGGGTCATTGAGTACTTATATAGGACTAGGGGGGTCACATGGGGTCATTGAGTACTTATATAAGAGTAGGGGGGTCACATGGGGTCATTGAGTACTTATATAGGACATGGGGGGGTCACATGGGGTCATTGAGTACTTATATAGGACTAGGGGGGTCACATGGGGTCATTGAGTACTTATATAGGATTAGGGGGGTCACATGGGGTCATTGAGTACTTATATAGGACTAGGGGGTTCACATGGGGTCATTTAGTACTTATATAGGACTAGGGGGGTCACATGGGGTCATTGAGTACTTATATAGGACATGGGGGTGTCACATGGGGTCATTGAGTACTTATATAGGACTAGGGGGGTCACATGGGGTCATTGAGTACTTATATAGGACATGGGGGTTTCACATGGGGTCATTGAGTACTTATATAGGACATGGGGGGGTCACATGGGGTCATTGAGTACTTATATAGGACTAGGGGGGTCACATGGGGTCATTGAGTACTTATATAAGAGTAGGGGGGTCACATGGGGTCATTGAGTACTTATATAGGACATGGGGGGGTCACATGGGGTCATTGAGTACTTATATAGGACTAGGGGGGTCACATGGGGTCATTGAGTACTTATATAGGATTAGGGGGGTCACATGGGGTCATTGAGTACTTATATAGGACTAGGGGGTTCACATGGGGTCATTTAGTACTTATATAGGACTAGGGGGGTCACATGGGGTCATTGAGTACTTATATAGGACATGGGGGTGTCACATGGGGTCATTGAGTACTTATATAGGACTAGGGGGGTCACATGGGGTCATTGAGTACTTATATAGGACTAGGGGGGTCACATGGGGTCATTGAGTACTTATATAGGACATGGGGGTCACATGGGGTCATTGAGTACTTATATAGGACATGGGGGGGTCACATGGGGTCACTGAGTACTTATATAGGACTAGGGGGGTCACATGGGGTCATTGAGTACTTATATAAGAGTAGGGGGGTCACATGGGGTCATTGAGTACTTATATAGGACATGGGGGGGTCACATGGGGTCATTGAGTACTTATATAGGACTAGGGGGGTCACATGGGGTCATTGAGTACTTATATAGGATTAGGGGGGTCACATGGGGTCATTGAGTACTTATATAGGACTAGGGGGTTCACATGGGGTCATTTAGTACTTATATAGGACTAGGGGGGTCACATGGGGTCATTGAGTACTTATATAGGACATGGGGGTGTCACATGGGGTCATTGAGTACTTATATAGGACTAGGGGGGTCACATGGGGTCATTGAGTACTTATATAGGACATGGGGGTGTCACATGGGGTCATTGAGTACTTATATAGGACATGGGGGGGTCACATGGGGTCATTGAGTACTTATATAGGACTAGGGGGGTCACATGGGGTCATTGAGTACTTATATAAGAGTAGGGGGGTCACATGGGGTCATTGAGTACTTATATAGGACATGGGGGGGTCACATGGGGTCATTGAGTACTTATATAGGACTAGGGGGGTCACATGGGGTCATTGAGTACTTATATAGGATTAGGGGGGTCACATGGGGTCATTGAGTACTTATATAGGACTAGGGGGTTCACATGGGGTCATTTAGTACTTATATAGGACTAGGGGGGTCACATGGGGTTATTGAGTACTTATATAGGACATGGGGGTGTCACATGGGGTCATTGAGTACTTATATAGGACTAGGGGGGTCACATGGGGTCATTGAGTACTTATATAGGACTAGGGGGGTCACATGGGGTCATTGAGTACTTATATAGGACTAGGGGGGTCACATGGGGTCATTGAGTACTTATATAGGACATGGGGGGGTCTCATGGGGTCATTGAGTACTTATATAGGACATGGGGGGGTCACATGCTGTCATTGAGTACTTATATAGGACTAGGGGGGTCACATGGGGTCATTGAGTACTTATATAGGACTAGGGGGGTCACATGGGGTCATTGAGTACTTATATAGGACTAGGGGGGTCACATGTGGTCATTGGGTACTTATATAGGACATGGGGGGGGTCACATGGGGTCATTGAGTACTTATATATTACTAGGGTGGGTCACATGGGGTCATTGAGTTCTTATATAGGACTAGGGTGCGTCACATGGGGTCATTGAGTACTTATATAGTACTAGGGGGGTCACATGGGGTCATTGAGTACTTATATAGGACATGGGGGGGTCACATGGGGTCATTAAGTACTTATATAGGACTAGGGGGGGGTCACATGTGGTCATTGAGTACTTATATAGGGCTATGGTGGGTCACATGGGGTGATTGAATAATTATATATGACTAGGGGGGGTCACATGGGGTCATTGAGTACTTATATATGACTAGGGGGGGTCACATGGGGTCATTGAGTACTTATATAGGACTAGGGCGGGTCACATGGGGTCATTGAGTACTTATATATTACTAGGGTGGGTCACATGGGGTCATTGAGTTCTTATATAGGACTAGGGTGCGTCACATGGGGTCATTGAGTACTTATATAGTACTAGGGGGGTCACATGGGGTCATTGAGTACTTATATAGGACATGGGGGGGTCACATGGGGTCATTAAGTACTTATATAGGACTGGGGGGGGGGGTCACATGTGGTCATTGAGTACTTATATAGGACTAGGGTGGGTCACATGGGGTCATTGAGTACTTATATATGACTAGGGGGGGTCACATGGGGTCATTGAGTACTTATATAGGACTAGGGCGGGTCACATGGGGTCATTGAGTACTTATATATTACTAGGGTGGGTCACATGGGGTCATTGAGTTCTTATATAGGACTAGGGTGCGTCACATGGGGTCATTGAGTACTTATATAGTACTAGGGGGGTCACATGGGGTCATTGAGTACTTATATAGGACATGGGGGGGTCACATGGGGTCATTAAGTACTTATATAGGACTGGGGGGGGGGGGGTCACATGTGGTCATTGAGTACTTATATAGGACTAGGGTGGGTCACATGGGGTCATTGAGTACTTATATATGACTAGGGGGGGTCACATGGGGTCATTGAGTACTTATATATGACTAGGGGGGGTCACATGGGGTCATTGAGTACTTATAAGACTAGGGTGGGTCACATGGGGTCATTTTGTACTTATATAGGACTAGGGTGGGTCACATGGGGTCATTGAGTACTTATATATGACTAAGGGGGGTCAGATGGGGTCATTGAGTACTTATATAGGACTAGGGTGGGTCACATGGGGTCATTGAGTACTTATATAAGACTAGCGGGGGGTCACATGTGGTCATTGAGTACTTATATAGGACTAGGGTGGGTCACATGGGGTGATTGAATACTTATATATGACTAGGGGGGGTCACATGGGGTCATTGAGTACTTATATATGACTAGGGGGGGTCACATGGGGTCATTGAGTACTTATATAGGACTAGGGGGGGTCACATGGGGTCATTGAGTACTTATATAGGACTAGGGTGGGTCACATGGGGTCATTAAGTACTTATTAGGACTAGGGTGGGTCACATGGGGTCATTGAGTACTTATATAGGACAAGGGGGGGTCACATGGGGTCATTGAGTACTTATATAGGAGTAGGGTGGGTCACATGGGGTCATTGAGTACTTATATATGACTAGGGGGGGTCACATGGGGTCATTGAGTACTTATATAGGATTAGGGTGGGTCACATGGTGTCATTTTGTACTTATATAGGACTAGGGTGGGTCACATGGGGTCATTGAGTACTTATATATTACTAGGGTGGGTCACATGGGGTCATTGAGCTCTTATATAGGACTAGGGTGCGTCACATTGGGTCATTGAGTACTTATATAGTACTAGGGGGGTCACATGGGGTTATTGAGTACTTATATAGGACAGGGGGGGACACGTGGGGTCATTGAGTACTTATATAGGACTAGGGTGGGTCACATGGGGTCATTTTGTACTTATATAGGACTAGGGTGGGTCACATGGGGTCATTGAGTACTTATATATTACTAGGGTGGGTCACATGGGGTCATTGAGTTCTTATATAGGACTAGGGTGCGTCACATTGGGTCATTGAGTACTTATATATTACTAGTGTGGGTCACATGGGGTCATTGAGTTCTTATATAGGACTAGGGTGCGTCACATGGGGTCATTGAGTACTTATATAGGACTAGGGTGGGTCACATGGGGTCATTGAGTACTTATATATGACTAGGGGGGGTCACATGGGGTCATTGAGTACTTATATAGGACTAGGGGGGGTCACATGGGGTCATTGAGTACTTATATATTACTAGGGTGGGTCACATGGGGTCATTGAGTTCTTATATAGGAATAGGGTGGGTCACATGGGGTCATTGAGTACTTATATAGGATATGGGGGGGGTCACGTGGGGTCATTGAGTACTTATATAGGACTAGGGTGGGTCACATGGGGTCATTTTGTACTTATATAGGACTAGGGTGGGTCACATGGGGTCATTGAGTACTTATATATGACTAGGGGGGGTCAAATGGGGTCATTGAGTACTTATATAGGACTAGGGTGGGTCACATGGGGTCATTGAGTACTTATATAAGACTAGGGGGGGTCACGTGTGGTCATTGAGTACTTATATAGGACTAGGGTGGGTCACATGGGGTCATTGATTACTTATATAGGAGTAGGGTGTCTGACCTTGGGTCATTGAGTACTTAGATAGGACTAGGGGGGGTCACGTGGGGTCATTGAGTACTTATATAGGAGTAGGGTGGATCACATGGGGTCATTGAGTACTTATATATTACTAGGGGGGGTCACATGGGGTCATTGAGTACTTATATAGGACTAGGGTGGGTCACATGGGGTCATTGAGTACTTATATAAGACTAGGGTGGGTCACATGGGGTCATTGAGTACTTATATAGGAATAGGGTGGTTCACATGGGGTCATTGAGTAGTTATATAGGACTAGTGGGGTTCACATGCGGTCATTGAGTACTTATATAGGACTAGGGGGGGTCACATGGGGTCATTGAGTACTTATATAGGACTAGGGGGGGTCACATGGGGTCATTGAGTACTTATATAGGACTAGGAGGGGTCACATGGGGTCATTGATTACTTATATAGGAGTAGGGTGGCTGACCTTGGGTCATTGAGTACTTAGATAGGACTAGGGGGGGTCACGAGGGGTCATTGAGTACTTATATATGACTAGGGGGGGTCACATGGGGTCATTGAGTACTTATATAGGACTAGGGCGGGTCACATGGGGTCATTGAGTACTTATATATTACTAGGGTGGGTCACATGGGGTCATTGAGTTCTTATATAGGACTAGGGTGCGTCACATGGGGTCATTGAGTACTTATATAGTACTAGGGGGGTCACATGGGGTCATTGAGTACTTATATAGGACATGGGGGGGTCACATGGGGTCATTAAGTACTTATATAGGACTGGGGGGGGGGGGTCACATGTGGTCATTGAGTACTTATATAGGACTAGGGTGGGTCACATGGGGTCATTGAGTACTTATATATGACTAGGGGGGGTCACATGGGGTCATTGAGTACTTATATATGACTAGGGGGGGTCACATGGGGTCATTGAGTACTTATAAGACTAGGGTGGGTCACATGGGGTCATTTTGTACTTATATAGGACTAGGGTGGGTCACATGGGGTCATTGAGTACTTATATATGACTAAGGGGGGTCAGATGGGGTCATTGAGTACTTATATAGGACTAGGGTGGGTCACATGGGGTCATTGAGTACTTATATAAGACTAGCGGGGGGTCACATGTGGTCATTGAGTACTTATATAGGACTAGGGTGGGTCACATGGGGTGATTGAATACTTATATATGACTAGGGGGGGTCACATGGGGTCATTGAGTACTTATATATGACTAGGGGGGGTCACATGGGGTCATTGAGTACTTATATAGGACTAGGGGGGGTCACATGGGGTCATTGAGTACTTATATAGGACTAGGGTGGGTCACATGGGGTCATTAAGTACTTATTAGGACTAGGGTGGGTCACATGGGGTCATTGAGTACTTATATAGGACAAGGGGGGGTCACATGGGGTCATTGAGTACTTATATAGGAGTAGGGTGGGTCACATGGGGTCATTGAGTACTTATATATGACTAGGGGGGGTCACATGGGGTCATTGAGTACTTATATAGGATTAGGGTGGGTCACATGGTGTCATTTTGTACTTATATAGGACTAGGGTGGGTCACATGGGGTCATTGAGTACTTATATATTACTAGGGTGGGTCACATGGGGTCATTGAGCTCTTATATAGGACTAGGGTGCGTCACATTGGGTCATTGAGTACTTATATAGTACTAGGGGGGTCACATGGGGTTATTGAGTACTTATATAGGACAGGGGGGGACACGTGGGGTCATTGAGTACTTATATAGGACTAGGGTGGGTCACATGGGGTCATTTTGTACTTATATAGGACTAGGGTGGGTCACATGGGGTCATTGAGTACTTATATATTACTAGGGTGGGTCACATGGGGTCATTGAGTTCTTATATAGGACTAGGGTGCGTCACATTGGGTCATTGAGTACTTATATATTACTAGTGTGGGTCACATGGGGTCATTGAGTTCTTATATAGGACTAGGGTGCGTCACATGGGGTCATTGAGTACTTATATAGGACTAGGGTGGGTCACATGGGGTCATTGAGTACTTATATATGACTAGGGGGGGGTCACATGGGGTCATTGAGTACTTATATAGGACTAGGGGGGGTCACATGGGGTCATTGAGTACTTATATATTACTAGGGTGGGTCACATGGGGTCATTGAGTTCTTATATAGGAATAGGGTGGGTCACATGGGGTCATTGAGTACTTATATAGGATATGGGGGGGGTCACGTGGGGTCATTGAGTACTTATATAGGACTAGGGTGGGTCACATGGGGTCATTTTGTACTTATATAGGACTAGGGTGGGTCACATGGGGTCATTGAGTACTTATATATGACTAGGGGGGGTCAAATGGGGTCATTGAGTACTTATATAGGACTAGGGTGGGTCACATGGGGTCATTGAGTACTTATATAAGACTAGGGGGGGTCACGTGTGGTCATTGAGTACTTATATAGGACTAGGGTGGGTCACATGGGGGTCATTGATTACTTATATAGGAGTAGGGTGTCTGACCTTGGGTCATTGAGTACTTAGATAGGACTAGGGGGGGTCACGTGGGGTCATTGAGTACTTATATAGGAGTAGGGTGGATCACATGGGGTCATTGAGTACTTATATATTACTAGGGGGGGTCACATGGGGTCATTGAGTACTTATATAGGACTAGGGTGGGTCACATGGGGTCATTGAGTACTTATATAAGACTAGGGTGGGTCACATGGGGTCATTGAGTACTTATATAGGAATAGGGTGGTTCACATGGGGTCATTGAGTAGTTATATAGGACTAGTGGGGTTCACATGCGGTCATTGAGTACTTATATAGGACTAGGGGGGGTCACATGGGGTCATTGAGTACTTATATAGGACTAGGGGGGGTCACATGGGGTCATTGAGTACTTATATAGGACTAGGAGGGGTCACATGGGGTCATTGATTACTTATATAGGAGTAGGGTGGCTGACCTTGGGTCATTGAGTACTTAGATAGGACTAGGGGGGGTCACGAGGGGTCATTGAGTACTTATATAGGAGTAGGGTGGATCACATGGGGTCATTGAGTACTTATATATTACTAGGGGGGGTCACATGGGGTCATTGAGTACTTATATAGGACTAGGGTGGGTCACATGGGGTCATTGAGTACTTATATAAGACTAGGGTGGGTCACATGGGGTCATTGAGTACTTATATAGGAATAGGGTGGTTCACATGGGGTCATTGAGTAGTTATATAGGACTAGTGGGGTTCACATGCGGTCATTGAGTACTTATATAGGACTAGGGGGGGTCACATGGGGTCATTGAGTACTTATATAGGACTAGGGGGGGTCACATGGGGTCATTGAGTACTTATATAGGACTAGGAGGGGTCACATGGGGTCATTGATTACTTATATAGGAGTAGGGTGGCTGACCTGGGGTCATTGAGTACTTAGATAGGACTATGGGGGGTCACATGGCGTCATTGAGTACTTATATATCACTAGGGTGGGTCACATGGGGTCATTGAGCTCTTATATAGGACTAGGGTGCGTCACATTGGGTCATTGAGTACTTATATAGTACTAGGGGGGTCACATGGGGTCATTGAGTACTTATATAGGACAGGGGGGGACACGTGGGGTCATTGAGTACTTATATAGGACTAGGGTGGGTCACATGGGGTCATTTTGTACTTATATAGGACTAGAGTGGGTCACATGGGGTCATTGAGTACTTATATATTACTAGGGTGGGTCACATGGGGTCATTGAGTTCTTATATAGGACTAGGGTGCGTCACATGGGGTCATTGAGTACTTATATATTACTAGGGTGGGTCACATGGGGTCATTGAGTTCTTATATAGGACTAGGGTGCGTCACATGGGGTCATTGAGTACTTATATAGTACTAGGGGGGTCACATGGTGTCATTGAGTACTTATATAGGACATGGGGGGTCACGTGGGGTCATTGAGTACTTATATAGGACTAGGGTGGGTCACATGGCGTCATTGAGTACTTATATATGACTAGGGGGGGTCACATGGGGTCATTGAGTACTTATATAGGACTAGGGTGGGTCACATGGGGTCATTTTGTACTTATATAGGACTAGGGTGGGTCACATGGGGTCACTGAGTACTTATATATGACTAGGGGGGGTTAAATGGGGTCATTGAGTACTTATATAGGACTAGGGTGGGTCACATGGGGTCATTGAGTACTTATATAAGACTAGGGGGGGGGTCACGTGTGGTAATTGAGTACTTATATAGGACTAGGGTGGGTCACATGGGGTCATTGATTACTTATATAGGAGTAGGGTGTCTGACCTTGGGTCATTGAGTACTTAGATAGGACTAGGGGGGGTCACGTGGGGTCATTGAGTACTTATATAGGAGTAGGGTGGATCACATGGGGTCATTGAGTACTTATATATTACTAGGGGGGGTCACATGGGGTCATTGAGTACTTATATAGGACTAGGGGGGGTCACATGGGGTCATTGAGTACTTATATAGGAGTAGGGTGGGTCACATGGGGTGATTGAGTACTTATATAAGACTAGGGTGGGTCACATGGGGTCATTGAGTACTTATATAGGAATAGGGTGGTTCACATGGGGTCATTGAGTACTTATATAAGACTAGGGGGGGGTCACGTGTGGTAATTGAGTACTTATATAGGACTAGGGTGGGTCACATGGGGTCATTGATTACTTATATAGGAGTAGGGTGTCTGACCTTGGGTCATTGAGTACTTAGATAGGACTAGGGGGGGTCACGTGGGGTCATTGAGTACTTATATAGGAGTAGGGTGGATCACATGGGGTCATTGAGTACTTATATATTACTAGGGGGGGTCACATGGGGTCATTGAGTACTTATATAGGACTAGGGGGGGTCACATGGGGTCATTGAGTACTTATATAGGAGTAGGGTGGGTCACATGGGGTCATTGAGTACTTATATAAGACTAGGGTGGGTCACATGGGGTCATTGAGTACTTATATAGGAATAGGGTGGTTCACATGGGGTCATTGAGTAGTTATATAGGACTAGTGGGGTTCACATGCGGTCATTGAGTACTTATATAGGACTAGGGGGGGTCACATGGGGTCATTGAGTACTTATATAGGACTAGGGGGGGTCACATGGGGTCATTGAGTACTTATATAGGACTAGGAGGGGTCACATGGGGTCATTGATTACTTATATAGGAGTAGGGTGGCTGACCTGGGGTCATTGAGTACTTAGATAGGACTATGGGGGGTCACATGGCGTCATTGAGTACTTATATATCACTAGGGTGGGTCACATGGGGTCATTGAGCTCTTATATAGGACTAGGGTGCGTCACATTGGGTCATTGAGTACTTATATAGTACTAGGGGGGTCACATGGGGTCATTGAGTACTTATATAGGACAGGGGGGGACACGTGGGGTCATTGAGTACTTATATAGGACTAGGGTGGGTCACATGGGGTCATTTTGTACTTATATAGGACTAGAGTGGGTCACATGGGGTCATTGAGTACTTATATATTACTAGGGTGGGTCACATGGGGTCATTGAGTTCTTATATAGGACTAGGGTGCGTCACATGGGGTCATTGAGTACTTATATATTACTAGGGTGGGTCACATGGGGTCATTGAGTTCTTATATAGGACTAGGGTGCGTCACATGGGGTCATTGAGTACTTATATAGTACTAGGGGGGTCACATGGTGTCATTGAGTACTTATATAGGACATGGGGGGTCACGTGGGGTCATTGAGTACTTATATAGGACTAGGGTGGGTCACATGGCGTCATTGAGTACTTATATATGACTAGGGGGGGTCACATGGGGTCATTGAGTACTTATATAGGACTAGGGTGGGTCACATGGGGTCATTTTGTACTTATATAGGACTAGGGTGGGTCACATGGGGTCACTGAGTACTTATATATGACTAGGGGGGGTTAAATGGGGTCATTGAGTACTTATATAGGACTAGGGTGGGTCACATGGGGTCATTGAGTACTTATATAAGACTAGGGGGGGGTCACGTGTGGTAATTGAGTACTTATATAGGACTAGGGTGGGTCACATGGGGTCATTGATTACTTATATAGGAGTAGGGTGTCTGACCTTGGGTCATTGAGTACTTAGATAGGACTAGGGGGGGTCACGTGGGGTCATTGAGTACTTATATAGGAGTAGGGTGGATCACATGGGGTCATTGAGTACTTATATATTACTAGGGGGGGTCACATGGGGTCATTGAGTACTTATATAGGACTAGGGGGGGTCACATGGGGTCATTGAGTACTTATATAGGAGTAGGGTGGGTCACATGGGGTGATTGAGTACTTATATAAGACTAGGGTGGGTCACATGGGGTCATTGAGTACTTATATAGGAATAGGGTGGTTCACATGGGGTCATTGAGTAGTTATATAGGACTAGTGGGGTTCACATGCGGTCATTGAGTACTTATATAGGACTAGGGGGGGTCACATGGGGTCATTGAGTACTTATATAGGACTAGGGGGGGTCACATGGGGTCATTGAGTACTTATATAGGACTAGAAGGGGTCACATGGGGTCATTGATTACTTATATAGGAGTAGGGTGGCTGACCTGGGGTCATTGAGTACTTAGATAGGACTAGGGGGGGTCACATGGCGTCATTGAGTACTTATATATTACTAGGGTGGGTCACATGGGGTCATTGAGCTCTTATATAGGACTAGGGTGCGTCACATTGGGTCATTGAGTACTTATATAGTACTAGGGGGGTCACATGGGGTCATTGAGTACTTATATAGGACAGGGGGGGACACGTGGGGTCATTGAGTACTTATATAGGACTAGGGTGGGTCACATGGGGTCATTTTGTACTTATATAGGACTAGGGTGGGTCACATGGGGTCATTGAGTACTTATATATTACTAGGGTGGGTCACATGGGGTCATTTTGTACTTATATAGGACTAGGGTGGGTCACATGGGGTCATTGAGTACTTATATATTACTAGGGTGGGTCACATGGGGTCATTGAGTTCTTATACAGGACTAGGGTGCGTCACATGGTGTCATTGAGTACTTATATAGGACATGGGGGGTCACGTGGGGTCATTGAGTACTTATATAGGACTAGGGTGGGTCACATGGCGTCATTGAGTACTTATATATGACTAGGGGGGGTCAAATGGGGTCATTGAGTACTTATATAGGACTAGGGTGGGTCACATGGGGTCATTTTGTACTTATATAGGACTAGGGTAGGTCACATGGGGTCATTGAGTACTTATATATGACTAGGGGGGGTCAAATGGGGTCATTGAGTACTTATATAGGACTAGGGTGGGTCACATGGGGTCATTGAGTACTTATATAAGACTAGGGGGGGGTCACATGTGGTCATTGAGTACTTATATAGGACTAGGGTGGGTCACATGGGGTGATTGATTACTTATATATGACTAGGGGGGGTCACATGGGGTCATTGAGTACTTATATAGGACTAGGGGGGGGTCATATGGGGTCATTGAGTACTTATATAGGACTAGGGGGGGTCACATGGGGTCATTGAGTACTTATATAGGACTAGGGTGGGTCACATGGGGTCATTAAGTACTTATATAGGACTAGGGTGGGTCACATGGGGTCATTGAGTACTTATATAGGACAAGGGGGGGTCACATGGGGTCATTGAGTACTTATATAGGAGTAGGGTGGGTCACATGGGGTCATTGAGTACTTATATATGACTAGGGGGGGTCACATGGGGTCATTGAGTACTTATATAGGATTAGGGTGGGTCACATGGTGTCATTTTGTACTTATATAGGACTAGGGTGGGTCACATGGGGTCATTGAGTACTTATATATTACTAGGGTGGGTCACATGGGGTCATTGAGCTCTTATATAGGACTAGGGTGCGTCACATTGGGTCATTGAGTACTTATATAGTACTAGGGGGGTCACATGGGGTCATTGAGTACTTATATAGGACAGGGGGGGACACGTGGGGTCATTGAGTACTTATATAGGACTAGGGTGGGTCACATGGGGTCATTTTGTACTTATATAGGACTAGGGTGGGTCACATGGGGTCATTGAGTACTTATATATTACTAGGGTGGGTCACATGGGGTCATTGAGTTCTTATATAGGACTAGGGTGCGTCACATTGGGTCATTGAGTACTTATATATTACTAGTGTGGGTCACATGGGGTCATTGAGTTCTTATATAGGACTAGGGTGCGTCACATGGGGTCATTGAGTACTTATATAGGACTAGGGTGGGTCACATGGGGTCATTGAGTACTTATATATGACTAGGGGGGGTCACATGGGGTCATTGAGTACTTATATAGGACTAGGGGGGGTCACATGGGGTCATTGAGTACTTATATATTACTAGGGTGGGTCACATGGGGTCATTGAGTTCTTATATAGGAATAGGGTGGGTCACATGGGGTCATTGAGTACTTATATAGGACATGGGGGGGTCACTTGGGGTCATTGAGTACTTATATAGGACTAGGGTGGGTCACATGGGGTCATTGAGTACTTATATAGGAATAGGGTGGGTCACATGGGGTCATTGAGTACTTATATAGGAGTAGGGTGGGTCACATGGGGTCATTGAGTACTTATATATGACTAGGGGTGGTCACATGGGGTCATTGAGTACTTATATAGGACTAGGGTGGGTCACATGGGGTCATTTTGTACTTATATAGGACTAGGGTGGGTCACATGGGGTCATTGAGTACTTATATATGACTAGGGGGGGTCAAATGGGGTCATTGAGTACTTATATAGGACTAGGGTGGGTCACATGGGGTCATTGAGTACTTATATAAGACTAGGGGGGGGTCACGTGTGGTCATTGAGTACTTATATAGGACTAGGGTGGGTCACATGGGGTCATTGATTACTTATATAGGAGTAGGGTGTCTGACCTTGGGTCATTGAGTACTTAGATAGGACTAGGGGGGGTCACGTGGGGTCATTGAGTACTTATATAGGAGTAGGGTGGATCACATGGGGTCATTGAGTACTTATATATTACTAGGGGGGGTCACATGGGGTCATTGAGTACTTATATAGGACTAGGGGGGGTCACATGGGGTCATTGAGTACTTATATAGGAGTAGGGTGGGTCACATGGGGTCATTGAGTACTTATATAAGACTAGGGTGGGTCACATGGGGTCATTGAGTACTTATATAGGAATAGGGTGGTTCACATGGGGTCATTGAGTAGTTATATAGGACTAGTGGGGTTCACATGCGGTCATTGAGTACTTATATATGACTAGGGGGGGTCACATGGGGTTATTGAGTACTTATATAGGACTAGGGGGGGTCACATGGGGTCATTGAGTACTTATATAGGACTAGAAGGGGTCACATGGGGTCATTGATTACTTATATAGGAGTAGGGTGGCTGACCTGGGGTCATTGAGTACTTAGATAGGACTAGGGGGGGTCACATGGCGTCATTGAGTACTTATATATTACTAGGGTGGGTCACATGGGGTCATTGAGCTCTTATATAGGACTAGGGTGCGTCACATTGGGTCATTGAGTACTTATATAGTACTAGGGGGGTCACATGGGGTCGTTGAGTACTTATATAGGACAGGGGGGGACACGTGGGGTCATTGAGTACTTATATAGGACTAGGGTGGGTCACATGGGGTCATTTTGTACTTATATAGGACTAGGGTGGGTTACATGGGGTCATTGAGTACTTATATATTACTAGGGTGGGTCACATGGGGTCATTTTGTACTTATATAGGACTAGGGTGGGTCACATGGGGTCATTGAGTACTTATATAGGACATGGGGGGTCACGTGGGGTCATTGAGTACTTATATAGGACTAGGGTGGGTCACATGGCGTCATTGAGTACTTATATATGACTAGGGGGGTTCAAATGGGGTCATTGAGTACTTATATAGGACTAGGGTGGGTCACATGGGGTCATTTTGTACTTATATAGGACTAGGGTGGGTCACATGGGGTCATTGAGTACTTATATATGACTAGGGGGGGTCAAATGGGTTCATTGAGTACTTATATAGGACTAGGGTGGGTCACATGGGGTCATTGAGTACTTATATAAGACTAGGGGGGGGGGTCACATGTGGTCATTGAGTACTTATATAGGACTAGGGTGGGTCACATGGGGTGATTGAATACTTATATATGACTAGGGGGGGTCACATGGGGTCATTGAGTACTTATATATGACTAGGGGGGGTCACATGGGGTCATTGAGTACTTATATAGGACTAGGGGGGGTCACATGGGGTCATTGAGTACTTATATAGGACTAGGGTGGGTCACATGGGGTCATTAAGTACTTATATAGGACTAGGGTGGGTCACATGGGGTCATTGAGTACTTATATAGGACAAGGGGGGGTCACATGGGGTCATTGAGTACTTATATAGGAGTAGGGTGGGTCACATGGGGTCATTGAGTACTTATATATGACTAGGGGGGGTCACATGGGGTCATTGAGTACTTATATAGGATTAGGGTGGGTCACATGGTGTCATTTTGTACTTATATAGGACTAGGGTGGGTCACATGGGGTCATTGAGTACTTATATATTACTAGGGTGGGTCACATGGGGTCATTGAGCTCTTATATAGGACTAGGGTGCGTCACATTGGGTCATTGAGTACTTATATAGTACTAGGAGGGTCACATGGGGTCATTGAGTACTTATATAGGACAGGGGGGGACACGTGGGATCATTGAGTACTTATATAGGACTAGGGTGGGTCACATGGGGTCATTTTGTACTTATATAGGACTAGGGTGGGTCACATGGGGTCATTGAGTACTTATATATTACTAGGGTGGGTCACATGGGGTCATTGAGTTCTTATATAGGACTAGGGTGCGTCACATTGGGTCATTCAGTACTTATATATTACTAGTGTGGGTCACATGGGGTCATTGAGTTCTTATATAGGACTAGGGTGGGTCACATGGGGTCATTGAGTACTTATATATGACTAGGGGGGGTCACATGGGGTCATTGAGTACTTATATAGGACTAGGGGGGGTCACATGGGGTCATTGAGTACTTATATATTACTAGGGTGGGTCACATGGGGTCATTGAGTTCTTATATAGGACTAGGGTGCGTCACATGGGGTCATTGAGTACTTATATAGGACTAGGGTGGGTCACATGGGGTCATTAAGTACTTATATAGGACTAGGGTGGGTCACATGGGGTCATTGAGTACTTATATAGAATAAGGGGGGGTCACATGGGGTCATTGAGTACTTATATAGGAGTAGGGTGGGTCACATGGGGTCATTGAGTACTTATATATGACTAGGGGGGGTCACATGGGGTCATTGAGTACTTATATAGGATTAGGGTGGGTCACATGGTGTCATTTTGTACTTATATAGGACTAGGGTGGGTCACATGGGGTCATTGAGTACTTATATATTACTAGGGTGGGTCACATGGGGTCATTGAGCTCTTATATAGGACTAGGGTGCGTCACATTGGGTCATTGAGTACTTATATAGTACTAGGGGGGTCACATGGGGTCATTGAGTACTTATATAGGACAGGGGGGGACACGTGGGGTCATTGAGTACTTACATAGGACTAGGGTGGGTCACATGGGGTCATTTTGTACTTATAAAGGACTAGGGTGGGTCACATGGGGTCATTGAGTACTTATATATTACTAGGGTGGGTCACATGGGGTCATTTAGTTCTTATATAGGACTAGGGTGCGTCACATTGGGTCATTGAGTACTTATATATTACTAGTGTGGGTCACATGGGGTCATTGAGTTCTTATATAGGACTAGGGTGCGTCACATGGGGTCATTGAGTACTTATATAGGACTAGGGTGGGTCACATGGGGTCATTGAGTACTTATATATGACTAGGGGGGGTCACATGGGGTCATTGAGTACTTATATAGGACTAGGGGGGGTCACATGGGGTCATTGAGTACTTATATATTACTAGGGTGGGTCACATGGGGTCATTGAGTTCTTATATAGGACTAGGGTGCGTCACATGGGGTCATTGAGTACTTATATAGTACTAGGGGGGTCACATGGGGTCATTGAGTACTTATATAGGACATGGGGGGGTCACATGGGGTCATTAAGTACTTATATAGGACTAGGGGGGTGTCACATGTGGTCATTGAGTACTTATATAAGACTAGGGTGGGTCACATGGGGTGATTGAATAATTATATATGACTAGGGGGGGTCACATGGGGTCATTGAGTACTTATATATGACTAGGGGGGGTCACATGGGGTCATTGAGTACTTATATAGGACTAGGGGGGGTCACATGGGGTCATTGAGTACTTATATATTACTAGGGTGGGTCACATGGGGTCATTGAGTTCTTATATAGGACTAGGGTGCGTCACATGGGGTCATTGAGTACTTATATAGTACTAGGGGGGTCACATGGGGTCATTGAGTACTTATATAGGACATGGGGGGGTCACATGGGGTCATTAAGTACTTATATAGGACTAGGGGGGGGGGTCACATGTGGTCATTGAGTACTTATATAGGACTAGGGTGGGTCACATGGGGTCATTGAGTACTTATATATGACTAGGGGGGGTCACATGGGGTCATTGAGTACTTATATATGACTAGGGGGGGTCACATGGGGTCATTGAGTACTTATAAGACTAGGGTGGGTCTAATGGGGTCATTTTGTACTTATATAGGACTAGGGTGGGTCACATGGGGTCATTGAGTACTTATATATGACTAGGGGGGGTCAGATGGGGTCATTGAGTACTTATATAGGACTAGGGTGGGTCACATGGGGTCATTGAGTACTTATATAAGACTAGGGGGGGGTCACATGTGGTCATTGAGTACTTATATAGGACTAGGGTGGGTCACATGGGGTGATTGAATACTTATATATGACTAGGGGGGGTCACATGGGGTCATTGAGTACTTATATATGACTAGGGGGGGTCACATGGGGTCATTGAGTACTTATATAGGACTAGGGGGGGTCACATGGGGTCATTGAGTACTTATATAGGACTAGGGTGGGTCACATGGGGTCATTAAGTACTTATATAGGACTAGGGTGGGTCACATGGGGTCATTGAGTACTTATATAGGACAAGGGGGGGTCACATGGGGTCATTGAGTACTTATATAGGAGTAGGGTGGGTCACATGGGGTCATTGAGTACTTATATATGACTAGGGGGGGTCACATGGGGTCATTGAGTACTTATATAGGATTAGGGTGGGTCACATGGTGTCATTTTGTACTTATATAGGACTAGGGTGGGTCACATGGGGTCATTGAGTACTTATATATTACTAGGGTGGGTCACATGGGGTCATTGAGCTCTTATATAGGACTAGGGTGCGTCACATTGGGTCATTGAGTACTTATATAGTACTAGGGGGGGTGACATGGGGTCATTGAGTACTTATATAGGACAGGGGGGGGACACGTGGGGTCATTGAGTACTTATATAGGACTAGGGTGGGTCACATGGGGTCATTTTGTACTTATATAGGACTAGGGTGGGTCACATGGGGTCATTGAGTACTTATATATTACTAGGGTGGGTCACATGGGGTCACTGAGTTCTTATATAGGACTAGGGTGCGTCACATTGTGTCATTGAGTACTTATATATTACTAGTGTGGGTCACATGGGGTCATTGAGTTCTTATATAGGACTAGGGTGCGTCACATGGGGTCATTGAGTACTTATATAGGACTAGGGTGGGTCACATGGGGTCATTGAGTACTTATATATGACTAGGGGGGGTCACATGGGGTCATTGAGTACTTATATAGGACTAGGGGGGGTCACATGGGGTCATTGAGTACTTATATATTACTAGGGTGGGTCACATGGGGTCATTGAGTTCTTATATAGGAATAGGGTGGGTCACATGGGGTCATTGAGTACTTATATAGGATATGGGGGGGTCACGTGGGGTCATTGAGTACTTATATAGGACTAGGGTGGGTCACATGGGGTCATTTTGTACTTATATAGGACTAGGGTGGGTCACATGGGGTCATTGAGTACTTATATATGACTAGGGGGGGTCAAATGGGGTCATTGAGTACTTATATAGGACTAGGGTGGGTCACATGGGGTCATTGAGTACTTATATAAGACTAGGGGGGGGTCACGTGTGGTCATTGAGTACTTATATAGGACTAGGGTGGGTCACATGGTGTCATTGATTACTTATATAGGAGTAGGGTGTCTGACCTTGGGTCATTGAGTACTTAGATAGGACTAGGGGGGGTCACGTGGGGTCATTGAGTACTTATATAGGAGTAGGGTGGATCACATGGGGTCATTGAGTACTTATATATTACTAGGGGGGGTCACATGGGGTCATTGAGTACTTATATAGGACTAGGGTGGGTCACATGGGGTCATTGAGTACTTATATAAGACTAGGGTGGGTCACATGGGGTCATTGAGTACTTATATAGGAATAGGGTGGTTCACATGGGGTCATTGAGTAGTTATATAGGACTAGTGGGGTTCACATGCGGTCATTGAGTACTTATATAGGACTAGGGGGGGTCACATGGGGTCATTGAGTACTTATATAGGACTAGGGGGGGTCACATGGGGTCATTGAGTACTTATATAGGACTAGGAGGGGTCACATGGGGTCATTGATTACTTATATAGGAGTAGGGTGGCTGACCTTGGGTCATTGAGTACTTAGATAGGACTAGGGGGGGTAACGTGGGGTCATTGAGTACTTATATAGGAGTAGGGTGGATCACATGGGGTCATTGAGTACTTATATATTACTAGGGGGGGTCACATGGGGTCATTGAGTACTTATATATGACTAGGGGGGTCACATGGGGTCATTGAGTACTTATATAGGACTAGGGGGGGTCACATGGGGTCATTGAGTACTTATATAGGACTAGGGTGGGTCACATGGGGTCATTGAGTACTTATATAAGACTAGGGTGGGTCACATGGGGTCATTGAGTACTTATATAGGAATAGGGTGGTTCACATGGGGTCATTGAGTACTTATATAGGAGTAGGGTGGGTCACATGGGGTCATTGAGTACTTATATATGACTAGGGGGGGGTCACATGGGGTCATTGAGTACTTATATAGGATTAGGGTGGGTCACATGGTGTCATTTTGTACTTATATAGGACTAGGGTGGGTCACATGGGGTCATTGAGTACTTATATATTACTAGGGTGGGTCACATGGGGTCATTGAGCTCTTATATAGGACTAGGGTGCGTCACATTGGGTCATTGAGTACTTATATAGTACTAGGAGGATCACATGGGGTCATTGAGTACTTATATAGGACAGGGGGGGACACGTGGGATCATTGAGTACTTATATAGGACTAGGGTGGGTCACATGGGGTCATTTTGTACTTATATAGGACTAGGGTGGGTCACATGGGGTCATTGAGTACTTATATATTACTAGGGTGGGTCACATGGGGTCATTGAGTTCTTATATAGGACTAGGGTGCGTCACATTGGGTCATTGAGTACTTATATATTACTAGTGTGGGTCACATGGGGTCATTGAGTTCTTATATAGGACTAGGGTGGGTCACATGGGGTCATTGAGTACTTATATATGACTAGGGGGGGTCACATGGGGTCATTGAGTACTTATATAGGACTAGGGGGGGTCACATGGGGTCATTGAGTACTTATATATTACTAGGGTGGGTCACATGGGGACATTGAGTTCTTATATAGGACTAGGGTGCGTCACATGGGGTCATTGAGTACTTATATAGGACTAGGGTGGGTCACATGGGGTCATTAAGTACTTATATAGGACTAGGGTGGGTCACATGGGGTCATTGAGTACTTATATAGGACAAGGGGGGGTCACATGGGGTCATTGAGTACTTATATAGGAGTAGGGTGGGTCACATGGGGTCATTGAGTACTTATATATGACTAGGGGGGGTCACATGGGGTCATTGAGTACTTATATAGGATTAGGGTGGGTCACATGGTGTCATTTTGTACTTATATAGGACTAGGGTGGGTCACATGGGGTCATTAAGTACTTATATAGGACTAGGGTGGGTCACATGGGGACATTGAGTTCTTATATAGGACTAGGGTGCGTCACATGGGGTCATTGAGTACTTATATAGGACTAGGGTGGGTCACATGGGGTCATTAAGTACTTATATAGGACTAGGGTGGGTCACATGGGGTCATTGAGTACTTATATATGACTAGGGGGGGTCACATGGGGTCATTGAGTACTTATATAGGATTAGGGTGGGTCACATGGTGTCATTTTGTACTTATATAGGACTAGGGTGGGTCACATGGGGTCATTGAGTACTTATATATTACTAGGGTGGGTCACATGGGGTCATTGAGCTCTTATATAGGACTAGGGTGCGTCACATTGGGTCATTGAGTACTTATATAGTACTAGGGGGGTCACATGGGGTCATTGAGTACTTATATAGGACAGGGGGGGACACGTGGGGTCATTGAGTACTTACATAGGACTAGGGTGGGTCACATGGGGTCATTTTGTACTTATAAAGGACTAGGGTGGGTCACATGGGGTCATTGAGTACTTATATATTACTAGGGTGGGTCACATGGGGTCATTGAGTTCTTATATAGGACTAGGGTGCGTCACATTGGGTCATTGAGTACTTATATATTACTAGTGTGGGTCACATGGGGTCATTGAGTTCTTATATAGGACTAGGGTGCGTCACATGGGGTCATTGAGTACTTATATAGGACTAGGGTGGGTCACATGGGGTCATTGAGTACTTATATATGACTAGGGGGGGTCACATGGGGTCATTGAGTACTTATATAGGACTAGGGGGGGTCACATGGGGTCATTGAGTACTTATATATTACTAGGGTGGGTCACATGGGGTCATTGAGTTCTTATATAGGACTAGGGTGCGTCACATGGGGTCATTGAGTACTTATATAGTACTAGGGGGGTCACATGGGATCATTGAGTACTTATATAGGACATGGGGGGGTCACATGGGGTCATTAAGTACTTATATAGGACTAGGGGGGGGGGTCACATGTGGTCATTGAGTACTTATATAGGACTAGGGTGGGTCACATGGGGTGATTGAATAATTATATATGACTAGGGGGGGTCACATGGGGTCATTGAGTACTTATATATGACTAGGGGGGGTCACATGGGGTCATTGAGTACTTATATAGGACTAGGGGGGGTCACATGGGGTCATTGAGTACTTATATATTACTAGGGTGGGTCACATGGGGTCATTGAGTTCTTATATAGGACTAGGGTGCGTCACATGGGGTCATTGAGTACTTATATAGTACTAGGGGGGTCACATGGGGTCATTGAGTACTTATATAGGACATGGGGGGGTCACATGGGGTCATTAAGTACTTATATAGGACTAGGGGGGGGTCACATGTGGTCATTGAGTACTTATATAGGACTAGGGTGGGTCACATGGGGTCATTGAGTGCTTATATATGACTAGGGGGGGTCACATGGGGTCATTGAGTACTTATATATGACTAGGGGGGGTCACATGGGGTCATTGAGTACTTATAAGACTAGGGTGGGTCACATGGGGTCATTTTGTACTTATATAGGACTAGGGTGGGTCACATGGGGTCATTGAGTACTTATATATGACTAGGGGGGGTCAGATGGGGTCATTGAGTACTTATATAGGACTAGGGTGGGTCACATGGGGTCATGGAGTACTTATATAAGACTAGGGGGGGGGTCACATGTGGTCATTGAGTACTTATATAGGACTAGGGTGGGTCACATGGGGTGATTGAATACTTATATATGACTAGGGGGGGTCACATGGGGTCATTGAGTACTTATATATGACTAGGGGGGGTCACATGGGGTCATTGAGTACTTATATAGGACTAGGGGGGGTCACGTGGGGTCATTGAGTACTTATATAGGACTAGGGTGGGTCACATGGGGTCATTAAGTACTTATATAGGACTAGGGTGGGTCACATGGGGTCATTGAGTACTTATATAGGACAAGGGGGGGTCACATGGGGTCATTGAGTACTTATATAGGAGTAGGGTGGGTCACATGGGGTCATTGAGTACTTATATATGACTAGGGGGGGTCACATGGGGTCATTGAGTACTTATATAGGATTAGGGTGGGTCACATGGTGTCATTTTGTACTTATATAGGACTAGGGTGGGTCACATGGGGTCATTGAGTACTTATATATTACTAGGGTGGGTCACATGGGGTCATTGAGCTCTTATATAGGACTAGGGTGCGTCACATTGGGTCATTGAGTACTTATATAGTACTAGGGGGGTCACATGGGGTCATTGAGTACTTATATATTACTAGGGTGTGTCACATGGGGTCATTGAGTTCTTATATAGGACTAGGGTGCGTCACATTGGGTCATTGAGTACTTATATATTACTAGTGTGGGTCACATGGGGTCATTGAGTTCTTATATAGGACTAGGGTGCGTCACATGGGGTCATTGAGTACTTATATAGGACTAGGGTGGGTCACATGGGGTCATTGAGTACTTATATATGACTAGGGGGGGTCACATGGGGTCATTGAGTACTTATATAGGACTAGGGGGGGTCACATGGGGTCATTGAGTACTTATATATTACTAGGGTGGGTCACATGGGGTCATTGAGTTCTTATATAGGAATAGGGTGGGTCACATGGGGTCATTGAGTACTTATATAGGATATGGGGGGGGTCACGTGGGGTCATTGATTACTTATATATGACTAGGGTGGGTCACATGGGGTCATTTTGTACTTATATAGGACTAGGGTGGGTCACATGGGGTCATTGAGTACTTATATATGACTAGGGGGGGTCAAATGGGATCATTGAGTACTTATATAGGACTAGGGGGGGTCACATGGGGTCATTGAGTACTTATATATTACTAGGGTGGGTCACATGGGGTCATTGAGTTCTTATATAGGAATAGGGTGGGTCACATGGGGTCATTGAGTACTTATATAGGATATGGGGGGGGTCACGTGGGGTCATTGAGTACTTATATATGACTAGGGTGGGTCACATGGGGTCATTTTGTACTTATATAGGACTAGGGTGGGTCACATGGGGTCATTGAGTACTTATATATGACTAGGGGGGGTCAAATGGGGTCATTGAGTACTTATATAGGACTAGGGGGGGTCACATGGGGTCATTGAGTACTTATATAAGACTAGGGGGGGGTCACATGTGGTCATTGAGTACTTATATAGGACTAGGGTGGGTCACATGGGGTGATTGAATACTTATATATGACTAGGGGGGGTCACATGGGGTCATTGAGTACTTATATATGACTAGGGGGGGTCACATGGGGTCATTGAGTACTTATATAGGACTAGGAGGGGTCACATGGGGTCATTGAGTACTTATATAGGACTAGGGTGGGTCACATGGGGTCATTAAGTACTTATATAGGACTAGGGTGGGTCACATGGGGTCATTGAGTACTTATATAGGACAAGGGGGGGTCACATGGGGTCATTGAGTACTTATATAGGAGTAGGGTGGGTCACATGGGGTCATTGAGTACTTATATATGACTAGGGGGGGTCACATGGGGTCATTGAGTACTTATATAGGATTAGGGTGGGTCACATGGTGTCATTTTGTACTTATATAGGACTAGGGTGGGTCACATGGGGTCATTGAGTACTTATATATTACTAGGGTGGGTCACATGGGGTCATTGAGCTCTTATATAGGACTAGGGTGCGTCACATTGGGTCATTGAGTACTTATATAGTACTAGGGGGGTCACATGGGGTCATTGAGTACTTATATAGGACAGGGGGGGACACGTGGGGTCATTGAGTACTTATATAGGACTAGGGTGGGTCACATGGGGTCATTTTGTACTTATATAGGACTAGGGTGGGTCACATGGGGTCATTGAGTACTTATATATTACTAGGGTGGGTCACATGGGGTCACTGAGTTCTTATATAGGACTAGGGTGCGTCACATTGGGTCATTGAGTACTTATATATTACTAGTGTGGGTCACATGGGGTCATTGAGTTCTTATATAGGACTAGGGTGCGTCACATGGGGTCATTGAGTACTTATATAGGACTAGGGTGGGTCACATGGGGTCATTGAGTACTTATATATGACTAGGGGGGGTCACATGGGGTCATTGAGTACTTATATAGGACTAGGGGGGGTCACATGGGGTCATTGAGTACTTATATATTACTAGGGTGGGTCACATGGGGTCATTGAGTTCTTATATAGGAATAGGGTGGGTCACATGGGGTCATTGAGTACTTATATAGGATATGGGGGGGTCACGTGGGGTCATTGAGTACTTATATAGGACTAGGGTGGGTCACATGGGGTCATTTTGTACTTATATAGGACTAGGGTGGGTCACATGGGGTCATTGAGTACTTATATATGACTAGGGGGGGTCAAATGGGGTCATTGAGTACTTATATAGGACTAGGGTGGGTCACATGGGGTCATTGAGTACTTATATAAGACTAGGGGGGGGTCACGTGTGGTCATTGAGTACTTATATAGGACTAGGGTGGGTCACATGGGGTCATTGATTACTTATATAGGAGTAGGGTGTCTGACCTTGGGTCATTGAGTACTTAGATAGGACTAGGGGGGGTCACGTGGGGTCACTGAGTACTTATATAGGAGTAGGGTGGATCACATGGGGTCATTGAGTACTTATATATTACTAGGGGGGGTCACATGGGGTCATTGAGTACTTATATAGGACTAGGGTGGGTCACATGGGGTCATTGAGTACTTATATAAGACTAGGGTGGGTCACATGGGGTCATTGAGTACTTATATAGGAATAGGGTGGTTCACATGGGGTCATTGAGTAGTTATATAGGACTAGTGGGGTTCACATGCGGTCATTGAGTACTTATATAGGACTAGGGGGGGTCACATGGGGTCATTGAGTACTTATATAGGACTAGGGGGGGTCACATGGGGTCATTGAGTACTTATATAGGAGTAGGGTGGGTCACATGGGGTCATTGAGTACTTATATAGGACTAGGGTGGGTCACATGGGGTCATTTTGTACTTATATAGGACTAGGGTGGGTCACATGGGGTCATTGAGTACTTATATATGACTAGGGGGGGTCAAATGGGGTCATTGAGTACTTATATAGGACTAGGGTGGGTCACATGGGGTCATTGAGTACTTATATAAGACTAGGGGGGGGGTCACGTGTGGTCATTGAGTACTTATATAGGACTAGGGTGGGTCACATGGTGTCATTGATTACTTATATAGGAGTAGGGTGTCTGACCTTGGGTCATTGAGTACTTAGATAGGACTAGGGGGGGTCACGTGGGGTCATTGAGTACTTATATAGGAGTAGGGTGGATCACATGGGGTCATTGAGTACTTATATATTACTAGGGGGGGTCACATGGGGTCATTGAGTACTTATATAGGACTAGGGTGGGTCACATGGGGTCATTGAGTACTTATATAAGACTAGGGTAGGTCACATGGGGTCATTGAGTACTTATATAGGAATAGGGTGGTTCACATGGGGTCATTGAGTAGTTATATAGGACTAGTGGGGTTCACATGCGGTCATTGAGTACTTATATAGGACTAGGGGGGGTCACATGGGGTCATTGAGTACTTATATAGGACTAGGGGGGGTCACATGGGGTCATTGAGTACTTATATAGGACTAGGAGGGGTCACATGGGGTCATTGATTACTTATATAGGAGTAGGGTGGCTGACCTTGGGTCATTGAGTACTTAGATAGGACTAGGGGGGGTCACGTGGGGTCATTGAGTACTTATATAGGAGTAGGGTGGATCACATGGGGTCATTGAGTACTTATATATTACTAGGGGGGGTCACATGGGGTCATTGAGTACTTATATATGACTAGGGGGGGTCACATGGGGTCATTGAGTACTTATATAGGACTAGGGGGGGTCACATGGGGTCATTGAGTACTTATATAGGACTAGGGTGGGTCACATGGGGTCATTGAGTACTTATATAAGACTAGGGTGGGTCACATGGGGTCATTGAGTACTTATATAGGAATAGGGTGGTTCACATGGGGTCATTGAGTACTTATATAGGAGTAGGGTGGGTCACATGGGGTCATTGAGTACTTATATATGACTAGGGGGGGGTCACATGGGGTCATTGAGTACTTATATAGGATTAGGGTGGGTCACATGGTGTCATTTTGTACTTATATAGGACTAGGGTGGGTCACATGGGGTCATTGAGTACTTATATATTACTAGGGTGGGTCACATGGGGTCATTGAGCTCTTATATAGGACTAGGGTGCGTCACATTGGGTCATTGAGTACTTATATAGTACTAGGAGGATCACATGGGGTCATTGAGTACTTATATAGGACAGGGGGGGACACGTGGGATCATTGAGTACTTATATAGGACTAGGGTGGGTCACATGGGGTCATTTTGTACTTATATAGGACTAGGGTGGGTCACATGGGGTCATTGAGTACTTATATATTACTAGGGTGGGTCACATGGGGTCATTGAGTTCTTATATAGGACTAGGGTGCGTCACATTGGGTCATTGAGTACTTATATATTACTAGTGTGGGTCACATGGGGTCATTGAGTTCTTATATAGGACTAGGGTGGGTCACATGGGGTCATTGAGTACTTATATATGACTAGGGGGGGTCACATGGGGTCATTGAGTACTTATATAGGACTAGGGGGGGTCACATGGGGTCATTGAGTACTTATATATTACTAGGGTGGGTCACATGGGGACATTGAGTTCTTATATAGGACTAGGGTGCGTCACATGGGGTCATTGAGTACTTATATAGGACTAGGGTGGGTCACATGGGGTCATTAAGTACTTATATAGGACTAGGGTGGGTCACATTGGGTCATTGAGTACTTATATAGGACAAGGGGGGGTCACATGGGGTCATTGAGTACTTATATTGGAGTAGGGTGGGTCACATGGGGTCATTGAGTACTTATATATGACTAGGGGGGGTCACATGGGGTCATTGAGTACTTATATAGGATTAGGGTGGGTCACATGGTGTCATTTTGTACTTATATAGGACTAGGGTGGGTCACATGGGGTCATTGAGTACTTATATATTACTAGGGTGGGTCACATGGGGTCATTGAGCTCTTATATAGGACTAGGGTGCGTCACATTGGGTCATTGAGTACTTATATAGTACTAGGGGGGTCACATGGGGTCATTGAGTACTTATATAGGACAGGGGGGGACACGTGGGGTCATTGAGTACTTACATAGGACTAGGGTGGGTCACATGGGGTCATTTTGTACTTATAAAGGACTAGGGTGGGTCACATGGGGTCATTGAGTACTTATATATTACTAGGGTGGGTCACATGGGGTCATTGAGTTCTTATATAGGACTAGGGTGCGTCACATTGGGTCATTGAGTACTTATATATTACTAGTGTGGGTCACATGGGGTCATTGAGTTCTTATATAGGACTAGGGTGCGTCACATGGGGTCATTGAGTACTTATATAGGACTAGGGTGGGTCACATGGGGTCATTGAGTACTTATATATGACTAGGGGGGGTCACATGGGGTCATTGAGTACTTATATAGGACTAGGGGGGGTCACATGGGGTCATTGAGTACTTATATATTACTAGGGTGGGTCACATGGGGTCATTGAGTTCTTATATAGGACTAGGGTGCGTCACATGGGGTCATTGAGTACTTATATAGTACTAGGGGGGTCACATGGGGTCATTGAGTACTTATATAGGACATGGGGGGGTCACATGGTGTCATTAAGTACTTATATAGGACTAGGGGGGGGGTCACATGTGGTCATTGAGTACTTATATAGGACTAGGGTGGGTCACATGGGGTGATTGAATAATTATATATGACTAGGGGGGGTCACATGGGGTCATTGAGTACTTATATATGACTAGGGGGGGTCACATGTGGTCATTGAGTACTTATATAGGACTAGGGGGGGTCACATGGGGTCATTGAGTACTTATATATTACTAGGGTGGGTCACATGGGGTCATTGAGTTCTTATATAGGACTAAGGTGCGTCACATGGGGTCATTGAGTACTTATATAGTACTAGGGGGGTCACATGGGGTCATTGAGTACTTATATAGGACATGGGGGGGTCACATGGGGTCATTAAGTACTTATATAGGACTAGGGGGGGGTCACATGTGGTCATTGAGTACTTATATAGGACTAGGGTGGGTCACATGGGGTCATTGAGTACTTATATATGACTAGGGGGGGTCACATGGGGTCATTGAGTACTTATATATGACTAGGGGGGGTCACATGGGGTCATTGAGTACTTATAAGACTAGGTGGGTCACATGGGGTCATTTTGTACTTATATAGGACTAGGGTGGGTCACATGGGGTCATTGAGTACTTATATATGACTAGGGGGGGTCAGATGGGGTCATTGAGTACTTATATACGACTAGGGTGGGTCACATGGGGTCATGGAGTACTTATATAAGACTAGGGGGGGGTCACATGTGGTCATTGAGTACTTATATAGGACTAGGGTGGGTCACATGGGGTGATTGAATACTTATATATGACTAGGGGGGGTCACATGGGGTCATTGAGTACTTATATATGACTAGGGGGGGTCACATTGGGTCATTGAGTACTTATATAGGACTAGGGTGGGTCACATGGGGTCATTGAGTACTTATATATGACTAGGGGGGGTCACATGGGGTCATTGAGTACTTATATAGGACTAGGGGGGGTCACATGGGGTCATTGAGTACTTATATATTACTAGGGTGGGTCACATGGGGTCATTGAGTTCTTATATAGGACTAGGGTGCGTCACATGGGGTCATTGAGTACTTATATAGTACTAGGGGGGTCACATGGGGTCATTGAGTACTTATATAGGACATGGGGGGGTCACATGGGGTCATTAAGTACTTATATAGGACTAGGGGGGGGGTCACATGTGGTCATTGAGTACTTATATAGGACTAGGGTGGGTCACATGGGGTGATTGAATAATTATATATGACTAGGGGGGGTCACATGGGGTCATTGAGTACTTATATATGACTAGGGGGGGTCACATGTGGTCATTGAGTACTTATATAGGACTAGGGGGGGTCACATGGGGTCATTGAGTACTTATATATTACTAGGGTGGGTCACATGGGGTCATTGAGTTCTTATATAGGACTAAGGTGCGTCACATGGGGTCATTGAGTACTTATATAGTACTAGGGGGGTCACATGGGGTCATTGAGTACTTATATAGGACATGGGGGGGTCACATGGGGTCATTAAGTACTTATATAGGACTAGGGGGGGGTCACATGTGGTCATTGAGTACTTATATAGGACTAGGGTGGGTCACATGGGGTCATTGAGTACTTATATATGACTAGGGGGGGTCACATGGGGTCATTGAGTACTTATATATGACTAGGGGGGGTCACATGGGGTCATTGAGTACTTATAAGACTAGGTGGGTCACATGGGGTCATTTTGTACTTATATAGGACTAGGGTGGGTCACATGGGGTCATTGAGTACTTATATATGACTAGGGGGGGTCAGATGGGGTCATTGAGTACTTATATACGACTAGGGTGGGTCACATGGGGTCATGGAGTACTTATATAAGACTAGGGGGGGGTCACATGTGGTCATTGAGTACTTATATAGGACTAGGGTGGGTCACATGGGGTGATTGAATACTTATATATGACTAGGGGGGGTCACATGGGGTCATTGAGTACTTATATATGACTAGGGGGGGTCACATTGGGTCATTGAGTACTTATATAGGACTAGGGGGGTCACATGGGGTCATTGAGTACTTATATAGGACTAGGGTGGGTCACATGGGGTCATTAAGTACTTATATAGGACTAGGGTGGGTCACATGGGGTCATTGAGTACTTATATAGGACAAGGGGGGGTCACATGGGGTCATTGAGTACTTATATAGGAGTAGGGTGGGTCACATGGGGTCATTGAGTACTTATATATGACTAGGGGGGGTCACATGGGGTCATTGAGTACTTATATAGGATTAGGGTGGGTCACATGGTGTCATTTTGTACTTATATAGGACTAGGGTGGGTCACATGGGGTCATTGAGTACTTATATATTACTAGGGTGGGTCACATGGGGTCATTGAGCTCTTATATAGGACTAGGGTGCGTCACATTGGGTCATTGAGTACTTATATAGTACTAGGGGGGTCACATGGGGTCATTGAGTACTTATATATTACTAGGGTGTGTCACATGGGGTCATTGAGTTCTTATATAGGACTAGGGTGCGTCACATTGGGTCATTGAGTACTTATATATTACTAGTGTGGGTCACATGGGGTCATTGAGTACTTATATAGGACTAGGGTGGGTCACATGGGGTCATTTTGTACTTATATAGGACTAGGGTGGGTCACATGGGGTCATTGAGTACTTATATATGACTAGGGGGAGTCAAATGGGGTCATTGAGTACTTATATAGGACTAGGGTGGGTCACATGGGGTCATTGAGTACTTATATAAGACTAGGGGGGGGTCACGTGTGGTCATTGAGTACTTATATAGGACTAGGGTGGGTCACATGGGGTCATTGATTACTTATATAGGAGTAGGGTGTCTGACCTTGGGTCATTGAGTACTTAGATAGGACTAGGGGGGGTCACGTGGGGTCATTGAGTACTTATATAGGAGTAGGGTGGATCACATGGGGTCATTGAGTACTTATATATTACTAGGGGGGGTCACATGGGGTCATTGAGTACTTATATAGGACTAGGGTGGGTCACATGGGGTCATTGAGTACTTATATAAGACTAGGGTGGGTCACATGGGGTCATTGAGTACTTATATAGGAATAGGGTGGTTCACATGGGGTCATTGAGTAGTTATATAGGACTAGTGGGGTTCACATGCGGTCATTGAGTACTTATATAGGACTAGGGGGGGTCACATGGGGTCATTGAGTACTTATATAGGACTAGGGGGGGTCACATGGGGTCATTGAGTACTTATATAGGACTAGGAGGGGTCACATGGGGTCATTGATTACTTATATAGGAGTAGGGTGGCTGACCTTGGGTCATTGAGTACTTAGATAGGACTAGGGGGGGTCACGTGGGGTCATTGAGTACTTATATAGGAGTAGGGTGGATCACATGGGGTCATTGAGTACTTATATATTACTAGGGGGGGTCACATGGGGTCATTGAGTACTTATATATGACTAGGGGGGGTCACATGGGGTCATTGAGTACTTATATAGGACTAGGGGGGGTCACATGGGGTCATTGAGTACTTATATAGGACTAGGGTGGGTCACATGGGGTCATTGAGTACTTATATAAGACTAGGGTGGGTCACATGGGGTCATTGAGTACTTATATAGGAATAGGGTGGTTCACATGGGGTCATTGAGTACTTATATAGGAGTAGGGTGGGTCACATGGGGTCATTGAGTACTTATATATGACTAGGGGGGGTCACATGGGGTCATTGAGTACTTATATAGGATTAGGGTGGGTCACATGGTGTCATTTTGTACTTATATAGGACTAGGGTGGGTCACATGGGGTCATTGAGTACTTATATATTACTAGGGTGGGTCACATGGGGTCATTGAGCTCTTATATAGGACTAGGGTGCGTCACATTGGGTCATTGAGTACTTATATAGTACTAGGAGGATCACATGGGGTCATTGAGTACTTATATAGGACAGGGGGGGACACGTGGGATCATTGAGTACTTATATAGGACTAGGGTGGGTCACATGGGGTCATTTTGTACTTATATAGGACTAGGGTGGGTCACATGGGGTCATTGAGTACTTATATATTACTAGGGTGGGTCACATGGGGTCATTGAGTTCTTATATAGGACTAGGGTGCGTCACATTGGGTCATTGAGTACTTATATATTACTAGTGTGGATCACATGGGGTCATTGAGTTCTTATATAGGACTAGGGTGGGTCACATGGGGTCATTGAGTACTTATATATGACTAGGGGGGGTCACATGGGGTCATTGAGTACTTATATAGGACTAGGGGGGGTCACATGGGGTCATTGAGTACTTATATATTACTAGGGTGGGTCACATGGGGACATTGAGTTCTTATATAGGACTAGGGTGCGTCACATGGGGTCATTGAGTACTTATATAGGACTAGGGTGGGTCACATGGGGTCATTAAGTACTTATATAGGACTAGGGTGGGTCACATGGGGTCATTGAGTACTTATATAGGACAAGGGGGGGTCACATGGGGTCATTGAGTACTTATATAGGAGTAGGGTGGGTCACATGGGGTCATTGAGTACTTATATATGACTAGGGGGGGTCACATGGGGTCATTGAGTACTTATATAGGATTAGGGTGGGTCACATGGTGTCATTTTGTACTTATATAGGACTAGGGTGGGTCACATGGGGTCATTGAGTACTTATATATTACTAGGGTGGGTCACATGGGGTCATTGAGCTCTTATATAGGACTAGGGTGCGTCACATTGGGTCATTGAGTACTTATATAGTACTAGGGGGGTCACATGGGGTCATTGAGTACTTATATAGGACAGGGGGGGACACGTGGGGTCATTGAGTACTTACATAGGACTAGGGTGGGTCACATGGGGTCATTTTGTACTTATAAAGGACTAGGGTGGGTCACATGGGGTCATTGAGTACTTATATATTACTAGGGTGGGTCACATGGGGTCATTGAGTTCTTATATAGGACTAGGGTGCGTCACATTGGGTCATTGAGTACTTATATATTACTAGTGTGGGTCACATGGGGTCATTGAGTTCTTATATAGGACTAGGGTGCGTCACATGGGGTCATTGAGTACTTATATAGGACTAGGGTGGGTCACATGGGGTCATTGAGTACTTATATATGACTAGGGGGGGTCACATGGGGTCATTGAGTACTTATATAGGACTAGGGGGGGTCACATGGGGTCATTGAGTACTTATATATTACTAGGGTGGGTCACATGGGGTCATTGAGTTCTTATATAGGACTAGGGTGCGTCACATGGGGTCATTGAGTACTTATATAGTACTAGGGGGGTCACATGGGGTCATTGAGTACTTATATAGGACATGGGGGGGTCACATGGGGTCATTAAGTACTTATATAGGACTAGGGGGGGGGTCACATGTGGTCATTGAGTACTTATATAGGACTAGGGTGGGTCACATGGGGTGATTGAATAATTATATATGACTAGGGGGGGTCACATGGGGTCATTGAGTACTTATATATGACTAGGGGGGGTCACATGGGGTCATTGAGTACTTATATAGGACTAGGGGGGGTCACATGGGGTCATTGAGTACTTATATATTACTAGGGTGGGTCACATGGGGTCATTGAGTTCTTATATAGGACTAGGGTGCGTCACATGGGGTCATTGAGTACTTATATAGTACTAGGGGGGTCACATGGGGTCATTGAGTACTTATATAGGACATGGGGGGGTCACATGGGGTCATTAAGAACTTATATAGGACTAGGGGGGGGTCACATGTGGTCATTGAGTACTTATATAGGACTAGGGTGGGTCACATGGGGTCATTGAGTACTTATATATGACTAGGGGGGGTCACATGGGGTCATTGAGTACTTATATATGACTAGGGGGGGTCACATGGGGTCATAGAGTACTTATAAGACTAGGGTGGGTCACATGGGGTCATTTTGTACTTATATAGGACTAGGGTGGGTCACATGGGGTCATTGAGTACTTATATATGACTAGGGGGGGTCAGATGGGGTCATTGAGTACTTATATAGGACTAGGGTGGGTCACATGGGGTCATTGAGTACTTATATAAGACTAGGGGGGGTCACATGTGGTCATTGAGTACTTATATAGGACTAGGGTGGGTCACATGGGGTGATTGAATACTTATATATGACTAGGGGGGGTCACATGGGGTCATTGAGTACTTATATATGACTAGGGGGGGTCACATGGGGTCATTGAGTACTTATATAGGACTAGGGGGGGTCACATGGGGTCATTGAGTACTTATATAGGACTAGGGTGGGTCACATGGGGTCATTAAGTACTTATATAGGACTAGGGTGGGTCACATGGGGTCATTGAGTACTTATATAGGACAAGGGGGGGTCACATGGGGTCATTGAGTACTTATATAGGAGTAGGGTGGGTCACATGGGGTCATTGAGTACTTATATATGACTAGGGGGGGTCACATGGGGTCATTGAGCTCTTATATAGGACTAGGGTGCGTCACATTGGGTCATTGAGTACTTATATAGTACTAGGGGGGTCACATGGGGTCATTGAGTACTTATATATTACTAGGGTGTGTCACATGGGGTCATTGAGTTCTTATATAGGACTAGGGTGCGTCACATTGGGTCATTGAGTACTTATATATTACTAGTGTGGGTCACATGGGGTCATTGAGTTCTTATATAGGACTAGGGTGCGTCACATGGGGTCATTGAGTACTTATATAGGACTAGGGTGGGTCACATGGGGTCATTGAGTACTTATATATGACTAGGGGGGGTCACATGGGGTCATTGAGTACTTATATAGGACTAGGGGGGGTCACATGGGGTCATTGAGTACTTATATATTACTAGGGTGGGTCACATGGGGTCATTGAGTTCTTATATAGGAATAGGGTGGGTCACATGGGGTCATTGAGTACTTATATAGGATATGGGGGGGGTCACGTGGGGTCATTGAGTACTTATATATGACTAGGGTGGGTCACATGGGGTCATTTTGTACTTATATAGGACTAGGGTGGGTCACATGGGGTCATTGAGTACTTATATATGACTAGGGGGGGTCAAATGGGGTCATTGAGTACTTATATAGGACTAGGGTGGGTCACATGGGGTCATTGATTACTTATATAGGAGTAGGGTGTCTGACCTTGGGTCATTGAGTACTTAGATAGGACTAGGGGGGGTCACGTGGGGTCATTGAGTACTTATATAGGAGTAGGGTGGATCACATGGGGTCATTGAGTACTTATATATTACTAGGGGGGGTCATATGGGGTCATTGAGTACTTATATAGGACTAGGGTGGGTCACATGGGGTCATTGAGTACTTATATAAGACTAGGGTGGGTCACATGGGGTCATTGAGTACTTATATAGGAATAGGATGGTTCACATGGGGTCATTGAGTAGTTATATAGGACTAGTGGGGTTCACATGCGGTCATTGAGTACTTATATAGGACTAGGGGGGGTCACATGGGGTCATTGAGTACTTATATAGGACTAGGGGGGGTCACATGGGGTCATTGAGTACTTATATAGGACTAGGAGGGGTCACATGGGGTCATTGATTACTTATATAGGAGTAGGGTGGCTGACCTTGGGTCATTGAGTACTTAGATAGGACTAGGGGGGGTCACGTGGGGTCATTGAGTACTTATATAGGAGTAGGGTGGATCACATGGGGTCATTGAGTACTTATATATTACTAGGGGGGGTCACATGGGGTCATTGAGTACTTATATAGGACTAGGGTGGGTCACATGGGGTCATTGAGTACTTATATAAGACTAGGGTGGGTCACATGGGGTCATTGAGTACTTATATAGGAATAGGGTGGTTCACATGGGGTCATTGAGTAGTTATATAGGACTAGTGGGGTTCACATGCGGTCATTGAGTACTTATATAGGACTAGGGGGGGTCACATGGGGTCATTGAGTACTTATATAGGACTAGGGGGGGTCACATGGGGTCATTGAGTACTTATATAGGACTAGGAGGGGTCACATGGGGTCATTGAGTACTTATATAGGATTAGGGTGGGTTACATGGTGTTATTTTGTACTTATATAGGACTAGGGTGGGTCACATGGGGTCATTGAGTACTTATATATTACTAGGGTGGGTCACATGGGGTCATTGAGCTCTTATATAGGACTAGGGTGCGTCACATTGGGTCATTGAGTACTTATATAGTACTAGGGGGGTCACATGGGGTCATTGAGTACTTATATAAGACAGGGGGGGACACGTGGGGTCATTGAGTACTTATATAGGACTAGGGTGGGTCACATGGGGTCATTTTGTACTTATATAGGACTAGGGTGGGTCACATGGGGTCATTGAGTACTTATATATTACTAGGGTGGGTCACATGGGGTCATTGAGTTCTTATATAGGACTAGGGTGCGTCACATTGGGTCATTGAGTACTTATATATTACTAGTGTGGGTCACATGGGGTCATTGAGTTCTTATATAGGACTAGGGTGCGTCACATGGGGTCATTGAGTACTTATATAGGACTAGGGTGCGTCACATGGGGTCATTGAGTACTTATATAGTACTAGGGGGGTCACATGGGGTCATTGAGTACTTATATAGGACATGGGGGGGTCACATGGGGTCATTAAGTACTTATATAAGACTAGGGGGAGGTCACATGTGGTCATTGAGTACTTATATAGGAATAGGGTGGGTCACATGGGGTCATTGAATACTTATATATGACTAGGGGGGGTCACATGGGGTCATTGAGTACTTATATAGTACTAGGGGGGTCACATGGGGTCATTGAGTACTTATATAGGACATGGGGGGGTCACATGGGGTCATTAAGTACTTATATAGGACTAGGGGGAGGTCACATGTGGTCATTGAGTACTTATATAGGACTAGGGTGGGTCACATGGGGTCATTGAATACTTATATATGACTAGGGGGGTCACATGGGGTCATTGAGTACTTATATAGGACTAGGGTGGGTCACATGGGGTCATTTTGTACTTATATAGGACTAGGGTGGGTCACATGGGGTCATTGAGTACTTATATATTACTAGGGTGGGTCACATGGGGTCATTGAGTTCTTATATAGGACTAGGGTGCGTCACATGGGGTCATTGAGTACTTATATAGTACTAGGGGGGTTACATGGGGTTATTGAGTACTTATGTAGGACATGGGGGGGGGGTCACGTGGGGTCATTGAGTACTTATATAGGACTAGGGTGAGTCAAATGGGGTCATTGAGTTCTTATATAGGACTAGGGTGCGTCACATTGGGTCATTGAGTACTTATATATTACTAGTGTGGGTCACATGGGGTCATTGAGTTCTTATATAGGACTAGGGTGCGTCACATGGGGTCATTGAGTACTTATATAGGACTAGGGTGCGTCACATGGGGTCATTGAGTACTTATATAATACTAGGGGGGTCACATGGGGTCATTGAGTACTTATATATGACTAGGGGGGGTCACATGGGGTCATTGAGTACTTATATAGGACTAGGGGGGGTCACATGGGGTCATTGAGTACTTATATATTACTAGGGTGGGTCACATGGGGTCATTGAGTTCTTATATAGGAATAGGGTGGGTCACATGGGGTCATTGAGTACTTATATAGGATATGGGGGGGTCACGTGGGGTCATTGAGTACTTATATAGGACTAGGGTGGGTCACATGGGGTCATTTTGTACTTATATAGGACTAGGGTGGGTCACATGGGGTCATTGAATACTTATATATGACTAGGGGGGGTCAAATGGGGTCATTGAGTACTTATATAGGACTAGGGTGGGTCACATGGGGTCATTGAGTACTTATATAAGACTAGGGGGGGGTCACGTGTGGTCATTGAGTACTTATATAGGACTAGGGTGGGTCACATGGTGTCATTGATTACTTATATAGGAGTAGGGTGTCTGACCTTGGGTCATTGAGTACTTAGATAGGACTAGGGGGGGTCACGTGGGGTCATTGAGTACTTATATAGGAGTAGGGTGGATCACATGGGGTCATTGAGTACTTATATATTACTAGGGGGGGTCACATGGGGTCATTGAGTACTTATATAGGACTAGGGTGGGTCACATGGGGTCATTGAGTACTTATATAAGACTAGGGTGGGTCACATGGGGTCATTGAGTACTTATATAGGAATAGGGTGGTTCACATGGGGTCATTGAGTAGTTATATAGGACTAGTGGGGTTCACATGCGGTCATTGAGTACTTATATAGGACTAGGGGGGGTCACATGGGGTCATTGAGTACTTATATAGGACTAGGGGGGGTCACATGGGGTCATTGAGTACTTATATAGGACTAGGAGGGGTCACATGGGGTCATTGATTACTTATATAGGAGTAGGGTGGCTGACCTTGGGTCATTGAGTACTTAGATAGGACTAGGGGGGGTAACGTGGGGTCATTGAGTACTTATATAGGAGTAGGGTGGATCACATGGGGTCATTGAGTACTTATATATTACTAGGGGGGGTCACATGGGGTCATTGAGTACTTATATATGACTAGGGGGGGTCACATGGGGTCATTGAGTACTTATATAGGACTAGGGGGGGTCACATGGGGTCATTGAGTACTTATATAGGACTAGGGTGGGTCACATGGGGTCATTGAGTACTTATATAAGACTAGGGTGGGTCACATGGGGTCATTGAGTACTTATATAGGAATAGGGTGGTTCACATGGGGTCATTGAGTACTTATATAGGAGTAGGGTGGGTCACATGGGGTCATTGAGTACTTATATATGACTAGGGGGGGGTCACATGGGGTCATTGAGTACTTATATAGGATTAGGGTGGGTCACATGGTGTCATTTTGTACTTATATAGGACTAGGGTGGGTCACATGGGGTCATTGAGTACTTATATATTACTAGGGTGGGTCACATGGGGTCATTGAGCTCTTATATAGGACTAGGGTGCGTCACATTGGGTCATTGAGTACTTATATAGTACTAGGAGGATCACATGGGGTCATTGAGTACTTATATAGGACAGGGGGGGACACGTGGGATCATTGAGTACTTATATAGGACTAGGGTGGGTCACATGGGGTCATTTTGTACTTATATAGGACTAGGGTGGGTCACATGGGGTCATTGAGTACTTATATATTACTAGGGTGGGTCACATGGGGTCATTGAGTTCTTATATAGGACTAGGGTGCGTCACATTGGGTCATTGAGTACTTATATATTACTAGTGTGGGTCACATGGGGTCATTGAGTTCTTATATAGGACTAGGGTGGGTCACATGGGGTCATTGAGTACTTATATATGACTAGGGGGGGTCACATGGGGTCATTGAGTACTTATATAGGACTAGGGGGGGTCACATGGGGTCATTGAGTACTTATATATTACTAGGGTGGGTCACATGGGGACATTGAGTTCTTATATAGGACTAGGGTGCGTCACATGGGGTCATTGAGTACTTATATAGGACTAGGGTGGGTCACATGGGGTCATTAAGTACTTATATAGGACTAGGGTGGGTCACATGGGGTCATTGAGTACTTATATAGGACAAGGAGGGGTCACATGGGGTCATTGAGTACTTATATAGGAGTAGGGTGGGTCACATGGGGTCATTGAGTACTTATATATGACTAGGGGGGGTCACATGGGGTCATTGAGTACTTATATAGGATTAGGGTGGGTCACATGGTGTCATTTTGTACTTATATAGGACTAGGGTGGGTCACATGGGGTCATTAAGTACTTATATAGGACTAGGGTGGGTCACATGGGGACATTGAGTTCTTATATAGGACTAGGGTGCGTCACATGGGGTCATTGAGTACTTATATAGGACTAGGGTGGGTCACATGGGGTCATTAAGTACTTATATAGGACTAGGGTGGGTCACATGGGGTCATTGAGTACTTATATATGACTAGGGGGGGTCACATGGGGTCATTGAGTACTTATATAGGATTAGGGTGGGTCACATGGTGTCATTTTGTACTTATATAGGACTAGGGTGGGTCACATGGGGTCATTGAGTACTTATATATTACTAGGGTGGGTCACATGGGGTCATTGAGCTCTTATATAGGACTAGGGTGCGTCACATTGGGTCATTGAGTACTTATATAGTACTAGGGGGGTCACATGGGGTCATTGAGTACTTATATAGGACAGGGGGGGACACGTGGGGTCATTGAGTACTTACATAGGACTAGGGTGGGTCACATGGGGTCATTTTGTACTTATAAAGGACTAGGGTGGGTCACATGGGGTCATTGAGTACTTATATATTACTAGGGTGGGTCACATGGGGTCATTGAGTTCTTATATAGGACTAGGGTGCGTCACATTGGGTCATTGAGTACTTATATATTACTAGTGTGGGTCACATGGGGTCATTGAGTTCTTATATAGGACTAGGGTGCGTCACATGGGGTCATTGAGTACTTATATAGGACTAGGGTGGGTCACATGGGGTCATTGAGTACTTATATATGACTAGGGGGGGTCACATGGGGTCATTGAGTACTTATATAGGACTAGGGGGGGTCACATGGGGTCATTGAGTACTTATATATTACTAGGGTGGGTCACATGGGGTCATTGAGTACTTATATAGTACTAGGGGGGTCACATGGGGTCATTGAGTACTTATATAGGACATGGGGGGGTCACATGGGGTCATTAAGTACTTATATAGGACTAGGGGGGGGGTCACATGTGGTCATTGAGTACTTATATAGGACTAGGGTGGGTCACATGGGGTGATTGAATAATTATATATGACTAGGGGGGGTCACATGGGGTCATTGAGTACTTATATATGACTAGGGGGGGTCACATGGGGTCATTGAGTACTTATATAGGACTAGGGGGGGTCACATGGGGTCATTGAGTACTTATATATTACTAGGGTGGGTCACATGGGGTCATTGAGTTCTTATATAGGACTAGGGTGCGTCACATGGGGTCATTGAGTACTTATATAGTACTAGGGGGGTCACGTGGGGTCATTGAGTACTTATATAGGACATGGGGGGGTCACATGGGGTCATTAAGTACTTATATAGGACTAGGGGGGGGTCACATGTGGTCATTGAGTACTTATATAGGACTAGGGTGGGTCACATGGGGTCATTGAGTGCTTATATATGACTAGGGGGGGTCACATGGGGTCATTGAGTACTTATATATGACTAGGGGGGGTCACATGGGGTCATTGAGTACTTATAAGACTAGGGTGGGTCACATGGGGTCATTTTGTACTTATATAGGACTAGGGTGGGTCACATGGGGTCATTGAGTACTTATATATGACTAGGGGGGGTCAGATGGGGTCATTGAGTACTTATATAGGACTAGGGTGGGTCACATGGGGTCATGGAGTACTTATATAAGACTAGGGGGGGGGTCACATGTGGTCATTGAGTACTTATATAGGACTAGGGTGGGTCACATGGGGTGATTGAATACTTATATAGGACTAGGGTGGGTCACATGGGGTCATTGAGTACTTATATATGACTAGGGGGGGTCACATGGGGTCATTGAGTACTTATATAGGATTAGGGTGGGTCACATGGTGTCATTTTGTACTTATATAGGACTAGGGTGGGTCACATGGGGTCATTGAGTACTTATATATTACTAGGGTGGGTCACATGGGGTCATTGAGCTCTTATATAGGACTAGGGTGCGTCACATTGGGTCATTGAGTACTTATATAGTACTAGGGGGGTCACATGGGGTCATTGAGTACTTATATAGGACAGGGGGGGACACGTGGGGTCATTGAGTACTTACATAGGACTAGGGTGGGTCACATGGGGTCATTTTGTACTTATAAAGGACTAGGGTGGGTCACATGGGGTCATTGAGTACTTATATATTACTAGGGTGGGTCACATGGGGTCATTGAGTTCTTATATAGGACTAGGGTGCGTCACATTGGGTCATTGAGTACTTATATATTACTAGTGTGGGTCACATGGGGTCATTGAGTTCTTATATAGGACTAGGGTGCGTCACATGGGGTCATTGAGTACTTATATAGGACTAGGGTGGGTCACATGGGGTCATTGAGTACTTATATATGACTAGGGGGGGTCACATGGGGTCATTGAGTACTTATATAGGACTAGGGGGGGTCACATGGGGTCATTGAGTACTTATATATTACTAGGGTGGGTCACATGGGGTCATTGAGTTCTTATATAGGACTAGGGTGCGTCACATGGGGTCATTGAGTACTTATATAGTACTAGGGGGGTCACATGGGGTCATTGAGTACTTATATAGGACATGGGGGGGTCACATGGGGTCATTAAGTACTTATATAGGACTAGGGGGGGGGTCACATGTGGTCATTGAGTACTTATATAGGACTAGGGTGGGTCACATGGGGTGATTGAATAATTATATATGACTAGGGGGGGTCACATGGGGTCATTGAGTACTTATATATGACTAGGGGGGGTCACATGGGGTCATTGAGTACTTATATAGGACTAGGGGGGGTCACATGGGGTCATTGAGTACTTATATATTACTAGGGTGGGTCACATGGGGTCATTGAGTTCTTATATAGGACTAGGGTGCGTCACATGGGGTCATTGAGTACTTATATAGTACTAGGGGGGTCACATGGGGTCATTGAGTACTTATATAGGACATGGGGGGGTCACATGGGGTCATTAAGTACTTATATAGGACTAGGGGGGGGTCACATGTGGTCATTGAGTACTTATATAGGACTAGGGTGGGTCACATGGGGTCATTGAGTGCTTATATATGACTAGGGGGGGTCACATGGGGTCATTGAGTACTTATATATGACTAGGGGGGGTCACATGGGGTCATTGAGTACTTATAAGACTAGGGTGGGTCACATGGGGTCATTTTGTACTTATATAGGACTAGGGTGGGTCACATGGGGTCATTGAGTACTTATATATGACTAGGGGGGGTCAGATGGGGTCATTAAGTACTTATATAGGACTAGGGTGGGTCACATGGGGTCATGGAGTACTTATATAAGACTAGGGGGGGGGTCACATGTGGTCATTGAGTACTTATATAGGACTAGGGTGGGTCACATGGGGTGATTGAATACTTATATATGACTAGGGGGGGTCACATGGGGTCATTGAGTACTTATATATGACTAGGGGGGGTCACATGGGGTCATTGAGTACTTATATAGGACTAGGGGGGGTCACATGGGGTCATTGAGTACTTATATAGGACTAGGGTGGGTCACATGGGGTCATTAAGTACTTATATAGGACTAGGGTGGGTCACATGGGGTCATTGAGTACTTATATAGGACAAGGGGGGGTCACATGGGGTCATTGAGTACTTATATAGGAGTAGGGTGGGTCACATGGGGTCATTGAGTACTTATATATGACTAGGGGGGGTCACATGGGGTCATTGAGTACTTATATAGGATTAGGGTGGGTCACATGGTGTCATTTTGTACTTATATAGGACTAGGGTGGGTCACATGGGGTCATTGAGTACTTATATATTACTAGGGTGGGTCACATGGGGTCATTGAGCTCTTATATAGGACTAGGGTGCGTCACATTGGGTCATTGAGTACTTATATAGTACTAGGGGGGTCACATGGGGTCATTGAGTACTTATATATTACTAGGGTGTGTCACATGGGGTCATTGAGTTCTTATATAGGACTAGGGTGCGTCACATTGGGTCATTGAGTACTTATATATTACTAGTGTGGGTCACATGGGGTCATTGAGTTCTTATATAGGACTAGGGTGCGTCACATGGGGTCATTGAGTACTTATATAGGACTAGGGTGGGTCACATGGGGTCATTGAGTACTTATATATGACTAGGGGGGGTCACATGGGGTCATTGAGTACTTATATAGGACTAGGGGGGGTCACATGGGGTCATTGAGTACTTATATATTACTAGGGTGGGTCACATGGGGTCATTGAGTTCTTATATAGGAATAGGGTGGGTCACATGGGGTCATTGAGTACTTATATAGGATATGGGGGGGGTCACGTGGGGTCATTGAGTACTTATATATGACTAGGGTGGGTCACATGGGGTCATTTTGTACTTATATAGGACTAGGGTGGGTCACATGGGGTCATTGAGTACTTATATATGACTAGGGGGGGTCAAATGGGATCATTGAGTACTTATATAGGACTAGGGGGGGTCACATGGGGTCATTGAGTACTTATATATTACTAGGGTGGGTCACATGGGGTCATTGAGTTCTTATATAGGAATAGGGTGGGTCACATGGGGTCATTGAGTACTTATATAGGATATGGGGGGGGTCACGTGGGGTCATTGAGTACTTATATATGACTAGGGTGGGTCACATGGGGTCATTTTGTACTTATATAGGACTAGGGTGGGTCACATGGGGTCATTGAGTACTTATATATGACTAGGGGGGGTCAAATGGGGTCATTGAGTACTTATATAGGACTAGGGGGGGTCACATGGGGTCATTGAGTACTTATATAAGACTAGGGGGGGGGTCACATGTGGTCATTGAGTACTTATATAGGACTAGGGTGGGTCACATGGGGTGATTGAATACTTATATATGACTAGGGGGGGTCACATGGGGTCATTGAGTACTTATATATGACTAGGGGGGGTCACATGGGGTCATTGAGTACTTATATAGGACTAGGGGGGGTCACATGGGGTCATTGAGTACTTATATAGGACTAGGGTGGGTCACATGGGGTCATTAAGTACTTATATAGGACTAGGGTGGGTCACATGGGGTCATTGAGTACTTATATAGGACAAGGGGGGGTCACATGGGGTCATTGAGTACTTATATAGGAGTAGGGTGGGTCACATGGGGTCATTGAGTACTTATATATGACTAGGGGGGGTCACATGGGGTCATTGAGTACTTATATAGGATTAGGGTGGGTCACATGGTGTCATTTTGTACTTATATAGGACTAGGGTGGGTCACATGGGGTCATTGAGTACTTATATATTACTAGGGTGGGTCACATGGGGTCATTGAGCTCTTATATAGGACTAGGGTGCGTCACATTGGGTCATTGAGTACTTATATAGTACTAGGGGGGTCACATGGGGTCATTGAGTACTTATATAGGACAGGGGGGGACACGTGGGGTCATTGAGTACTTATATAGGACTAGGGTGGGTCACATGGGGTCATTTTGTACTTATATAGGACTAGGGTGGGTCACATGGGGTCATTGAGTACTTATATATTACTAGGGTGGGTCACATGGGGTCACTGAGTTCTTATATAGGACTAGGGTGCGTCACATTGGGTCATTGAGTACTTATATATTACTAGTGTGGGTCACATGGGGTCATTGAGTTCTTATATAGGACTAGGGTGCGTCACATGGGGTCATTGAGTACTTATATAGGACTAGGGTGGGTCACATGGGGTCATTGAGTACTTATATATGACTAGGGGGGGTCACATGGGGTCATTGAGTACTTATATAGGACTAGGGGGGGTCACATGGGGTCATTGAGTACTTATATATTACTAGGGTGGGTCACATGGGGTCATTGAGTTCTTATATAGGAATAGGGTGGGTCACATGGGGTCATTGAGTACTTATATAGGATATGGGGGGGTCACGTGGGGTCATTGAGTACTTATATAGGACTAGGGTGGGTCACATGGGGTCATTTTGTACTTATATAGGACTAGGGTGGGTCACATGGGGTCATTGAGTACTTATATATGACTAGGGGGGGTCAAATGGGGTCATTGAGTACTTATATAGGACTAGGGTGGGTCACATGGGGTCATTGAGTACTTATATAAGACTAGGGGGGGGTCACGTGTGGTCATTGAGTACTTATATAGGACTAGGGTGGGTCACATGGGGTCATTGATTACTTATATAGGAGTAGGGTGTCTGACCTTGGGTCATTGAGTACTTAGATAGGACTAGGGGGGGTCACGTGGGGTCATTGAGTACTTATATAGGAGTAGGGTGGATCACATGGGGTCATTGAGTACTTATATATTACTAGGGGGGGTCACATGGGGTCATTGAGTACTTATATAGGACTAGGGTGGGTCACATGGGGTCATTGAGTACTTATATAAGACTAGGGTGGGTCACATGGGGTCATTGAGTACTTATATAGGAATAGGGTGGTTCACATGGGGTCATTGAGTAGTTATATAGGACTAGTGGGGTTCACATGCGGTCATTGAGTACTTATATAGGACTAGGGGGGGTCACATGGGGTCATTGAGTACTTATATAGGACTAGGGGGGGTCACATGGGGTCATTGAGTACTTATATAGGAGTAGGGTGGGTCACATGGGGTCATTGAGTACTTATATAGGACTAGGGTGGGTCACATGGGGTCATTTTGTACTTATATAGGACTAGGGTGGGTCACATGGGGTCATTGAGTACTTATATATGACTAGGGGGGGTCAAATGGGGTCATTGAGTACTTATATAGGACTAGGGTGGGTCACATGGGGTCATTGAGTACTTATATAAGACTAGGGGGGGGGTCACGTGTGGTCATTGAGTACTTATATAGGACTAGGGTGGGTCACATGGTGTCATTGATTACTTATATAGGAGTAGGGTGTCTGACCTTGGGTCATTGAGTACTTAGATAGGACTAGGGGGGGTCACGTGGGGTCATTGAGTACTTATATAGGAGTAGGGTGGATCACATGGGGTCATTGAGTACTTATATATTACTAGGGGGGGTCACATGGGGTCATTGAGTACTTATATAGGACTAGGGTGGGTCACATGGGGTCATTGAGTACTTATATAAGACTAGGGTAGGTCACATGGGGTCATTGAGTACTTATATAGGAATAGGGTGGTTCACATGGGGTCATTGAGTAGTTATATAGGACTAGTGGGGTTCACATGCGGTCATTGAGTACTTATATAGGACTAGGGGGGGTCACATGGGGTCATTGAGTACTTATATAGGACTAGGGGGGGTCACATGGGGTCATTGAGTACTTATATAGGACTAGGAGGGGTCACATGGGGTCATTGATTACTTATATAGGAGTAGGGTGGCTGACCTTGGGTCATTGAGTACTTAGATAGGACTAGGGGGGGTCACGTGGGGTCATTGAGTACTTATATAGGAGTAGGGTGGATCACATGGGGTCATTGAGTACTTATATATTACTAGGGGGGGTCACATGGGGTCATTGAGTACTTATATATGACTAGGGGGGGTCACATGGGGTCATTGAGTACTTATATAGGACTAGGGGGGGTCACATGGGGTCATTGAGTACTTATATAGGACTAGGGTGGGTCACATGGGGTCATTGAGTACTTATATAAGACTAGGGTGGGTCACATGGGGTCATTGAGTACTTATATAGGAATAGGGTGGTTCACATGGGGTCATTGAGTACTTATATAGGAGTAGGGTGGGTCACATGGGGTCATTGAGTACTTATATATGACTAGGGGGGGGTCACATGGGGTCATTGAGTACTTATATAGGATTAGGGTGGGTCACATGGTGTCATTTTGTACTTATATAGGACTAGGGTGGGTCACATGGGGTCATTGAGTACTTATATATTACTAGGGTGGGTCACATGGGGTCATTGAGCTCTTATATAGGACTAGGGTGCGTCACATTGGGTCATTGAGTACTTATATAGTACTAGGAGGATCACATGGGGTCATTGAGTACTTATATAGGACAGGGGGGGACACGTGGGATCATTGAGTACTTATATAGGACTAGGGTGGGTCACATGGGGTCATTTTGTACTTATATAGGACTAGGGGGGGTCACATGGGGTCATTGAGTACTTATATATTACTAGGGTGGGTCACATGGGGTCATTGAGTTCTTATATAGGACTAGGGTGCGTCACATTGGGTCATTGAGTACTTATATATTACTAGTGTGGGTCACATGGGGTCATTGAGTTCTTATATAGGACTAGGGTGGGTCACATGGGGTCATTGAGTACTTATATATGACTAGGGGGGGTCACATGGGGTCATTGAGTACTTATATAGGACTAGGGGGGGTCACATGGGGTCATTGAGTACTTATATATTACTAGGGTGGGTCACATGGGGACATTGAGTTCTTATATAGGACTAGGGTGCGTCACATGGGGTCATTGAGTACTTATATAGGACTAGGGTGGGTCACATGGGGTCATTAAGTACTTATATAGGACTAGGGTGGGTCACATGGGGTCATTGAGTACTTATATAGGACAAGGGGGGGTCACATGGGGTCATTGAGTACTTATATTGGAGTAGGGTGGGTCACATGGGGTCATTGAGTACTTATATATGACTAGGGGGGGTCACATGGGGTCATTGAGTACTTATATAGGATTAGGGTGGGTCACATGGTGTCATTTTGTACTTATATAGGACTAGGGTGGGTCACATGGGGTCATTGAGTACTTATATATTACTAGGGTGGGTCACATGGGGTCATTGAGCTCTTATATAGGACTAGGGTGCGTCACATTGGGTCATTGAGTACTTATATAGTACTAGGGGGGTCACATGGGGTCATTGAGTACTTATATAGGACAGGGGGGGACACGTGGGGTCATTGAGTACTTACATAGGACTAGGGTGGGTCACATGGGGTCATTTTGTACTTATAAAGGACTAGGGTGGGTCACATGGGGTCATTGAGTACTTATATATTACTAGGGTGGGTCACATGGGGTCATTGAGTTCTTATATAGGACTAGGGTGCGTCACATTGGGTCATTGAGTACTTATATATTACTAGTGTGGGTCACATGGGGTCATTGAGTTCTTATATAGGACTAGGGTGCGTCACATGGGGTCATTGAGTACTTATATAGGACTAGGGTGGGTCACATGGGGTCATTGAGTACTTATATATGACTAGGGGGGGTCACATGGGGTCATTGAGTACTTATATAGGACTAGGGGGGGTCACATGGGGTCATTGAGTACTTATATATTACTAGGGTGGGTCACATGGGGTCATTGAGTTCTTATATAGGACTAGGGTGCGTCACATGGGGTCATTGAGTACTTATATAGTACTAGGGGGGTCACATGGGGTCATTGAGTACTTATATAGGACATGGGGGGGTCACATGGGGTCATTAAGTACTTATATAGGACTAGGGGGGGGGTCACATGTGGTCATTGAGTACTTATATAGGACTAGGGTGGGTCACATGGGGTGATTGAATAATTATATATGACTAGGGGGGGTCACATGGGGTCATTGAGTACTTATATATGACTAGGGGGGGTCACATGTGGTCATTGAGTACTTATATAGGACTAGGGGGGGTCACATGGGGTCATTGAGTACTTATATATTACTAGGGTGGGTCACATGGGGTCATTGAGTTCTTATATAGGACTAGGGTGCGTCACATGGGGTCATTGAGTACTTATATAGTACTAGGGGGGTCACATGGGGTCATTGAGTACTTATATAGGACATGGGGGGGTCACATGGGGTCATTAAGTACTTATATAGGACTAGGGGGGGGTCACATGTGGTCATTGAGTACTTATATAGGACTAGGGTGGGTCACATGGGGTCATTGAGTACTTATATATGACTAGGGGGGGTCACATGGGGTCATTGAGTACTTATATATGACTAGGGGGGGTCACATGGGGTCATTGAGTACTTATAAGACTAGGTGGGTCACATGGGGTCATTTTGTACTTATATAGGACTAGGGTGGGTCACATGGGGTCATTGAGTACTTATATATGACTAGGGGGGGTCAGATGGGGTCATTGAGTACTTATATACGACTAGGGTGGGTCACATGGGGTCATGGAGTACTTATATAAGACTAGGGGGGGGGTCACATGTGGTCATTGAGTACTTATATAGGACTAGGGTGGGTCACATGGGGTGATTGAATACTTATATATGACTAGGGGGGGTCACATGGGGTCATTGAGTACTTATATATGACTAGGGGGGGTCACATTGTGTCATTGAGTACTTATATAGGACTAGGGGGGTCACATGGGGTCATTGAGTACTTATATAGGACTAGGGTGGGACACAGGGGTCATTAAGTACTTATATAGGACTAGGGTGGGTCACATGGGGTCATTGAGTACTTATATAGGACAAGGGGGGGTCACATGGGGTCATTGAGTACTTATATAGGAGTAGGGTAGGTCACATGGGGTCATTGAGTACTTATATATGACTAGGGGGGGTCACATGGGTTCATTGAGTACTTATATAGGATTAGGGTGGGTCACATGGTGTCATTTTGTACTTATATAGGACTAGGGTGGGTCACATGGGGTCATTGAGTACTTATATATTACTAGGGTGGGTCACATGGGGTCATTGAGCTCTTATATAGGACTAGGGTGCGTCACATTGGGTCATTGAGTACTTATATAGTACTAGGGGGGTCACATGGGGTCATTGAGTACTTATATATTACTAGGGTGTGTCACATGGGGTCATTGATTACTTATATAGGAGTAGGGTGGCTGACCTTGGGTCATTGAGTACTTAGATAGGACTAGGGGGGGTCACGTGGGGTCATTGAGTACTTATATAAGACTAGGGGGGGGTCACGTGTGGTCATTGAGTACTTATATAGGACTAGGGTGGGTCACATGGGGTCATTGATTACTTATATAGGAGTAGGGTGTCTGACCTTGGGTCATTGAGTACTTAGATAGGACTAGGGGGGGTCACGTGGGGTCATTGAGTACTTATATAGGAGTAGGGTGGATCACATGGGGTCATTGAGTACTTATATATTACTAGGGGGGGTCACATGGGGTCATTGAGTACTTATATAGGACTAGGGTGGGTCACATGGGGTCATTGAGTACTTATATAAGACTAGGGTGGGTCACATGGGGTCATTGAGTACTTATATAGGAATAGGGTGGTTCACATGGGGTCATTGAGTAGTTATATAGGACTAGTGGGGTTCACATGCGGTCATTGAGTACTTATATAGGACTAGGGGGGGTCACATGGGGTCATTGAGTACTTATATAGGACTAGGGGGGGTCACATGGGGTCATTGAGTACTTATATAGGACTAGGAGGGGTCACATGGGGTCATTGATTACTTATATAGGAGTAGGGTGGCTGACCTTGGGTCATTGAGTACTTAGATAGGACTAGGGGGGGTCACGTGGGGTCATTGAGTACTTATATAGGAGTAGGGTGGATCACATGGGGTCATTGAGTACTTATATATTACTAGGGGGGGTCACATGGGGTCATTGAGTACTTATATATGACTAGGGGGGGTCACATGGGGTCATTGAGTACTTATATAGGACTAGGGGGGGTCACATGGGGTCATTGAGTACTTATATAGGACTAGGGTGGGTCACATGGGGTCATTGAGTACTTATATAAGACTAGGGTGGGTCACATGGGGTCATTGAGTACTTATATAGGAATAGGGTGGTTCACATGGGGTCATTGAGTACTTATATAGGAGTAGGGTGGGTCACATGGGGTCATTGAGTACTTATATATGACTAGGGGGGGTCACATGGGGTCATTGAGTACTTATATAGGATTAGGGTGGGTCACATGGTGTCATTTTGTACTTATATAGGACTAGGGTGGGTCACATGGGGTCATTGAGTACTTATATATTACTAGGGTGGGTCACATGGGGTCATTGAGCTCTTATATAGGACTAGGGTGCGTCACATTGGGTCATTGAGTACTTATATAGTACTAGGAGGATCACATGGGGTCATTGAGTACTTATATAGGTCAGGGGGGGACACGTGGGATCATTGAGTACTTATATAGGACTAGGGTGGGTCACATGGGGTCATTTTGTACTTATATAGGACTAGGGTGGGTCACATGGGGTCATTGAGTACTTATATATTACTAGGGTGGGTCACATGGGGTCATTGAGTTCTTATATAGGACTAGGGTGCGTCACATTGGGTCATTGAGTACTTATATATTACTAGTGTGGGTCACATGGGGTCATTGAGTTCTTATATAGGACTAGGGTGGGTCACATGGGGTCATTGAGTACTTATATATGACTAGGGGGGGTCACATGGGGTCATTGAGTACTTATATAGGACTAGGGGGGGTCACATGGGGTCATTGAGTACTTATATATTACTAGGGTGGGTCACATGGGGACATTGAGTTCTTATATAGGACTAGGGTGCGTCACATGGGGTCATTGAGTACTTATATAGGACTAGGGTGGGTCACATGGGGTCATTAAGTACTTATATAGGACTAGGGTGGGTCACATGGGGTCATTGAGTACTTATATAGGACAAGGGGGGGTCACATGGGGTCATTGAGTACTTATATAGGAGTAGGGTGGGTCACATGGGGTCATTGAGTACTTATATATGACTAGGGGGGGTCACATGGGGTCATTGAGTACTTATATAGGATTAGGGTGGGTCACATGGTGTCATTTTGTACTTATATAGGACTAGGGTGGGTCACATGGGGTCATTGAGTACTTATATATTACTAGGGTGGGTCACATGGGGTCATTGAGCTCTTATATAGGACTAGGGTGCGTCACATTGGGTCATTGAGTACTTATATAGTACTAGGGGGGTCACATGGGGTCATTGAGTACTTATATAGGACAGGGGGGGACACGTGGGGTCATTGAGTACTTACATAGGACTAGGGTGGGTCACATGGGGTCATTTTGTACTTATAAAGGACTAGGGTGGGTCACATGGGGTCATTGAGTACTTATATATTACTAGGGTGGGTCACATGGGGTCATTGAGTTCTTATATAGGACTAGGGTGCGTCACATTGGGTCATTGAGTACTTATATATTACTAGTGTGGGTCACATGGGGTCATTGAGTTCTTATATAGGACTAGGGTGCGTCACATGGGGTCATTGAGTACTTATATAGGACTAGGGTGGGTCACATGGGGTCATTGAGTACTTATATATGACTAGGGGGGTCACATGGGGTCATTGAGTACTTATATAGGACTAGGGGGGGTCACATGGGGTCATTGAGTACTTATATATTACTAGGGTGGGTCACATGGGGTCATTGAGTTCTTATATAGGACTAGGGTGCGTCACATGGGGTCATTGAGTACTTATATAGTACTAGGGGGGTCACATGGGGTCATTGAGTACTTATATAGGACATGGGGGGGTCACATGGGGTCATTAAGTACTTATATAGGACTAGGGGGGGGGTCACATGTGGTCATTGAGTACTTATATAGGACTAGGGTGGGTCACATGGGGTGATTGAATAATTATATATGACTAGGGGGGGTCACATGGGGTCATTGAGTACTTATATATGACTAGGGGGGGTCACATGGGGTCATTGAGTACTTATATAGGACTAGGGGGGGTCACATGGGGTCATTGAGTACTTATATATTACTAGGGTGGGTCACATGGGGTCATTGAGTTCTTATATAGGACTAGGGTGCGTCACATGGGGTCATTGAGTACTTATATAGTACTAGGGGGGTCACATGGGGTCATTGAGTACTTATATAGGACATGGGGGGGTCACATGGGGTCATTAAGTACTTATATAGGACTAGGGGGGGGTCACATGTGGTCATTGAGTACTTATATAGGACTAGGGTGGGTCACATGGGGTCATTGAGTACTTATATATGACTAGGGGGGGTCACATGGGGTCATTGAGTACTTATATATGACTAGGGGGGGTCACATGGGGTCATAGAGTACTTATAAGACTAGGGTGGGTCACATGGGGTCATTTTGTACTTATATAGGACTAGGGTGGGTCACATGGGGTCATTGAGTACTTATATATGACTAGGGGGGGTCAGATGGGGTCATTGAGTACTTATATAGGACTAGGGTGGGTCACATGGGGTCATTGAGTACTTATATAAGACTAGGGGGGGGTCACATGTGGTCATTGAGTACTTATATAGGACTAGGGTGGGTCACATGGGGTGATTGAATACTTATATATGACTAGGGGGGGTCACATGGGGTCATTGAGTACTTATATATGACTAGGGGGGGTCACATGGGGTCATTGAGTACTTATATAGGACTAGGGGGGGTCACATGGGGTCATTGAGTACTTATATAGGACTAGGGTGGGTCACATGGGGTCATTAAGTACTTATATAGGACTAGGGTGGGTCACATGGGGTCATTGAGTACTTATATAGGACAAGGGGGGGTCACATGGGGTCATTGAGTACTTATATAGGAGTAGGGTGGGTCACATGGGGTCATTGAGTACTTATATATGACTAGGGGGGGTCACATGGGGTCATTGAGCTCTTATATAGGACTAGGGTGCGTCACATTGGGTCATTGAGTACTTATATAGTACTAGGGGGGTCACATGGGGTCATTGAGTACTTATATATTACTAGGGTGTGTCACATGGGGTCATTGAGTTCTTATATAGGACTAGGGTGCGTCACATTGGGTCATTGAGTACTTATATATTACTAGTGTGGGTCACATGGGGTCATTGAGTTCTTATATAGGACTAGGGTGCGTCACATGGGGTCATTGAGTACTTATATAGGACTAGGGTGGGTCACATGGGGTCATTGAGTACTTATATATGACTAGGGGGGGTCACATGGGGTCATTGAGTACTTATATAGGACTAGGGGGGGTCACATGGGGTCATTGAGTACTTATATATTACTAGGGTGGGTCACATGGGGTCATTGAGTTCTTATATAGGAATAGGGTGGGTCACATGGGGTCATTGAGTACTTATATAGGATATGGGGGGGGTCACGTGGGGTCATTGAGTACTTATATATGACTAGGGTGGGTCACATGGGGTCATTTTGTACTTATATAGGACTAGGGTGGGTCACATGGGGTCATTGAGTACTTATATATGACTAGGGGGGGTCAAATGGGGTCATTGAGTACTTATATAGGACTAGGGTGGGTCACATGGGGTCATTGATTACTTATATAGGAGTAGGGTGTCTGACCTTGGGTCATTGAGTACTTAGATAGGACTAGGGGGGGTCACGTGGGGTCATTGAGTACTTATATAGGAGTAGGGTGGATCACATGGGGTCATTGACTACTTATATATTACTAGGGGGGGTCATATGGGGTCATTGAGTACTTATATAGGACTAGGGTGGGTCACATGGGGTCATTGAGTACTTATATAAGACTAGGGTGGGTCACATGGGGTCATTGAGTACTTATATAGGAATAGGATGGTTCACATGGGGTCATTGAGTAGTTATATAGGACTAGTGGGGTTCACATGCGGTCATTGAGTACTTATATAGGACTAGGGGGGGTCACATGGGGTCATTGAGTACTTATATAGGACTAGGGGGGGTCACATGGGGTCATTGAGTACTTATATAGGACTAGGAGGGGTCACATGGGGTCATTGATTACTTATATAGGAGTAGGGTGGCTGACCTTGGGTCATTGAGTACTTAGATAGGACTAGGGGGGGTCACGTGGGGTCATTGAGTACTTATATAGGACAGGGGGGGACACGTGGGGTCATTGAGTACTTACATAGGACTAGGGTGGGTCACATGGGGTCATTTTGTACTTATAAAGGACTAGGGTGGGTCACATGGGGTCATTGAGTACTTATATATTACTAGGGTGGGTCACATGGGGTCATTGAGTTCTTATATAGGACTAGGGTGCGTCACATTGGGTCATTGAGTACTTATATATTACTAGTGTGGGTCACATGGGGTCATTGAGTTCTTATATAGGACTAGGGTGCGTCACATGGGGTCATTGAGTACTTATATAGGACTAGGGTGGGTCACATGGGGTCATTGAGTACTTATATATGACTAGGGGGGGTCACATGGGGTCATTGAGTACTTATATAGGACTAGGGGGGGTCACATGGGGTCATTGAGTACTTATATATTACTAGGGTGGGTCACATGGGGTCATTGAGTTCTTATATAGGACTAGGGTGCGTCACATGGGGTCATTGAGTACTTATATAGTACTAGGGGGGTCACATGGGGTCATTGAGTACTTATATAGGACATGGGGGGGTCACATGGGGTCATTAAGTACTTATATAGGACTAGGGGGGGGGTCACATGTGGTCATTGAGTACTTATATAGGACTAGGGTGGGTCACATGGGGTGATTGAATAATTATATATGACTAGGGGGGGTCACATGGGGTCATTGAGTACTTATATATGACTAGGGGGGGTCACATGGGGTCATTGAGTACTTATATAGGACTAGGGGGGGTCACATGGGGTCATTGAGTACTTATATATTACTAGGGTGGGTCACATGGGGTCATTGAGTTCTTATATAGGACTAGGGTGCGTCACATGGGGTCATTGAGTACTTATATAGTACTAGGGGGGTCACATGGGGTCATTGAGTACTTATATAGGACATGGGGGGGTCACATGGGGTCATTAAGTACTTATATAGGACTAGGGGGGGGTCACATGTGGTCATTGAGTACTTATATAGGACTAGGGTGGGTCACATGGGGTCATTGAGTACTTATATATGACTAGGGGGGGTCACATGGGGTCATTGAGTACTTATATATGACTAGGGGGGGTCACATGGGGTCATTGAGTACTTATAAGACTAGGGTGGGTCACATGGGGTCATTTTGTACTTATATAGGACTAGGGTGGGTCACATGGGGTCATTGAGTACTTATATATGACTAGGGGGGGTCAGATGGGGTCATTGAGTACTTATATAGGACTAGGGTGGGTCACATGGGGTCATTGAGTACTTATATAAGACTAGGGGGGGGTCACATGTGGTCATTGAGTACTTATATAGGACTAGGGTGGGTCACATGGGGTGATTGAATACTTATATATGACTAGGGGGGGTCACATGGGGTCATTGAGTACTTATATATGACTAGGGGGGGTCACATGGGGTCATTGAGTACTTATATAGGACTAGGGGGGGTCACATGGGGTCATTGAGTACTTATATAGGACTAGGGTGGGTCACATGGGGTCATTAAGTACTTATATAGGACTAGGGTGGGTCACATGGGGTCATTGAGTACTTATATAGGACAAGGGGGGGTCACATGGGGTCATTGAGTACTTATATAGGAGTAGGGTGGGTCACATGGGGTCATTGAGTACTTATATATGACTAGGGGGGGTCACATGGGGTCATTGAGCTCTTATATAGGACTAGGGTGCGTCACATTGGGTCATTGAGTACTTATATAGTACTAGGGGGGTCACATGGGGTCATTGAGTACTTATATATTACTAGGGTGTGTCACATGGGGTCATTGAGTTCTTATATAGGACTAGGGTGCGTCACATTGGGTCATTGAGTACTTATATATTACTAGTGTGGGTCACATGGGGTCATTGAGTTCTTATATAGGACTAGGGTGCGTCACATGGGGTCATTGAGTACTTATATAGGACTAGGGTGGGTCACATGGGGTCATTGAGTACTTATATATGACTAGGGGGGGTCACATGGGGTCATTGAGTACTTATATAGGACTAGGGGGGGTCACATGGGGTCATTGAGTACTTATATATTACTAGGGTGGGTCACATGGGGTCATTGAGTTCTTATATAGGAATAGGGTGGGTCACATGGGGTCATTGAGTACTTATATAGGATATGGGGGGGGGTCACGTGGGGTCATTGAGTACTTATATATGACTAGGGTGGGTCACATGGGGTCATTTTGTACTTATATAGGACTAGGGTGGGTCACATGGGGTCATTGAGTACTTATATATGACTAGGGGGGGTCAAATGGGGTCATTGAGTACTTATATAGGACTAGGGTGGGTCACATGGGGTCATTGATTACTTATATAGGAGTAGGGTGTCTGACCTTGGGTCATTGAGTACTTAGATAGGACTAGGGGGGGTCACGTGGGGTCATTGAGTACTTATATAGGAGTAGGGTGGATCACATGGGGTCATTGAGTACTTATATATTACTAGGGGGGGTCATATGGGGTCATTGAGTACTTATATAGGACTAGGGTGGGTCACATGGGGTCATTGAGTACTTATATAAGACTAGGGTGGGTCACATGGGGTCATTGAGTACTTATATAGGAATAGGATGGTTCACATGGGGTCATTGAGTAGTTATATAGGACTAGTGGGGTTCACATGCGGTCATTGAGTACTTATATAGGACTAGGGGGGGTCACATGGGGTCATTGAGTACTTATATAGGACTAGGGGGGGTCACATGGGGTCATTGAGTACTTATATAGGACTAGGAGGGGTCACATGGGGTCATTGATTACTTATATAGGAGTAGGGTGGCTGACCTTGGGTCATTGAGTACTTAGATAGGACTAGGGGGGGTCACGTGGGGTCATTGAGTACTTATATAGGAGTAGGGTGGATCACATGGGGTCATTGAGTACTTATATATTACTAGGGGGGGTCACATGGGGTCATTGAGTACTTATATAGGACTAGGGTGGGTCACATGGGGTCATTGAGTACTTATATAAGACTAGGGTGGGTCACATGGGGTCATTGAGTACTTATATAGGAATAGGGTGGTTCACATGGGGTCATTGAGTAGTTATATAGGACTAGTGGGGTTCACATGCGGTCATTGAGTACTTATATAGGACTAGGGGGGGTCACATGGGGTCATTGAGTACTTATATAGGACTAGGGGGGGTCACATGGGGTCATTGAGTACTTATATAGGACTAGGAGGGGTCACATGGGGTCATTGAGTACTTATATAGGATTAGGGTGGGTTACATGGTGTTATTTTGTACTTATATAGGACTAGGGTGGGTCACATGGGGTCATTGAGTACTTATATATTACTAGGGTGGGTCACATGGGGTCATTGAGCTCTTATATAGGACTAGGGTGCGTCACATTGGGTCATTGAGTACTTATATAGTACTAGGGGGGTCACATGGGGTCATTGAGTACTTATATAAGACAGGGGGGGAAACGTGGGGTCATTGAGTACTTATATAGGACTAGGGTGGGTCACATGGGGTCATTTTGTACTTATATAGGACTAGGGTGGGTCACATGGGGTCATTGAGTACTTATATATTACTAGGGTGGGTCACATGGGGTCATTGAGTTCTTATATAGGACTAGGGTGCGTCACATTGGGTCATTGAGTACTTATATATTACTAGTGTGGGTCACATGGGGTCATTGAGTTCTTATATAGGACTAGGGTGCGTCACATGGGGTCATTGAGTACTTATATAGGACTAGGGTGCGTCACATGGGGTCATTGAGTACTTATATAGTACTAGGGGGGTCACATGGGGTCATTGAGTACTTATATAGGACATGGGGGGGTCACATGGGGTCATTAAGTACTTATATAAGACTAGGGGGAGGTCACATGTGGTCATTGAGTACTTATATAGGAATAGGGTGGGTCACATGGGGTCATTGAATACTTATATATGACTAGGGGGGGTCACATGGGGTCATTGAGTACTTATATAGTACTAGGGGGGTCACATGGGGTCATTGAGTACTTATATAGGACATGGGGGGGTCACATGGGGTCATTAAGTACTTATATAGGACTAGGGGGAGGTCACATGTGGTCATTGAGTACTTATATAGGACTAGGGTGGGTCACATGGGGTCATTGAATACTTATATATGACTAGGGGGGTCACATGGGGTCATTGAGTACTTATATAGGACTAGGGTGGGTCACATGGGGTCATTTTGTACTTATATAGGACTAGGGTGGGTCACATGGGGTCATTGAGTACTTATATATTACTAGGGTGGGTCACATGGGGTCATTGAGTTCTTATATAGGACTAGGGTGCGTCACATGGGGTCATTGAGTACTTATATAGTACTAGGGGGGTTACATGGGGTTATTGAGTACTTATGTAGGACATGGGGGGGGGGTCACGTGGGGTCATTGAGTACTTATATAGGACTAGGGTGAGTCAAATGGGGTCATTGAGTTCTTATATAGGACTAGGGTGCGTCACATTGGGTCATTGAGTACTTATATATTACTAGTGTGGGTCACATGGGGTCATTGAGTTCTTATATAGGACTAGGGTGCGTCACATGGGGTCATTGAGTACTTATATAGGACTAGGGTGCGTCACATGGGGTCATTGAGTACTTATATAATACTAGGGGGGTCACATGGGGTCATTGAGTACTTATATATTACTAGGGTGGGTCACATGGGGTCATTGAGTTCTTATATAGGACTAGGGTGCGTCACATGGGGTCATTGAGTACTTATATATGACTAGGGGGGGTCACATGGGGTCATTGAGTACTTATATAGGACTAGGGGGGGTCACATGGGGTCATTGAGTACTTATATATTACTAGGGTGGGTCACATGGGGTCATTGAGTTCTTATATAGGACTAGGGTGCGTCACATGGGGTCATTGAGTACTTATATAGTACTAGGGGGGTCACATGGGGTCATTGAGTACTTATATAGGACATGGGGGGGTCACATGGGGTCATTAAGTACTTATATAGGACTAGGGGGGGGTCACATGTGGTCATTGAGTACTTATATAGGACTAGGGTGGGTCACATGGGGTCATTGAGTACTTATATATGACTAGGGGGGGTCACATGGGGTCATTGAGTACTTATATATGACTAGGGGGGGTCACATGGGGTCATTGAGTACTTATAAGACTAGGGTGGGTCACATGGGGTCATTTTGTACTTATATAGGACTAGGGTGGGTCACATGGGGTCATTGAGTACTTATATATGACTAGGGGGGGTCAGATGGGGTCATTGAGTACTTATATAGGACTAGGGTGGGTCACATGGGGTCATTGAGTACTTATATAAGACTAGGGGGGGGTCACATGTGGTCATTGAGTACTTATATAGGACTAGGGTGGGTCACATGGGGTGATTGAATACTTATATATGACTAGGGGGGGTCACATGGGGTCATTGAGTACTTATATATGACTAGGGGGGGTCACATGGGGTCATTGAGTACTTATATAGGACTAGGGGGGGTCACATGGGGTCATTGAGTACTTATATAGGACTAGGGTGGGTCACATGGGGTCATTAAGTACTTATATAGGACTAGGGTGGGTCACATGGGGTCATTGAGTACTTATATAGGACAAGGGGGGGTCACATGGGGTCATTGAGTACTTATATAGGAGTAGGGTGGGTCACATGGGGTCATTGAGTACTTATATATGACTAGGGGGGGTCACATGGGGTCATTGAGCTCTTATATAGGACTAGGGTGCGTCACATTGGGTCATTGAGTACTTATATAGTACTAGGGGGGTCACATGGGGTCATTGAGTACTTATATATTACTAGGGTGTGTCACATGGGGTCATTGAGTTCTTATATAGGACTAGGGTGCGTCACATTGGGTCATTGAGTACTTATATATTACTAGTGTGGGTCACATGGGGTCATTGAGTTCTTATATAGGACTAGGGTGCGTCACATGGGGTCATTGAGTACTTATATAGGACTAGGGTGGGTCACATGGGGTCATTGAGTACTTATATATGACTAGGGGGGGTCACATGGGGTCATTGAGTACTTATATAGGACTAGGGGGGGTCACATGGGGTCATTGAGTACTTATATATTACTAGGGTGGGTCACATGGGGTCATTGAGTTCTTATATAGGAATAGGGTGGGTCACATGGGGTCATTTTGTACTTATATAGGACTAGGGTGGGTCACATGGGGTCATTGAGTACTTATATATGACTAGGGGGGGTCAAATGGGGTCATTGAGTACTTATATAGGACTAGGGTGGGTCACATGGGGTCATTGATTACTTATATAGGAGTAGGGTGTCTGACCTTGGGTCATTGAGTACTTAGATAGGACTAGGGGGGGTCACGTGGGGTCATTGAGTACTTATATAGGAGTAGGGTGGATCACATGGGGTCATTGAGTACTTATATATTACTAGGGGGGGTCATATGGGGTCATTGAGTACTTATATAGGACTAGGGTGGGTCACATGGGGTCATTGAGTACTTATATAAGACTAGGGTGGGTCACATGGGGTCATTGAGTACTTATATAGGAATAGGATGGTTCACATGGGGTCATTGAGTAGTTATATAGGACTAGTGGGGTTCACATGCGGTCATTGAGTACTTATATAGGACTAGGGGGGGTCACATGGGGTCATTGAGTACTTATATAGGACTAGGGGGGGTCACATGGGGTCATTGAGTACTTATATAGGACTAGGAGGGGTCACATGGGGTCATTGATTACTTATATAGGAGTAGGGTGGCTGACCTTGGGTCATTGAGTACTTAGATAGGACTAGGGGGGGTCACGTGGGGTCATTGAGTACTTATATAGGAGTAGGGTGGATCACATGGGGTCATTGAGTACTTATATATTACTAGGGGGGGTCACATGGGGTCATTGAGTACTTATATAGGACTAGGGTGGGTCACATGGGGTCATTGAGTACTTATATAAGACTAGGGTGGGTCACATGGGGTCATTGAGTACTTATATAGGAATAGGGTGGTTCACATGGGGTCATTGAGTAGTTATATAGGACTAGTGGGGTTCACATGCGGTCATTGAGTACTTATATAGGACTAGGGGGGGTCACATGGGGTCATTGAGTACTTATATAGGACTAGGGGGGGTCACATGGGGTCATTGAGTACTTATATAGGACTAGGAGGGGTCACATGGGGTCATTGAGTACTTATATAGGATTAGGGTGGGTTACATGGTGTTATTTTGTACTTATATAGGACTAGGGTGGGTCACATGGGGTCATTGAGTACTTATATATTACTAGGGTGGGTCACATGGGGTCATTGAGCTCTTATATAGGACTAGGGTGCGTCACATTGGGTCATTGAGTACTTATATAGTACTAGGGGGGTCACATGGGGTCATTGAGTACTTATATAAGACAGGGGGGGAAACGTGGGGTCATTGAGTACTTATATAGGACTAGGGTGGGTCACATGGGGTCATTTTGTACTTATATAGGACTAGGGTGGGTCACATGGGGTCATTGAGTACTTATATATTACTAGGGTGGGTCACATGGGGTCATTGAGTTCTTATATAGGACTAGGGTGCGTCACATTGGGTCATTGAGTACTTATATATTACTAGTGTGGGTCACATGGGGTCATTGAGTTCTTATATAGGACTAGGGTGCGTCACATGGGGTCATTGAGTACTTATATAGGACTAGGGTGCGTCACATGGGGTCATTGAGTACTTATATAGTACTAGGGGGGTCACATGGGGTCATTGAGTACTTATATAGGACATGGGGGGGTCACATGGGGTCATTAAGTACTTATATAAGACTAGGGGGAGGTCACATGTGGTCATTGAGTACTTATATAGGAATAGGGTGGGTCACATGGGGTCATTGAATACTTATATATGACTAGGGGGGGTCACATGGGGTCATTGAGTACTTATATAGTACTAGGGGGGTCACATGGGGTCATTGAGTACTTATATAGGACATGGGGGGGTCACATGGGGTCATTAAGTACTTATATAGGACTAGGGGGAGGTCACATGTGGTCATTGAGTACTTATATAGGACTAGGGTGGGTCACATGGGGTCATTGAATACTTATATATGACTAGGGGGGTCACATGGGGTCATTGAGTACTTATATAGGACTAGGGTGGGTCACATGGGGTCATTTTGTACTTATATAGGACTAGGGTGGGTCACATGGGGTCATTGAGTACTTATATATTACTAGGGTGGGTCACATGGGGTCATTGAGTTCTTATATAGGACTAGGGTGCGTCACATGGGGTCATTGAGTACTTATATAGTACTAGGGGGGTTACATGGGGTTATTGAGTACTTATGTAGGACATGGGGGGGGGGTCACGTGGGGTCATTGAGTACTTATATAGGACTAGGGTGAGTCAAATGGGGTCATTGAGTTCTTATATAGGACTAGGGTGCGTCACATTGGGTCATTGAGTACTTATATATTACTAGTGTGGGTCACATGGGGTCATTGAGTTCTTATATAGGACTAGGGTGCGTCACATGGGGTCATTGAGTACTTATATAGGACTAGGGTGCGTCACATGGGGTCATTGAGTACTTATATAATACTAGGGGGGTCACATGGGGTCATTGAGTACTTATATAGGACATGGGGGGGTCACATGGGGTCATTAAGTACTTATATAGGACTAGGGGGAGGTCACATGTGGTCATTGAGTACTTATATAGGACTAGGGTGGGTCACATGGGGTCATTGAATACTTATAAATGACTAGGGGGGGTCACATGGGTTCATTGAGTACTTATATAGGAATAGGGTGGGTCACATGGGGTCATTTTGTACTTATATAGGACTAGGGTGGGTCACATGGGGTCATTGAGTACTTATATATTACTAGGGTGGGTCACATGGGGTCATTGAGTTCTTATATAGGACTAGGGTGCGTCACATGGGGTCCATGAGTACTTACATAGTACTAGGGGGGTTACATGGGGTCACTGAGTACTTATGTAGGACATGGGGGGGTCCCGTGGGGTCATTGAGTACTTATATAGGACTAGGGTGAGTCAAATGGGGTCATTGAGTCCTTATATAGGACTAGGGGGGGTCACATGGGGTCATTGAGTACTTATATAGGAGTAGGGTGGGTCACATGGGGTCATTGAGTACTTATATAAGACTAGGGTGGGTCACATGGGGTCATTGAGTACTTATATAGGAATAGGGTGGGTCACATGGGGTCATTGAGTAGTTATATAGGACTAGGGGTGGTCACATGGGGTCATTGAGTACTTATATATTACTAGGGTGGGTCACATGGGGTCATTGAGTTCTTATATAGGACTAGGGTGCGTCACATGGGGTCATTGAGTACTTATATAGTACTAGGGGGGTCACATGGGGTCATTGAGTACTTATATAGGACATGGGGGGGTCACATGGGGTCATTAAGTACTTATATAGGACTAGGGGGGGGGTCACATGTGGTCATTGAGTACTTATATAGGACTAGGGTTGGTCACATGGGGTCATTGAGTACTTATATATGACTAGGGGGGGTCACATGGGGTCATTGAGTACTTATATATGACTAGGGGGGTCACATGGGGTCATTGAGTACTTATAAGACTAGGGTGGGTCACATTGGGTCATTTTGTACTTATATAGGACTAGGGTGGGTCACATGGGGTCATTGAGTACTTATATATGACTAGGGGGGGTCAGATGGGGTCATTGAGTACTTATATAGGACTAGGGTGGGTCACATGGGGTCATTGAGTACTTATATAAGACTAGGGGGGGGTCACATGTGGTCATTGAGTACTTATATAGGACTAGGGTGGGTCACATGGGGTCATTGAGCTCTTATATAGGACTAGGGTGCGTCACATTGGGTCATTGAGTACTTATATAGTACTAGGGGGGTCACATGGGGTCATTGAGTACTTATATATTACTAGGGTGTGTCACATGGGGTCATTGAGTTCTTATATAGGACTAGGGTGCGTCACATGGGGTCCATGAGTACTTACATAGTACTAGGGGGGTTACATGGGGTCACTGAGTACTTATGTAGGACATGGGGGGGGTCCCGTGGGGTCATTGAGTACTTATATAGGACTAGGGTGAGTCAAATGGGGTCATTGAGTCCTTATATAGGACTAGGGGGGGTCACATGGGGTCATTGAGTACTTATATAGGAGTAGGGTGGGTCACATGGGGTCATTGAGTACTTATATAAGACTAGGGTGGGTCACATGGGGTCATTGAGTACTTATATAGGAATAGGGTGGGTCACATGGGGTCATTGAGTAGTTATATAGGACTAGTGGGGTTCACATGCGGTCATTGAGTACTTATATAGGACTAGGGGGGGTCACGTGGGGTCATTGAGTACTTATATAGGACTAGGGGGGGTCACATGGGGTCATTGAGTACTTATATAGGACTAGGAGGGGTCACATGGGGTCATTGAGTACTTATATAGTACTAGGGGGGTCACATGGGGTCATTGAGTACTTATATAGGACATTGGGGGGGACACGTGGGGTCATTGAGTACTTATATAGGACTAGGGTGGGTCACATGGGGTCATTTTGTACTTATATAGGACTAGGGTGGGTCACATGGGGTCATTGAGTGCTTATATAGGAGTAGGGTGGGTCACATGGGGTCATTGAGTACTTATATATGACTAGGGTGGGTCACATGGGGTCATTGAGTACTTATATATGACTAGGGTGGGTCACATGGGGTCATTTTGTACTTATATAGGACTAGGGTGGGTCACATGGGGTCATTGAGTACTTATATATGACTAGGGTTGGTCACATGGGGTCATTTTGTACTTATATAGGACTAGGGTGGGTCACATGGGGTCATTGAGTACTTATATATTACTAGGGTGGGTCACATGGGGTCATTGAGTTCTTATATAGGACTAGGGTGCGTCACATGGTGTCATTGAGTACTTATATAGGACATGGGGGGTCACGTGGGGTCATTGAGTACTTATATAGGACTAGGGTGGGTCACATGGCGTCAATGAGTACTTATATATGACTAGGGGGGGTCAAAAGGGGTCATTGAGTACTTATATAGGAGTAGGGTGGGTCACATGGGGTCATTGAGTACTTATATATGACTAGGGGGGGTCACATGGGGTCATTGAGTACTTATATAGGATTAGGGTGGGTCACATGGTGTCATTTTGTACTTATATAGGACTAGGGTGGGTCACATGGGGTCATTGAGTACTTATATATTACTAGGGTGGGTCACATGGGGTCATTGAGCTCTTATATAGGACTAGGGTGCGTCACATTGGGTCATTGAGTACTTATATAGTACTAGGGGGGTCACATGGGGTCATTGAGTACTTATATAGGACAGGGGGGGACACGTGGGGTCATTGAGTACTTATATAGGACTAGGGTTGGTCACATGGGGTCATTGAGTACTTATATATGACTAGGGTGGGTCACATGGGGTCATTTTGTACTTATATAGGACTAGGGTGGGTCACATGGGGTCATTGAGTACTTATATATTACTAGGGTGGGTCACATGGGGTCATTGAGTTCTTATATAGGACTAGGGTGCGTCACATGGTGTCATTGACTACTTATATAGGACATGGGGGATCACGTGGGGTCATTGAGTACTTATATAGGACTAGGGTGGGTCACATGGCGTCATTGAGTACTTATATATGACTAGGGGGGGTCAAATGGGGTCATTGAGTACTTATATAGGACTAGGGTGGGTCACATGGGGTCATTTTGTACTTATATAGGACTAGGGTGGGTCACATGGGGTCATTGAGTACTTATATATGACTAGGGGGGGTCAAATGGGGTCATTGAGTACATATATAGGACTAGGGTGGGTCACATGGGGTCATTGAGTACTTATATAAGACTAGGGGGGGGTCACATGTGGTCATTGAGTACTTATATAGGACTAGGGTGGGTCACATGGGGTGATTGAATACTTATATATTACTAGGGGGGGTCAAATGGGGTCATTGAGTACTTATATATGACTAGGGGGGGTCACATGGGGTCATTGAGTACTTATATAGGACTAGGGGGGGTCACATGGGGTCATTGAGTACTTATATAGGACTAGGGTGGGTCACATGGGGTCATTAAGTACTTATATAGGACTAGGGTGGGTCACATGGGGTCATTGAGTACTTATATAGGACAAGGGGGGGTCACATGGGGTCATTGAGTACTTATATAGGAGTAGGGTGTGTCACATGGGGTCATTGAGTACTTATATATGACTAGGGGGGGTCACATGGGGTCATTGAGTACTTATATAGGATTAGGGTGGGTCACATGGTGTCATTTTGTACTTATATAGGACTAGGGTGGGTCACATGGGGTCATTGAGTACTTATATATTACTAGGGGGGTCACATGGGGTCATTGAGTACTTATATAGGACATGGGGGGGTCACATGGGGTCATTAAGTACTTATATAGGACTAGGGGGGGGTCACATGTGGTCATTGAGTACTTATATAGGACTAGGGTGGGTCACATGGGGTGATTGAATACTTATATAGGACTAGGGTGGGTCACATGGGGTCATTGAGTGCTTATATAGGAGTAGGGTGGGTCACATGGGGTCATTGAGTACTTATATATGACTAGGGTGGGTCACATGGGGTCATTGAGTACTTATATATTACTAGGATGGGTCACATGGGGTCATTGAGTTCTTATATAGGACTAGGGTGCGTCACATGGGGTCATTGAGTACTTATATAGTACTAGGGGGGTCACATGGGGTCATTGAGTACTTATATAGGACTAGGGTGGGTCACATGGGGTCATTGAGTACTTATATATTACTAGGGTGGGTCACATGGGGTCATTGAGTTCTTATATAGGACTAGGGTGCGTCACATGGTGTCATTGAGTACTTATATAGGACATGGGGGGTCACGTGGGGTCATTGAGTACTTATATAGGACTAGGGTGGGTCACATGGCGTCAATGAGTACTTATATATGACTAGGGGGGGTCAAAAGGGGTCATTGAGTACTTATATAGGAGTAGGGTGGGTCACATGGGGTCATTGAGTACTTATATATGACTAGGGGGGGTCACATGGGGTCATTGAGTACTTATATAGGATTAGGGTGGGTCACATGGTGTCATTTTGTACTTATATAGGACTAGGGTGGGTCACATGGGGTCATTGAGTACTTATATATTACTAGGGTGGGTCACATGGGGTCATTGAGCTCTTATATAGGACTAGGGTGCGTCACATTGGGTCATTGAGTACTTATATAGTACTAGGGGGGTCACATGGGGTCATTGAGTACTTATATAGGACAGGGGGGGACACGTGGGGTCATTGAGTACTTATATAGGACTAGGGTGGGTCACATGGGGTCATTGAGTACTTATATATGACTAGGGTGGGTCACATGGGGTCATTTTGTACTTATATAGGACTAGGGTGGGTCACATGGGGTCATTGAGTACTTATATATTACTAGGGTGGGTCACATGGGGTCATTGAGTTCTTATATAGGACTAGGGTGCGTCACATGGTGTCATTGACTACTTATATAGGACATGGGGGGTCACGTGGGGTCATTGAGTACTTATATAGGACTAGGGTGGGTCACATGGCGTCATTGAGTACTTATATATGACTAGGGGGGGTCAAATGGGGTCATTGAGTACTTATATAGGACTAGGGTGGGTCACATGGGGTCATTTTGTACTTATATAGGACTAGGGTGGGTCACATGGGGTCATTGAGTACTTATATATGACTAGGGGGGGTCAAATGGGGTCATTGAGTACATATATAGGACTAGGGTGGGTCACATGGGGTCATTGAGTACTTATATAAGACTAGGGGGGGGTCACATGTGGTCATTGAGTACTTATATAGGACTAGGGTGGGTTACATGGGGTGATTGAATACTTATATATGACTAGGGGGGGTCACATGGGGTCATTGAGTACTTATATATGACTAGGGGGGGTCACATGGGGTCATTGAGTACTTATATATGACTAGGGGGGGTCACATGGGGTCATTGAGTACTTATATAGGACTAGGGTGGGTCACATGGGGTCATTAAGTACTTATATAGGACTAGGGTGGGTCACATGGGGTCATTGAGTACTTATATAGGACAAGGGGGGGTCACATGGGGTCATTGAGTACTTATATAGGAGTAGGGTGTGTCACATGGGGTCATTGAGTACTTATATATGACTAGGGGGGGTCACATGGGGTCATTGAGTACTTATATAGGATTAGGGTGGGTCACATGGTGTCATTTTGTACTTATATAGGACTAGGGTGGGTCACATGGGGTCATTGAGTACTTATATATTACTAGGGTGGGTCACATGGGGTCATTGTGCTCTTATATAGGACTAGGGTGCGTCACATTGGGTCATTGAGTACTTATATAGTACTAGGGGGGTCACATGGGGTCATTGAGCACTTATATAGGACAGGGGGGGACACGTGGGGTCATTGAGTACTTATATAGGACTAGGGTGGGTCACATGGGGTCATTTTGTACTTATAAAGGACTAGGGTGGGTCACATGGGGTCATTGAGTACTTATATATTACTAGGGTGGGTCACATGGGGTCATTGAGTTCTTATATAGGACTAGGGTGCGTCACATGGGGTCATTGAGTACTTATATATTACTAGGATGGGTCACATGGGGTCATTGAGTTCTTATATAGGACTAGGGTGCGTCACATGGGGTCATTGAGTACTTATATAGTACTAGGGGGGTCACATGGGGTCATTGAGTACTTATATAGGACAGGGGGGGACACGTGGGGTCATTGAGTACTTATATAGGACTAGGGTGGGTCACATGGGGTCATTGAGTACTTATATATTACTAGGGGGGTCACATGGGGTCATTGAGTACTTATATAGGACATGGGGGGGTCACATGGGGTCATTAAGTACTTATATAGGACTAGGGGGGGGTCACATGTGGTCATTGAGTACTTATATAGGACTAGGGTGGGTCACATGGGGTGATTGAATACTTATATAGGACTAGGGTGGGTCACATGGGGTCTTTGAGTGCTTATATAGGAGTAGGGTGGGTCACATGGGGTCATTGAGTACTTATATATGACTAGGGTGGGTCACATGGGGTCATTGAGTACTTATATATTACTAGGATGGGTCACATGGGGTCATTGAGTTCTTATATAGGACTAGGGTGCGTCACATGGGGTCATTGAGTACTTATATAGTACTAGGGGGGTCACATGGGGTCATTGAGTACTTATATAGGACTAGGGTGGGTCACATGGGGTCATTGAGTACTTATATATTACTAGGGTGGGTCACATGGGGTCATTGAGTTCTTATATAGGACTAGGGTGCGTCACATGGTGTCATTGAGTACTTATATAGGACATGGGGGGTCACGTGGGGTCATTGAGTACTTATATAGGACTAGGGTGGGTCACATGGCGTCAATGAGTACTTATATATGACTAGGGGGGGTCAAAAGGGGTCATTGAGTACTTATATAGGAGTAGGGTGGGTCACATGGGGTCATTGAGTACTTATATATGACTAGGGGGGGTCACATGGGGTCATTGAGTACTTATATAGGATTAGGGTGGGTCACATGGTGTCATTTTGTACTTATATAGGACTAGGGTGGGTCACATGGGGTCATTGAGTACTTATATATTACTAGGGTGGGTCACATGGGGTCATTGAGCTCTTATATAGGACTAGGGTGCGTCACATTGGGTCATTGAGTACTTATATAGTACTAGGGGGGTCACATGGGGTCATTGAGTACTTATATAGGACAGGGGGGGACACGTGGGGTCATTGAGTACTTATATAGGACTAGGGTGGGTCACATGGGGTCATTGAGTACTTATATATGACTAGGGTGGGTCACATGGGGTCATTTTGTACTTATATAGGACTAGGGTGGGTCACATGGGGTCATTGAGTACTTATATATTACTAGGGTGGGTCACATGGGGTCATTGAGTTCTTATATAGGACTAGGGTGCGTCACATGGTGTCATTGACTACTTATATAGGACATGGGGGGTCACGTGGGGTCATTGAGTACTTATATAGGACTAGGGTGGGTCACATGGCGTCATTGAGTACTTATATATGACTAGGGGGGGTCAAATGGGGTCATTGAGTACTTATATAGGACTAGGGTGGGTCACATGGGGTCATTTTGTACTTATATAGGACTAGGGTGGGTCACATGGGGTCATTGAGTACTTATATATGACTAGGGGGGGTCAAATGGGGTCATTGAGTACATATATAGGACTAGGGTGGGTCACATGGGGTCATTGAGTACTTATATAAGACTAGGGGGGGGTCACATGTGGTCATTGAGTACTTATATAGGACTAGGGTGGGTCACATGGGGTGATTGAATACTTATATATGACTAGGGGGGGTCACATGGGGTCATTGAGTACTTATATATGACTAGGGGGGGTCACATGGGGTCATTGAGTACTTATATAGGACTAGGGGGGGTCACATGGGGTCATTGAGTACTTATATAGGACTAGGGTGGGTCACATGGGGTCATTAAGTACTTATATAGGACTAGGGTGGGTCACATGGGGTCATTGAGTACTTATATAGGACAAGGGGGGGTCACATGGGGTCATTGAGTACTTATATAGGAGTAGGGTGTGTCACATGGGGTCATTGAGTACTTATATATGACTAGGGGGGGTCACATGGGGTCATTGAGTACTTATATAGGATTAGGGTGGGTCACATGGTGTCATTTTGTACTTATATAGGACTAGGGTGGGTCACATGGGGTCATTGAGTACTTATATATTACTAGGGTGGGTCACATGGGGTCATTGTGCTCTTATATAGGACTAGGGTGCGTCACATTGGGTCATTGAGTACTTATATAGTACTAGGGGGGTCACATGGGGTCATTGAGCACTTATATAGGACAGGGGGGGACACGTGGGGTCATTGAGTACTTATATAGGACTAGGGTGGGTCACATGGGGTCATTTTGTACTTATAAAGGACTAGGGTGGGTCACATGGGGTCATTGAGTACTTATATATTACTAGGGTGGGTCACATGGGGTCATTGAGTTCTTATATAGGACTAGGGTGCGTCACATTGGGTCATTGAGTACTTATATATTACTAGTGTGGGTCACATGGGGTCATTGAGTTCTTATATAGGACTAGGGTGCGTCACATGTGGTCATTGAGTACTTATATAGGACTAGGGTGGGTCACATGGGGTCATTGAGTACTTATATATGACTAGGGGGGGTCACATGGGGTCATTGAGTACTTATATAGGACTAGGGGGGGTCACATGGGGTCATTGAGTACTTATATATTTCTAGGGTGGGTCACATGGGGTCATTGAGTTCTTATATAGGACTAGGGTGCGTCACATGGGGTCATTGAGTACTTATATAGTACTAGGGGGGTCACATGGGGTCATTGAGTACTTATATAGGACATGGGGGGGTCACATGGGGTCATTAAGTACTTATATAGGACTAGGGGGGGGTCACATGTGGTCATTGAGTACTTATATAGGACTAGGGTGGGTCACATGGGGTGATTGAATACTTATATATGACTAGGGGGGGTCACATGGGGTCATTGAGTACTTATATATGACTAGGGGGGGTCACATGGGGTCATTGAGTACTTATATAGGACTAGGGGGGGTCACATGGGGTCATTGAGTACTTATATATTACTAGGATGGGTCACATGGGGTCATTGAGTTCTTATATAGGACTAGGGTGCGTCACATGGGGTCATTGAGTACTTATATAGTACTAGGGGGGTCACATGGGGTCATTGAGTACTTATATAGGACATGGGGGGGTCACATGGGGTCATTAAGTACTTATATAGGACTAGGGGGGGGTCACATGTGGTCATTGAGTACTTATATAGGACTAGGGTGGGTCACATGGGGTCATTGAGTACTTATATATGACTAGGGGGGGTCACATGGGGTCATTGAGTACTTATATATGACTAGGGGGGGTCACATGGGGTCATTGAGTACTTATATAGGACTAGGGGGGGTCACATGGGGTCATTGAGTACTTATATAGGACTAGGGTGGGTCACATGGGGTCATTAAGTACTTATATAGGACTAGGGTGGGTCACATGGGGTCATTGAGTACTTATATAGGACAAGGGGGGGTCACATGGGGTCATTGAGTACTTATATAGGAGTAGGGTGGGTCACATGGGGTCATTGAGTACTTATATATGACTAGGGGGGGTCACATGGGGTCATTGAGTACTTATATAGGATTAGGGTGGGTTACATGGTGTTATTTTGTACTTATATAGGACTAGGGTGGGTCACATGGGGTCATTGAGTACTTATATATTACTAGGGTGGGTCACATGGGGTCATTGAGCTCTTATATAGGACTAGGGTGCGTCACATTGGGTCATTGAGTACTTATATAGTACTAGGGGGGTCACATGGGGTCATTGAGTACTTATATAAAACAGGGGGGGACACGTGGGGTCATTGAGTACTTATATAGGACTAGGGTGGGTCACATGGGGTCATTTTGTACTTATATAGGACTAGGGTGGGTCACATGGGGACATTGAGTTCTTATATATTACTAGGGTGGGTCACATGGGGTCATTGAGTTCTTATATAGGACTAGGGTGCGTCACATTGGGTCATTGAGTACTTATATATTACTAGTGTGGGTCACATGGGGTCATTGAGTTCTTATATAGGACTAGGGTGCGTCACATGGGGTCATTGAGTACTTATATAGGACTAGGGTGCGTCACATGGGGTCATTGAGTACTTATATAGTACTAGGGGGGTCACATGGGGTCATTGAGTACTTATATAGGACATGGGGGGGTCACATGGGGTCATTAAGTACTTATATAGGACTAGGGGGAGGTCACATGTGGTCATTGAGTACTTATATAGGACTAGGGTGGGTCACATGGGGTCATTGAATACTTATATATGACTAGGGGGGTCACATGGGGTCATTGAGTACTTATATAGGACTAGGGTGGGTCACATGGGGTCATTTTGTACTTATATAGGACTAGGGTGGGTCACATGGGGTCATTGAGTACTTATATATTACTAGGGTGGGTCACATGGGGTCATTGAGTTCTTATATAGGACTAGGGTGCGTCACATGGGGTCATTGAGTACTTATATAGTACTAGGGGGGTTACATGGGGTCATTGAGTACTTATGTAGGACATGGGGGGGGTCACGTGGGGTCATTGAGTACTTATATAGGACTAGGGTGAGTCAAATGGGGTCATTGAGTTCTTATATAGGACTAGGGTGCGTCACATTGGGTCATTGAGTACTTATATATTACTAGTGTGGGTCACATGGGGTCATTGAGTTCTTATATAGGACTAGGGTGCGTCACATGGGGTCATTGAGTACTTATATAGGACTAGGGTGCGTCACATGGGGTCATTGAGTACTTATATAGTACTAGGGGGGTCACATGGGGTCATTGAGTACTTATATAGGACATGGGGGGGTCACATGGGGTCATTAAGTACTTATATAGGACTAGGGGGAGGTCACATGTGGTCATTGAGTACTTATATAGGACTAGGGTGGGTCACATGGGGTTATTTTGTACTTATATAGGACTAGGGTGGGTCACATGGGGTCATTGAGTACTTATATATTACTAGGGTGGGTCACATGGGGTCATTGAGTTCTTATATAGGACTAGGGTGCGTCACATGGGATCATTGAGTACTTATATAGTACTAGGGGGGTTACATGGGGTCATTGAGTACTTATGTAGGACATGGGGGGGGGTCTCGTGGGGTCATTGAGTACTTATATAGGACTAGGGTGAGTCAAATGGGGTCATTGAGTTCTTATATAGGACTACGGGGGGTCACATGGGGTCATTGAGTACTTATATAGGAGTAGGGTGGGTCACATGGGGTCATTGAGTACTTATATATGACTAGGGGGGTTCACATGGGGTCATTGAGTACTTATATAGGACTAGGGTGGGTCACATGGGGTTATTTTGTACTTATATAGGACTAGGGTGGGTCACATGGGGTCATTGAGTACTTATATATTACTAGGGTGGGTCACATGGGGTCATTGAGTTCTTATATAGGACTAGGGTGCGTCACATGGGGTCATTGAGTACTTATATAGTACTAGGGGGGTTACATGGGGTCATTGAGTACTTATGTAGGACATGGGGGGGGGGTCTCGTGGGGTCATTGAGTACTTATATAGGACTAGGGTGAGTCAAATGGGGTCATTGAGTTCTTATATAGGACTAGGGGGGGTCACATGGGGTCATTGAGTACTTATATAGGAGTAGGGTGGGTCACATGGGGTCATTGAGTACTTATATAGGAATAGGGTGGGTCACATGGGGTCATTGAGTAGTTATATAGGACTAGTGGGGTTCACATGCGGTCATTGAGTACTTATATAGGACTAGGGGGGGTCACATGGGGTCATTGAGTACTTATATATGACTAGGGGGGTTCACATGGGGTCATTGAGTACTTATATAGGACTAGGGTGGGTCACATGGGGTTATTTTGTACTTATATAGGACTAGGGTGGGTCACATGGGGTCATTGAGTACTTATATATTACTAGGGTGGGTCACATGGGGTCATTGAGTTCTTATATAGGACTAGGGTGCGTCACATGGGGTCATTGAGTACTTATATAGGAATAGGGTGGGTCACATGGGGTCATTGAGTAGTTATATAGGACTAGGGGGGGTCACATGGGGTCATTGAGTACTTATATAGGAGTAGGGTGGGTCACATGGGGTCATTGAGTACTTATATATGACTAGGGGGGTTCACATGGGGTCATTGAGTACTTATATAGGAGTAGGGTGGGTCACATGGGGTCATTGAGTACTTATATAAGACTAGGGTGGGTCACATGGGGTCATTGAGTACTTATATAGGAATAGGGTGGGTCACATGGGGTCATTGAGTAGTTATATAGGACTAGGGGGGGTCACATGGGGTCATTGAGTACTTATATAGGACTAGGGTGAGTCAAATGGGGTCATTGAGTTCTTATATAGGACTAGGGGGGGTCACATGGGGTCATTGAGTACTTATATAGGAATAGGGTGGGTCACATGGGGTCATTGAGTAGTTATATAGGACTAGGGGGGGTCACATGGGGTCATTGAGTACTTATATAGGAGTAGGGTGGGTCACATGGGGTCATTGAGTACTTATATATGACTAGGGGGGTTCACATGGGGTCATTGAGTACTTATATAGGACTAGGGTGAGTCAAATGGGGTCATTGAGTTCTTATATAGGACTAGGGGGGGTCACATGGGGTCATTGAGTACTTATATAGGAGTAGGGTGGGTCACATGGGGTCATTGAGTACTTATATAAGACTAGGGTGGGTCACATGGGGTCATTGAGTACTTATATAGGAATAGGGTGGGTCACATGGGGTCATTGAGTAGTTATATAGGACTAGGGGGGGTCACATGGGGTCATTGAGTACTTATATAGGAGTAGGGTGGGTCACATGGGGTCATTGAGTACTTATATATGACTAGGGGGGTTCACATGGGGTCATTGAGTACTTATATAGGACTAGGGTGGGTCACATGGGGTTATTTTGTACTTATATAGGACTAGGGTGGGTCACATGGGGTCATTGAGTACTTATATATTACTAGGGTGGGTCACATGGGGTCATTGAGTTCTTATATAGGACTAGGGTGCGTCACATGGGGTCATTGAGTACTTATATAGTACTAGGGGGGTTACATGGGGTCATTGAGTACTTATGTAGGACATGGGGGGGGGGGGTCTCGTGGGGTCATTGAGTACTTATATAGGACTAGGGTGAGTCAAATGGGGTCATTGAGTTCTTATATAGGACTAGGGGGGGTCACATGGGGTCATTGAGTTCTTATATAGGACTAGGGTGCGTCACATGGGGTCATTGAGTACTTATATAGGACTAGGGTGCGTCACATGGGGTCATTGAGTACTTATATAGTACTAGGGGGGTCACATGGGGTCATTGAGTACTTATATAGGACATGGGGGGGTCACATGGGGTCATTAAGTACTTATATAGGACTAGGGGGAGGTCACATGTGGTCATTGAGTACTTATATAGGACTAGGGTGGGTCACATGGGGTTATTTTGTACTTATATAGGACTAGGGTGGGTCACATGGGGTCATTGAGTACTTATATATTACTAGGGTGGGTCACATGGGGTCATTGAGTTCTTATATAGGACTAGGGTGCGTCACATGGGGTCATTGAGTACTTATATAGTACTAGGGGGGTTACATGGGGTCATTGAGTACTTATGTAGGACATGGGGGGGGGTCTCGTGGGGTCATTGAGTACTTATATAGGACTAGGGTGAGTCAAATGGGGTCATTGAGTTCTTATATAGGACTAGGGGGGGTCACATGGGGTCATTGAGTACTTATATAGGAGTAGGGTGGGTCACATGGGGTCATTGAGTACTTATATATGACTAGGGGGGTTCACATGGGGTCATTGAGTACTTATATAGGACTAGGGTGGGTCACATGGGGTTATTTTGTACTTATATAGGACTAGGGTGGGTCACATGGGGTCATTGAGTACTTATATATTACTAGGGTGGGTCACATGGGGTCATTGAGTTCTTATATAGGACTAGGGTGCGTCACATGGGGTCATTGAGTACTTATATAGTACTAGGGGGGTTACATGGGGTCATTGAGTACTTATGTAGGACATGGGGGGGGGTCTCGTGGGGTCATTGAGTACTTATATAGGACTAGGGTGAGTCAAATGGGGTCATTGAGTTCTTATATAGGACTAGGGGGGGTCACATGGGGTCATTGAGTACTTATATAGGAGTAGGGTGGGTCACATGGGGTCATTGAGTACTTATATAAGACTAGGGTGGGTCACATGGGGTCATTGAGTACTTATATAGGAATAGGGTGGGTCACATGGGGTCATTGAGTAGTTATATAGGACTAGTGGGGTTCACATGCGGTCATTGAGTACTTATATAGGACTAGGGGGGGTCACATGGGGTCATTGAGTACTTATATAGGACTAGGGGGGGTCACATGGGGTCATTGATTACTTATATAGGACTAGGAGGGGTCACATGGGGTCATTGAGTACTTATATAGTACTAGGGGGGTCACATGGGGTCATTGAGTACTTATATAGGACATTGGGGGGGACACGTGGGGTCATTGAGTACTTATATAGGACTAGGGTGGGTCACATGGGGTCATTTTGTACTTATATAGGACTAGGGTGGGTCACATGGGGTCATTGAGTGCTTATATATTACTAGGGTGGGTCACATGGGGTCATTGAGTTCTTATATAAAACTAGGGTGCGTCACATTGGGTCATTGAGTACTTATATAGGATTAGGGTGGGTCATATGGGGTCATTGAGTACTTATATAGGATTAGGGTGAGTCACATGGTGTCATTTTGTACTTATATAGGACTAGGGTGGGTCACATGGGGTCATTGAGTACTTATATAAGACTAGGGTTGGTCACATGGGGTCATTGAGTACTTATATAGGAATAGGGTGGGTCACATGGGGTCATTGAGTACTTATATAGGACTAGGAGGGGTCACATGGGGTCATTGATTACTTATATAGGAGTAGGGTGGCTGACCTGGGGTCATTGAGTACTTAGATAGGACTAGGGGGGGTCACATGGCGTCATTGAGTACTTATATAGGACTAGGGTGGGTCACATGGGGTCATTGAGTTCTTATATAGGACTAGGGTGCGTCACATGGGGTCATTGAGTACTTATATAAGACTAGGGTGGGTCACATGGGGTCATTGAGTACTTATATAGGAATAGGGTGGGTCACATGGGGTCATTGAGTACTTATATAGGACTAGGAGGGGTCACATGGGGTCATTGATTACTTATATAGGAGTAGGGTGGCTGACCTGGGGTCATTGAGTACTTAGATAGGACTAGGGGGGGTCACATGGCGTCATTGAGTACTTATATAGGACTAGGGTGGGTCACATGGGGTCATTGAGTTCTTATATAGGACTAGGGTGCGTCACATGGGGTCATTGAGTACTTATATAGGACTAGGGGGGTCACATGGGGTTATTGAGTACTTATATAGGACATGGGGGGGTCACGTGGGGTCATTGAGTACTTATATAGGACTAGGGTGGGTCACATGGGGTCATTGAGTACTTATATAGGAATAGGGTGGGTCACATGGGGTCATTGAGTACTTATATAGGACTAGGGGGGTCACATGGGGTCATTGAGTACTTATATATGACTAGGGGGGGTCAAATGGGGTCATTGAGTACTTATATAGGAATAGGGTGGGTCACATGGGGTCATTGAGTACTTATATAGGACATGGGGGGGTCACGTGGGGTCATTGAGTACTTATATAGGACTAGGGTGGGTCACATGGGGTCATTGAGTACTTATATAGGAATAGGGTGGGTCACATGGGGTCATTGAGTACTTATATAGGAGTAGGGTGGGTCACATGGGGTCATTGAGTACTTATATATGACTAGGGTGGGTCACATGGGGTCATTGAGTACTTATATATGACTAGGGTGGGTCACATGGGGTCATTTTGTACTTATATAGGACTAGGGTGGGTCACATGGGGTCATTGAGTTCTTATATAGGACTAGGGTGCGTCACATGGGGTCATTGAGTACTTATATAGTAATAGGGGGGTCACATGGGGTCATTGAGTACTTATATAGGAATAGGGTGGGTCACATGGGGTCATTGAGTACTTATATAGGACATGGGGGGGTCACGTGGGGTCATTGAGTACTTATATAGGAATAGGGTGGGTCACATGGGGTCATTGAGTACTTATACAGGAGTAGGGTGGGTCACATGGGGTCATTGAGTACTTATATATGACTAGGGGGGGTCACATGGGGTCATTGAGTACTTATATAGGACTAGGGTGGGTCACATGGGGTCATTGAGTACTTATATAGGAATAGGGTGGGTCACATGGGGTCATTGAGTACTTATACAGGAGTTGGGTGGGTCACATGGGGTCATTGAGTACTTATATATGACTAGGGGGGGTCACATGGGGTCATTGAGTACTTATATAGGATTAGGGTGAGTCACATGGTGTCATTTTGTACGTATATAGGACTAGGGTGGGTCACATGGGGTCATTGAGTACTTATATATGACTATGGTGGGTCACATGGGGTCATTTTGTACTTATATAGGACTAGGGTGGGTCACATGGGGTCATTGAGTTCTTATATAGGACTAGGTTGCGTCACATGGGGTCATTGAGTACTTATATAGTACTAGGGGGGTCACATGGGGTCATTGAGTACTTATATAGGACATTGGGGGGGACACGTGGGGTCATTGAGTACTTATATAGGACTAGGGTGGGTCACATGGGGTCATTGAGTACTTATCTATTACTAGGGTGGGTCACATGGGGTCATTGAGTTCTTATATAGGACTAGGGTGCGTCACATGGGGTCATTGAGTACTTATATAGTACTAGGGGGGTTACATGGGGTCATTGAGTACTTATGTAGGACATGGGGGGGGTCACGTGGGGTCATTGAGTACTTATATAGGACTAGGGTGAGTCAAATGGGGTCATTGAGTACTTATATAAGACTAGGGTGGGTCACATGGGGTCATTGAGTACTTATATAGGAATAGGGTGGGTCACATGGGGTCATTGAGTACTTATATAGGACTAGGAGGGGTCACATGGGGTCATTGATTACTTATATAGGAGTAGGGTGGCTGACCTGGGGTCATTGAGTACTTAGATAGGACTAGGGGGGGTCACATGGCGTCAATGAGTACTTATATAGGACTAGGGTGGGTCACATGGGGTCATTGAGTTCTTATATAGGACTAGGGTGCGTCACATGGGGTCATTGAGTACTTATATAGGACTAGGGGGGTCACATGGGGTTATTGAGTACTTATATAGGACATGGGGAGGTCACGTGGGGTCATTGAGTACTTATATAGGACTAGGGTGGGTCACATGGGGTCATTGAGTACTTATATAGGAATAGGGTGGGTCACATGGGGTCATTGAGTATTTATATAGGACTAGGGGGGTCACATGGGGTCATTGAGTACTTATATATGACTAGGGGGGGTCACATGGGGTCATTGAGTACTTATATAGGAATAGGGTGGGTCACATGGGGTCATTGAGTACTTATATAGGACATGGGGGGGTCACGTGGGGTCATTGAGTACTTATATAGGACTAGGGTGGGTCACATGGGGTCATTGAGTACTTATATAGGAATAGGGTGGGTCACATGGGGTCATTGAGTACTTATATAGGAGTAGGGTGGGTCACATGGGGTATTTGAGTACTTATATATGACTAGGGTGGGTCACATAGGGTCATTGAGTACTTATATATGACTAGGGTGGGTCACATGGGGTCATTTTGTACTTATATAGGACTAGGGTGGGTCGCATGGGGTCATTGAGTTCTTATATAGGACTAGGGTGCGTCACATGGGGTCATTGAGTACTTATATAGTAATAGGGGGGTCACATGGGGTCATTGAGTACTTATATAGGAATAGGGTGGGTCACATGGGGTCATTGAGTACTTATATAGGACATGGGGGGGTCACGTGGGGTCATTGAGTACTTATATAGGACTAGGGTGGGTCACATGGGGTCATTGAGTACTTATATAGGAATAGGGTGGGTCACATGGGGTCATTGAGTACTTATATAGGAGTAGGGTGGGTCACATGGGGTATTTGAGTACTTATATATGACTAGGGTGGGTCACATAGGGTCATTGAGTACTTATATAGGACTAGGGTGGGTCACATGGGGTCATTGAGTACTTATATAGGAATAGGGTGGGTCACATGGGGTCATTGAGTACTTATACAGGAGTAGGGTGGGTCACATGGGGTCATTGAGTACTTATATATGACTAGGGAGGGTCACATGGGGTCATTGAGTACTTATATAGGATTAGGGTGAGTCACATGGTGTCATTTTGTACGTATATAGGACTAGGGTGGGTCACATGGGGTCATTGAGTACTTATATATGACTATGGTGGGTCACATGGGGTCATTTTGTACTTATATAGGACTAGGGTGGGTCACATGGGGTCATTGAGTTCTTATATAGGACTAGGGTGCGTCACATGGGGTCATTGAGTACTTATATAGTACTAGGGGGGTCACATGGGGTCATTGAGTACTTATATAGGACATTGGGGGGGACCCGTGGGGTCATTGAGTACTTATATAGGACTAGGGTGGGTCACATGGGGTCATTTTGTACTTATATAGGACTAGGGTGGGTCACATGGGGTCATTGAGTACTTATATATTACTAGGGTGGGTCACATGGGGTCATTGAGTTCTTATATAGGACTAGGGTGCGTCACATGGGGTCATTGAGTACTTATATAGTACTAGGGGGGTTACATGGGGTCATTGAGTACTTATGTAGGACATGGGGGGGGTCACGTGGGGTCATTGAGTACTTATATAGGACTAGGGTGAGTCAAATGGGGTCATTGAGTTCTTATATAGGACTAGGGTGCGTCACATTGGGTCATTGAGTACTTATATATTACTAGTGTGGGTCACATGGGGTCATTGAGTTCTTATATAGGACTAGGGTGCGTCACATGGGGTCATTGAGTACTTATATAGGACTAGGGTGCGTCACATGGGGTCATTGAGTACTTATATAGTACTAGGGGGGTCACATGGGGTCATTGAGTACTTATATAGGACATGGGGGGGTCACATGGGGTCATTAAGTAATTATATAGGACTAGGGGGAGGTCACATGTGGTCATTGAGTACTTATATAGGACTAGGGTGGGTCACATGGGGTCATTGAATACTTATATATGACTAGGGGGGGTCACATGGGGTCATTGAGTACTTATATAGGACTAGGGTGGGTCACATGGGGTCATTTTGTACTTATATAGGACTAGGGTGGGTCACATGGGGTCATTGAGTACTTATATATTACTAGGGTGGGTCACATGGGGTCATTGAGTTCTTATATAGGACTAGGGTGCGTCACATGGGGTCATTGAGTACTTATATAGTACTAGGGGGGTTACATGGGGTCATTGAGTACTTATGTAGGACATGGGGGGGGTCACGTGGGGTCATTGAGTACTTATATAGGACTAGGGTGAGTCAAATGGGGTCATTGAGTTCTTATATAGGACTAGGGGGGGTCACATGGGGTCATTGAGTACTTATATAGGAGTAGGGTGGGTCACATGGGGTCATTTTGTACTTATATAGGACTAGGGTGGGTCACATGGGGTCATTGAGTACTTATATATTACTAGGGTGGGTCACATGGGGTCATTGAGTTCTTATATAGGACTAGGGTGCGTCACATGGGGTCATTGAGTACTTATATAGTACTAGGGGGGTTACATGGGGTCATTGAGTACTTTTGTAGGACATGGGGGGGGTCACGTGGGGTCATTGAGTACTTATATAGGACTAGGGTGAGTCAAATGGGGTCATTGAGTTCTTATATAGGACTAGGGGGGGTCACATGGGGTCATTAAGTACTTGTATAGGACTAGGGGGTTCACATGGGGTCATTGAGTACTTATATAGGACTAGGGTGGGTCACATGGGGTCATTGAGTACTTATATAGGAATAGGGTGGGTCACATAGGGTCATTGAGTACTTATATAGGACTAGGGGGGTCACATGGGGTCATTGAGTACTTATATATGACTAGGGGGGGTCACATGGGGTCATTGAGTACTTATATAGGAATAGGGTGGGTCACATTGGGTCATTGAGTACTTATATAGGACATGGGGGGGTCACGTGGGGTCATTGAGTACTTATATAAGACTAGGGTGGGTCACATGGGGTCATTGAGTACTTATATAGGAATAGGGTGGGTCACATGGGGTCATTGAGTAGTTATATAGGACTAGTGGGGTTCACATGCGGTCATTGAGTACTTATATAGGACTAGGGGGGGTCACATGGGGTCATTGAGTACTTATATAGGACTAGGGGGGGTCACATGGGGTCATTGAGTACTTATATAGGACTAGGAGGGGTCACATGGGGTCATTGATTACTTATATAGGAGTAGGGTGGCTGACCTGGGGTCATTGAGTACTTAGATAGGACTAGGGGGGGTCACATGGCGTCATTGAGTACTTATATAGGACTAGGGTGGGTCACATGGGGTCATTGAGTTCTTATATAGGACTAGGGTGCGTCACATGGGGTCATTGAGTACTTATATAGGACTAGGGGGGTCACATGGGGTTATTGAGTACTTATATAGGACATGGGGGGGTCACGTGGGGTCATTGAGTACTTATATAGGACTAGGGTGGGTCACATGGGGTCATTAAGTACTTGTATAGGACTAGGGGGGTCACATGGGGTCATTGAGTACTTATATAGGACTAGGGTGGGTCACATGGGGTCATTGAGTACTTATATAGGAATAGGGTGGGTCACATAGGGTCATTGAGTACTTATATAGGACTAGGGGGGTCACATGGGGTGATTGAGTACTTATATATGACTAGGGGGGGTCACATGGGGTCATTGAGTACTTATATAGGAATAGGGTGGGTCACATTGGGTCATTGAGTACTTATATAGGAAATGGGAGGGTCACATGGGGTCAATGAGTACTTATATAGGACTAGGGTGGGTCACATGGGGTCATTGAGTACTTATATAGGAATAGGGTGGGTCACATAGGGTCATTGAGTACTTATATAGGACTAGGGGGGTCACATGGGGTCATTGAGTACTTATATATGACTAGGGTGGGTCACATGGGGTCATTGAGTACTTATATAGGATTAGGGTGAGTCACATGGTGTCATTTTGTACTTATATAGGACTAGGGTGGGTCACATGGGGTCATTGAGTACCTATATATTACTAGGGTGGGTCACATGGGGTCATTGAGTTCTTATATAGGACTAGGGTGTGTCACATGGGGTCATTGAGTACTTATATAGTACTAGGGGGGTTACATGGGGTCATTGAGTACTTATGTAGGACATGGGGGGGGTCACGTGGGGTCATTGAGTACTTATATAGGACTAGGGTGAGTCAAATGGGGTCATTAAGTTCTTATATAGGACTAGGGTGCGTCACATTGGGTCATTGAGTACTTATATATTACTAGTGTGGGTCACATGGGGTCATTGAGTTCTTATATAGGACTAGGGTGCGTCACATGGGGTCATTGAGTACTTATATAGGACTAGGGTGCGTCACATGGGGTCATTGAGTACTTATATAGTACTAGGGGGGTCACATGGGGTCATTGAGTACTTATATAGGACATGGGGGGGTCACATGGGGTCATTAAGTAATTATATAGGACTAGGGGGAGGTCACATGTGGTCATTGAGTACTTATATAGGACTAGGGTGGGTCACATGGGGTCATTGAGTACTTATATAGTGCTAGGGGGGTTACATGGGGTCATTGAGTACTTATGTAGGACATGGGGGGGGTCACGTGGGGTCATTGAGTACTTATATAGGACTAGGGTGAGTCAAATGGGGTCATTGAGTTCTTATATAGGACTAGGGGGGGTCACATGGGGTCATTGAGTACTTATATAGGAGTAGGGTGGGTCACATGGGGTCATTTAGTACTTATATAAGACTAGGGTGGGTCACATGGGGTCATTGAGTACTTATATAGGAATAGGGTGGGTCACATGGGGTCATTGAGTAGTTATATAGAACTAGTGGGGTTCACATGCGGTCATTGAGTACTTATATAGGACTAGGGGGGGTCACATGGGGTCATTGAGTACTTATATAGGACTAGGGGGGGTCACATGGGGTCATTGAGTACTTATATAGGACTAGGAGGGGTCACATGGGGTCATTGATTACTTATATAGGAGTAGGGTGGCTGACCTGGGGTCATTGAGTACTTAGATAGGACTAGGGGGGGTCACATGGCGTCATTGAGTACTTATATAGGACTAGGGTGGGTCACATGGGGTCATTGAGTTCTTATATAGGACTAGGGTGCGTCACATGGGGTCATTGAGTACTTATATAGGACTAGGGGGGTCACATGGGGTTATTGAGTACTTATATAGGACATGGGGGGGTCACGTGGGGTCATTGAGTACTTATATAGGACTAGGGTGGGTCACATGGGGTCATTAAGTACTTGTATAGGACTAGGGGGGTCACATGGGGTCAATGAGTACTTATATAGGACTAGGGTGGGTCACATGGGGTCATTGAGTACTTATATAGGAATAGGGTGGGTCACATAGGGTCATTGAGTACTTATATAGGACTAGGGGGGTCACATGGGGTCATTGAGTACTTATATATGACTAGGGGGGGTCACATGGGGTCATTGAGTACTTATATAGGAATAGGGTGGGTCACATTGGGTCATTGAGTACTTATATAGGACATGGGGGGGTCACGTGGGGTCATTGAGTACTTATATAGGACTAGGGTGGGTCACATGGGGTCATTGAGTACTTATATAGGAATAGGGTGGGTCACATGGGGACATTGAGTACTTATATAGGAGTAGGGTGGGTCACATGGGGTCATTGAGTACTTATATATGACTAGGGGGGGTCACATGGGGTCATTGAGTACTTATATAGGATTAGGGTGAGTCACATGGTGTCATTTTGTACTTATATAGGACTAGGGTGGGTCACATGGGGTCATTGAGTACTTATATATGACTAGGGTGGGTCACATGGGGTCATTTTGTACTTATATAGGACTAGGGTGGGTCACATGGGGTCATTGAGTACTTATATATTACTAGGGTGGGTCACATGGGGTCATTGAGTTCTTACATAGGACTAGGGTGCGTCACATGGGGTCATTGAGTACTTATATAGTACTAGGGGGGTCACATGGGGTCATTGAGTACTTATATAGGACATTGGGGGGGACACGTGGGGTCATTGAGTACTTATATAGGACTAGGGTGGGTCACATGGGGTCATTTTGTACTTATATAGGACTAGGGTGGGTCACATGGGGTCATTGAGTGCTTATATATTACTAGGGTGGGTCACATGGGGTCATTGAGTTCTTATATAGGACTAGGGTGCGTCACATTGGGTCATTGAGTACTTATATAGGATTAGGGTGGGTCACATGGGGTCATTGAGTACTTATATAGGATTAGGGTGAGTCACATGGTGTCATTTTGTACTTATATAGGACTAGGGTGGGTCACATGGGGTCATTGAGTACTTATATAAGACTAGGGTGGGTCACATGGGGTCATTGAGTACTTATATAGGAATAGGGTGGGTCACATGGGGTTATTGAGTACTTATATAGGACATGGGGGGGTCACGTGAGGTCATTGAGTACTTATATAGGACTAGGGGGGTCACATGGGATCATTGAGTACTTATATGTGACTAGGGGGGGTCACATGGGGTCATTGAGTACTTATATAGGAATAGGGTGGGTCACATGGGGGGGTCACGTGGGGTCATTGAGTACTTATATAGGACTAGGGTGGGTCACATGGGGTCATTGAGTACTTATATAGGAATAGGGTGGGTCACATGGGGTCATTGAGTACTTATATAGGAGTAGGGTGGGTCACATGGGGTCATTGAGTACTTATATATGACTAGGGGGGTCACATGGGGTCATTGAGTACTTATATAGGATTAGGGTGAGTCACATGGTGTCATTTTGTACTTATATAGGACTAGGGTGGGTCACATGGGGTCATTGAGTACTTATATATGACTAGGGTGGGTCACATGGGGTCATTTTGTACTTATATAGGACTAGGGTTGGTCACATGGGGTCATTGAGTTCTTATATAGGACTAGGGTGCGTCACATGGGGTCATTGAGTACTTATATAGTAATAGGGGGGTCACATGGGGTCATTGAGTACTTATATAGGACATTGGGGGGGACACGTGGGGTCATTGAGTACTTATATAGGACTAGGGTGGGTCACATGGGGTCATTTTGTACTTATATAGGACTAGGGTTGGTCACATGGGGTCATTGAGTTCTTATATAGGACTAGGGTGGGTCACATGGGGTCATTTTGTACTTATATAGGACTAGGGTGGGTCACATGGGGTCATTGAGTACTTATATATTACTAGGGTGGGTCACATGGGGTCATTGAGTTCTTATATAGGACTAGGGTGCGTCACATTGGGTCATTGAGTACTTATATAGGACTAGGGTGGGTCACATGGGGTCATTGAGTACTTATATATGACTAGGGGGGGTCAAATGGGGTCATTGAGTACTTATATAGGACTAGGGTGGGTCACATGGGGTCATTGAGTACTTATATAGGACTAGGGTGCTTCACATGGGGTAATTGAGTACTTATATAGGACTAGGGGGGTCACATCGGGTCATTGAGTACTTATATAGGACATGGGGGGTCACATGGGTTTATTGAGTACTTATATAGGACATGGGGGGTCACGTGGGGTCATTGAGTACTTATATAAGACTAGGGTGGGTCACATGGGGTCATTGAGTACTTATATAGGAATAGGGTGGGTCACATGGGGTCATTGAGTACTTATATAGGACTAGGGGGGTCACATGGGGTCATTGAGTACTTATATATGACTAGGGGGGGTCACATGGGGTCATTGAGTACTTATATAGGAATAGGGTGGGTCACATGGGGTCATTGAGTACTTATATAGGACATGGGGGGGTCTCGTGGGGTCATTGAGTACTTATATAGGACTAGGGTGGGTCACATGGGGTCATTGAGTACTTATATAGGAATAGGGTGGGTCACATGGGGTCATTGAGTACTTATACAGGAGTAGGGTGGGTCACATGGGGTCATTGAGTACTTATATATGACTAGGGGTGGTCACATGTGGTCATTGAGTACTTATATAGGATTAGGGTGAGTCACATGGTGTCATTTTGTACGTATATAGGACTAGGGTGGGTCACATGGGGTCATTGAGTACTTATATATGACTATGGTGGGTCACATGGGGTCATTTTGTACTTATATAGGACTAGGGTGGGTCACATGGGGTCATTGAGTTCTTATATAGGACTAGGGTGCGTCACATGGGGTCATTGAGTACTTATATAGTACTAGGGGGGTCACATGGGGTCATTGAGTACTTATATAGGACATTGGGGGGGATACGTGGGCTCATTGAGTACTTATATAGAACTAGGGTGGGTCACATGGGGTCATTGTGTACTTATATATTACTAGGGTGGGTCACATGGGGTCATTGAGTTCTTATATAGGACTAGGGTGCGTCACATTGGGTCATTGAGTACTTATATAGGATTAGGGTGGGTCACATGGGGTCATTGAGTACTTATATATGACTAGGGGGGGTCACATGGGGTCATTGAGTACTTATATAGGACTAGGGTGGGTCACATGGGGTCATTTTGTACTTATATAGGACTAGGGTGGGTCACATGGGGTCATTGAGTACTTATATATGACTAGGGGGGGTCACATGGGGTTATTGAGTACTTATATAGGACATGGGGGGGTCACGTGGGGTCATTGAGTACTTATATAGGACTAGGGTGGGTCACATGGGGTCATTAAGTACTTGTATAGGACTAGGGGGGTCACATGGGGTCATTGAGTACTTATATAGGACTAGGGTGCGTCACATTGGGTCATTGAGTACTTATATAGGATTAGGGTGGGTCACATGGGGTCATTGAGTACTTATATAGGATTAGGGTGAGTCACATGGTGTCATTTTGTACTTATATAGGACTAGGGGGGGTCACATGGGGTCATTGAGTACTTATATAGGATTAGGGTGAGTCACATGGGGTCATTTTGTACTTATATAGGACTAGGGTGGGTCACATGGGGTCATTGAGTACTTATATATTACTAGGGTGGGTCACATGGGGTCATTGAGTTCTTATATAGGACTAGGGTGCGTCACATGGGGTCATTGAGTACTTATATAGTACTAGGGGGGTCACATGGGGTCATTGAGTACTTATATAGGACATTAGGGGGGTCACATGGGGTCATTGAGTACTTATATATGACTAGGGGGGGTCACATGGGGTCATTGAGTACTTATATAGGATTAGGGTGAGTCACATGGTGTCATTTTGTACTTATATAGGACTAGGGTGGGTCACATGGGGTCATTGAGTACTTATATATGACTAGGGTGGGTCACATGGGGTCATTTTGTACTTATATAGGACTAGGGTGGGTCACATGGGGTCATTGAGTACTTATATATTACTAGGGTGGGTCACATGGGGTCATTGAGTTCTTATATAGGACTAGGGTGCGTCACATGGTGTCATTGAGTACTTATATAGTACTAGGGGGGTCACATGGGGTCATTGAGTACTTATATAGGACATTGGGGGGGACACGTGGGGTCATTGAGTACTTATATAGGACTAGGGTGGGTCACATGGGGTCATTTTGTACTTATATAGGACTAGGGTGGGTCACATGGGGTCATTGAGTGCTTATATATTACTAGGGTGGGTCACATGGGGTCATTGAGTTCTTATATAGGACTAGGGTGCGTCACATTGAGTCATTGAGTACTTATATAGGATTAGGGTGGGTCACATGGGGTCATTGAGTACTTATATAGGATTAGGGTGAGTCACATGGTGTCATTTTGTACTTATATAGGACTAGGGTGGGTCACATGGGGTCATTGAGTACTTATATAAGACTAGGGTGGGTCACATGGGGTCATTGAGTACTTATATAGGAATAGGGTGGGTCACATGGGGTCATTGAGTACTTATATAGGACTAGGAGGGGTCACATGGGGTCATTGAGTACTTATATAGGATTAGGGTGAGTCACATGGTGTCATTTTGTACTTATATAGGACTAGGGGGGGTCACATGGGGTCATTGAGTACTTATATAGGATTAGGGTGAGTCACATGGGGTCATTGAGTACTTATATAGGACTAAGGTGGGTCACATGGGGTCATTAAGTACTTATAAGGGACTAGGGTGGGTCACATGGGGTCATTGAGTACTTATATAGGACTAGGGGGGGTCACATGGGGTCATTGAGTACTTATATAAGACTAGGGTGGGTCACATGGGGTCATTGATTACTTATATAGGAGTAGGGTGGCTGACCTGGGGTCATTGAGTACTTAGATAGGACTAGGGGGGGTCACATGGCGTCATTGAGTACTTATATAGGACTAGGGGGGGTCACATGGGGTCATTGAGTACTTATATAAGACTAGGGTGGGTCACATGGGGTCATTGATTACTTATATAGGAGTAGGGTGGCTGACCTGGGGTCATTGAGTACTTAGATAGGACTAGGGGGGGTCACATGGCGTCATTGAGTATTTATTTAGGACTAGGGTGGGTCACATGGGGTCATTGAGTTCTTATATAGGACTAGGGTGCGTCACATGGGGTCATTGATTACTTATATAGGACTAGGGGGGTCACATGGGGTTATTGAGTACTTATATAGGACATGGGGAGGTCACGTGGGGTCATTGAGTACTTATATAGGACTAGGGTGGGTCACATGGGGTCATTAAGTACTTGTATAGGACTAGGGGGGTCACATGGGGTCATTGAGTACTTATATAGGACTAGGGTGCTTCACATGGGGTAATTGAGTACTTATATAGGACTAGGGGGGTCACATCGGGTCATTGAGTACTTATATATGACATGGGGGGTCACGTGGGGTCATTGAGTACCTATATAGGAGTAGGGTGGGTCACATGGGGTCATGGAGTACTTATATAGGACTAGGGGGGTCACATGGGGTCATTGAGTACTTATATAGGACTAAGGTGGGTCACATGGGGTCATTAAGTACTTATAAGGGACTAGGGTGGGTCACATGGGGTCATTGAGTACTTATATAGGACTAGGGGGGTCACATGGGGTCATTGAGTACTTATATAAGACTAGGGAGGGTCACATGGGGTCATTGATTACTTATATAGGAGTAGGGTGGATGACCTGGGGTCATTGAGTACTTAGATAGGACTAGGGGGGGTCACATGGCGTCATTGAGTACTTATTTAGGACTAGGGTGGGTCACATGGGGTCATTGAGTTCTTATATAGGACTAGGGTGCGTCACATGGGGTCATTGAGTACTTATATAGTAATAGGGGGGTCACATGGGGTCATTGAGTACTTATATAGGAATAGGGTGGGTCACATGGGGTCATTGAGTACTTATATAGGACATGGGGGGGTCACGTGGGGTCATTGAGTACTTATATAGGACTAGGGTGGGTCACATGGGGTCATTGAGTACTTATATAGGAATAGGGTGGGTCACATGGGGTCATTGAGTACTTATACAGGAGTAGGGTGGGTCACATGGGGTCATTGAGTACTTATATATGACTAGGGAGGGTCACATGGGGTCATTGAGTACTTATATAGGATTAGGGTGAGTCACATGGTGTCATTTTGTACGTATATAGGACTAGGGTGGGTCACATGGGGTCATTGAGTACTTATATATGACTATGGTGGGTCACATGGGGTCATTTTGTACTTATATAGGACTAGGGTGGGTCACATGGGGTCATTGAGTTCTTATATAGGACTAGGGTGCGTCACATGGGGTCATTGAGTACTTATATAGTACTAGGGGGGTCACATGGGGTCATTGAGTACTTATATAGGACATTGGGGGGGACACGTGGGGTCATTGAGTACTTATATAGGACTAGGGTGGGTCACATGGGGTCATTTTGTACTTATATAGGACTAGGGTGAGTCAAATGGGGTCATTGAGTTCTTATATAGGACTAGGGTGCGTCACATTGGGTCATAGAGTACTTATATATTACTAGTGTGGGTCACATGGGGTCATTGAGTTCTTATATAGGACTAGGGTGCGTCACATGGGGTCATTGAGTACTTATATAGGGCTAGGGTGCGTCACATGGGGTCATTGAGTACTTATATAGTACTAGGGGGGTCACATGGGGTCATTGAGTACTTATATAGGACATGGGTGGGTCACATGGGGTCATTGAGTACTTATATAGGAATAGGGTGGGTCACATGGGGTCATTGAATACTTATATATGACTAGGGGGGGTCACATGGGGTCATTAAGTAATTATATAGGACTAGGGGGAGGTCACATGTGTTCATTGAGTACTTATATAGGACTAGGGTGGGTCACATGGGGTCATTGAATACTTATATATGACTAGGGGGGGTCACATGGGGTCATTGAGTACTTATATAGGACTAGGGTGGGTCACATGGGGTCATTTTGTACTTATATAGGACTAGGGTGGGTCACATGGGGTCATTGAGTACTTATATATTACTAGGGTGGGTCACATGGGGTCATTGAGTTCTTATATAGGACTAGGGTGCGTCACATGGGGTCATTGAGTACTTATATAGTACTAGGGGGGGTCACATGGGGTCATTGAGTACTTATATAGGAGTAGGGTGGGTCACATGGGGTCATTGAGTACTTATATAAGACTAGGGTGGGTCACATGGGGTCATTGAGTACTTATATAGGAATAGGGTGGGTCACATGGGGTCATTGAGTAGTTATATAGGACTAGTGGGGTTCACATGCGGTCATTGAGTACTTATATAGGACTAGGGGGGGTCACATGGGGTCATTGAGTACTTATATAGGACTAGGGGGGGTCACATGGGGTCATTGAGTACTTATATAGGACTAGGAGGGGTCACATGGGGTCATTGATTACTTATATAGGAGTAGGGTGGCTGACCTGGGGTCATTGAGTACTTAGATAGGACTAGGGGGGGTCACATGGCGTCATTGAGTACTTATATAGGACTAGAGTGGGTCACATGGGGTCATTGAGTTCTTATATAGGACTAGGGTGCGTCACATGGGGTCATTGAGTACTTATATAGGACTAGGGGGGTCACATGGGGTTATTGAGTACTTATATAGGACATGGGGGGGTCACGTGGGGTCATTGAGTACTTATATAGGACTAGGGTGGGTCACATGGGGTCATTAAGTACTTGTATAGGACTAGGGGGGTCACATGGGGTCATTGAGTACTTATATAGGACTAGGGTGGGTCACATGGGGTCATTGAGTACTTATATAGGAATAGGGTGGGTCACATAGGGTCATTGAGTACTTATATAGGACTAGGGGGGTCACATGGGGTCATTGAGTACTTATATATGACTAGGGGGGGTCACATGGGGTCATTGAATACTTATATAGGAATAGGGTGGGTCACATTGGGTCATTGAGTACTTATATAGGACATGGGGGGGTCACGTGGGGTCATTGAGTACTTATATAAGACTAGGGTGGGTCACATGGGGTCATTGAGTACTTATATAGGAATAGGGTGGGTCACATGGGGTCATTGAGTAGTTATATAGGACTAGTGGGGTTCACATGCGGTCATTGAGTACTTATATAGGACTAGGGGGGGTCACATGGGGTCATTGAGTACTTATATAGGACTAGGGGGGGTCACATGGGGTCATTGAGTACTTATATAGGACTAGGAGGGGTCACATGGGGTCATTGATTACTTATATAGGAGTAGGGTGGCTGACCTGGGGTCATTGAGTACTTAGATAGGACTAGGGGGGGTCACATGTCGTCATTGAGTACTTATATAGGACTAGGGTGGGTCACATGGGGTCATTGAGTTCTTATATAGGACTAGGGTGCGTCACATGGGGTCATTGAGTACTTATATAGGACTAGGGGGGTCACATGGGGTTATTGAGTACTTATATAGGACATGGGGGGGTCACGTGGGGTCATTGAGTACTTATATAGGACTAGGGTGGGTCACATGGGGTCATTAAGTACTTGTATAGGACTAGGGGGGTCACATGGGGTCATTGAGTACTTATATAGGACTAGGGTGGGTCACATGGGGTCATTGAGTACTTATATAGGAATAGGGTGGGTCACATAGGGTCATTGAGTACTTATATAGGACTAGGGGGGTCACATGGGGTCATTGAGTACTTATATATGACTAGGGGGGGTCACATGGGGTCATTGAGTACTTATATAGGAATAGGGTGGGTCACATTGGGTCATTGAGTACTTATATAGGACATGGGGGGGTCACGTGGGGTCATTGAGTACTTATATAGGACTAGGGTGGGTCAGATGGGGTCATTGAGTCCTTATATAGGAATAGGGTGGGTCACATGGGGTCATTGAGTACTTATATAGGAGTAGGGTGGGTCACATGGGGTCATTGAGTACTTATATATGACTAGGGGGGGTCACATGGGGTCATTGAGTACTTATATAGGATTAGGGTGAGTCACATGGTGTCATTTTGTACTTATATAGGACTAGGGTGGGTCACATGGGGTCATTGAGTACTTATATATGACTAGGGTGGGTCACATGGGGTCATTTTGTACTTATATATTACTAGGGTGGGTCACATGGGGTCATTGAGTTCTTATATAGGACTAGGGTGCGTCACATGGGGTCATTGAGTACTTATATAGTACTAGGGGGGTCACATGGGGTCATTGAGTACTTATATAGGACATTGGGGGGGACACGTGGGGTCATTGAGAACTTATATAGGACTAGGGTGGGTCACATGGGGTCATTTTGTACTTATATAGGACTAGGGTGGGTCACATGGGGTCATTGAGTACCTATATATTACTAGGGTGGGTCACATGGGGTCATTGAGTTCTTATATAGGACTAGGGTGTGTCACATGGGGTCATTGAGTACTTATATAGTACTAGGGGGGTTACATGGGGTCATTGAGTACTTATGTAGGACATGGGGGGGTCACGTGGGGTCATTGAGTACTTATATAGGACTAGGGTGAGTCAAATGGGGTCATTGAGTTCTTATATAGGACTAGGGTGCGTCACATTGGGTCATTGAGTACTTATATATTACTAGTGTGGGTCACATGGGGTCATTGAGTTCTTATATAGGAGTAGGGTGCGTCACATGGGGTCATTGAGTACTTATATAGGACTAGGGTGCGTCACATGGGGTCATTGAGTACTTATATAGTACTAGGGGGGTCACATGGGGTCATTGAGTACTTATATAGGACATGGGGGGGTCACATGGGGTCATTAAGTAATTATATAGGACTAGGGGGAGGTCACATGTGGTCATTGAGTACTTATATAGGACTAGGGTGGGTCACATGGGGTCATTGAATACTTATATATGACTAGGGGGGGTCACATGGGGTCATTGAGTACTTATATAGGACTAGGGTGGGTCACATGTGGTCATTTTGTACTTATATAGGACTAGGGTGGGTCACATGGGGTCATTGAGTACTTATATATTACTAGGGTGGGTCACATGGGGTCATTGAGTTCTTATATAGGACTAGGGTGCGTCACATGGGGTCATTGAGTACTTATATAGTGCTAGGGGGGTTACATGGGGTCATTGAGTACTTATGTAGGACATGGGGGGGGGTCACGTGGGGTCATTGAGTACTTATATAGGACTAGGGTGAGTCAAATGGGGTCATTGAGTTCTTATATAGGACTAGGGGGGGTCACATGGGGTCATTGAGTGCTTATATAGGAGTAGGGTGGGTCACATGGGGTCATTGAGTACTTATATAAGACTAGGGTGGGTCACATGGGGTCATTGAGTACTTATATAGGAATAGGGTGGGTCACATGGGGTCATTGAGTAGTTATATAGGACTAGTGGGGTTCACATGCGGTCATTGAGTACTTATATAGGACTAGGGGGGGTCACATGGGGTCATTGAGTACTTATATAGGACTAGGGGGGGTCACATGGGGTCATTGAGTACTTATATAGGACTAGGAGGGGTCACATGGGGTCATTGATTACTTATATAGGAGTAGGGTGGCTGACCTGGGGTCATTGAGTACTTAGATAGGACTAGGGGGGGTCACATGGCGTCATTGAGTACTTATATAGGACTAGGGTGGGTCACATGGGGTCATTGAGTTCTTATATAGGACTAGGGTGCGTCACATGGGGTCATTGAGTACTTATATAGGACTAGGGGGGTCACATGGGGTTATTGAGTACTTATATAGGACATGGGGGGGTCACGTGGGGTCATTGAGTACTTATATAGGACTAGGGTGGGTCACATGGGGTCATTAAGTACTTGTATAGGACTAGGGGGGTCACATGGGGTCATTGAGTACTTATATAGGACTAGGGTGCTTCACATGGGGTAATTGAGTACTTATATAGGACTAGGGGGGTCACATCGGGTCATTGAGTACTTATATAGGACATGGGGGGTCACGTGGGGTCATTGAGTACCTATATAGGAGTAGGGTGGGTCACATGGGGTCATGGAGTACTTATATAGGACTAAGGTGGGTCACATGGGGTCATTAAGTACTTATAAGGGACTAGGGTGGGTCACATGGGGTCATTGAGTACTTATATAGGACTAGGGGGGTCACATGGGGTCATTGAGTACTTTTATAGGACTAGGGTGCGTCACATGGGGTCATTGAGTACTTATATAGTAATAGGGGGGTCACATGGGGTCATTGAGTACTTATATAGGAATAGGGTGGGTCACATGGGGTCATTGAGTACTTATATAGGACATGGGGGGGTCACGTGGGGTCATTGAGTACTTATATAGGACTAGGGTGGGTCACATGGGGTCATTGAGTACTTATATAGGAATAGGGTGGGTCACATGGGGTCATTGATTACTTATACAGGAGTAGGGTGGGTCACATGGGGTCATTGAGTACTTATATATGACTAGGGAGGGTCACATGGGGTCATTGAGTACTTATATAGGATTAGGGTGAGTCACATGGTGTCATTTTGTACGTATATAGGACTAGGGTGGGTCACATGGGGTCATTGAGTACTTATATATGACTATGGTGGGTCACATGGGGTCATTTTGTACTTATATAGGACTAGGGTGGGTCACATGGGGTCATTGAGTTCTTATATAGGACTAGGGTGCGTCACATGGGGTCATTGAGTACTTATATAGTACTAGGGGGGTCACATGGGGTCATTGAGTACTTATATAGGACATTGGGGGGGACACGTGGGGTCATTGAGTACTTATATAGGACTAGGGTGGGTCACATGGGGTCATTTTGTACTTATATAGGACTAGGGTGAGTCAAATGGGGTCATTGAGTTCTTATATAGGACTAGGGTGCGTCACATTGGGTCATTGAGTACTTATATATTACTAGTGTGGGTCACATGGGGTCATTGAGTTCTTATATAGGACTAGGGTGCGTCACATGGGGTCATTGAGTACTTATATAGGACTAGGGTGCGTCACATGGGGTCATTGAGTACTTATATAGTACTAGGGGGGTCACATGGGGTCATTGAGTACTTATATAGGACATGGGGGGTCACATGGGGTCATTAAGTAATTATATAGGACTAGGGGGAGGTCACATGTGGTCATTGAGTACTTATATAGGACTAGGGTGGGTCACATGGGGTCATTGAATACTTATATATGACTAGGGGGGGTCACATGGGGTCATTGAGTACTTATATAGGACTAGGGTGGGTCACATGGGGTCATTTTGTACTTATATAGGACTAGGGTGGGTCACATGGGGTCATTGAGTACTTATATATTACTAGGGTGGGTCACATGGGGTCATTGAGTTCTTATATAGGACTAGGGTGCGTCACATGGGGTCATTGAGTACTTATATAGTACTAGGGGGGGTCACATGGGGTCATTGAGTACTTATATAGGAGTAGGGTGGGTCACATGGGGTCATTGAGTACTTATATAAGACTAGGGTGGGTCACATGGGGTCATTGAGTACTTATATAGGAATAGGGTGGGTCACATGGGGTCATTGAGTAGTTATATAGGACTAGTGGGGTTCACATGCGGTCATTGAGTACTTATATAGGACTAGGGGGGTTCACATGGGGTCATTGAGTACTTATATAGGACTAGGGGTGGTCACATGGGGTCATTGAGTACTTATATAGGACTAGGAGGGGTCACATGGGGTCATTGATTACTTATATAGGAGTAGGGTGGCTGACCTGGGGTCATTGAGTACTTAGATAGGACTAGGGGGGGTCACATGGCGTCATTGAGTACTTATATAGGACTAGGGTGGGTCACATGGGGTCATTGAGTTCTTATATAGGACTAGGGTGCGTCACATGGGGTCATTGAGTACTTATATAGGACTAGGGGGGTCACATGGGGTTATTGAGTACTTATATAGGACATGGGGGGGTCACGTGGGGTCATTGAGTACTTATATAGGACTAGGGTGGGTCACATGGGGTCATTAAGTACTTGTATAGGACTAGGGGGGTCACATGGGGTCATTGAGTACTTATATAGGACTAGGGTGGGTCACATGGGGTCATTGAGTACTTATATAGGAATAGGGTGGGTCACATAGGGTCATTGAGTACTTATATAGGACTAGGGGGGTCACATGGGGTCATTGAGTACTTATATATGACTAGGGGGGGTCACATGGGGTCATTGAATACTTATATAGGAATAGGGTGGGTCACATTGGGTCATTGAGTACTTATATAGGACATGGGGGGGTCACGTGGGGTCATTGAGTACTTATATAAGACTAGGGTGGGTCACATGGGGTCATTGAGTACTTATATAGGAATAGGGTGGGTCACATGGGGTCATTGAGTAGTTATATAGGACTAGTGGGGTTCACATGCGGTCATTGAGTACTTATATAGGACTAGGGGGGGTCACATGGGGTCATTGAGTACTTATATAGGACTAGGGGGGGTCACATGGGGTCATTGAGTACTTATATAGGACTAGGAGGGGTCACATGGGGTCATTGATTACTTATATAGGAGTAGGGTGGCTGACCTGGGGTCATTGAGTACTTAGATAGGACTAGGGGGGGTCACATGGCGTCATTGAGTACTTATATAGGACTAGGGTGGGTCACATGGGGTCATTGAGTTCTTATATAGGACTAGGGTGCGTCACATGGGGTCATTGAGTACTTATATAGGACTAGGGGGGTCACATGGGGTTATTGAGTACTTATATAGGACATGGGGGGGTCACGTGGGGTCATTGAGTACTTATATAGGACTAGGGTGGGTCACATGGGGTCATTAAGTACTTGTATAGGACTAGGGGGGTCACATGGGGTCAATGAGTACTTATATAGGACTAGGGTGGGTCACATGGGGTCATTGAGTACTTATATAGGAATAGGGTGGGTCACATAGGGTCATTGAGTACTTATATAGGACTAGGGGGGTCACATGGGGTCATTGAGTACTTATATAAGACTAGGGTGGGTCACATGGGGTCATTGATTACTTATATAGGAGTAGGGTGGCTGACCTGGGGTCATTGAGTACTTAGATAGGACTAGGGGGGGTCACATGGCGTCATTGAGTACTTATTTAGGACTAGGGTGGGTCACATGGGGTCATTGAGTTCTTATATAGGACTAGGGTGCGTCACATGGGGTCATTGATTACTTATATAGGACTAGGGGGGTCACATGGGGTTATTGAGTACTTATATAGGACATGGGGAGGTCACGTGGGGTCATTGAGTACTTATATAGGACTAGGGTGGGTCACATGGGGTCATTAAGTACTTGTATAGGACTAGGGGGGTCACATGGGGTCATTGAGTACTTATATAGGACTAGGGTGCTTCACATGGGGTAATTGAGTACTTATATAGGACTAGGGGGGTCACATCGGGTCATTGAGTACTTATATAGGACATGGGGGGTCACGTGGGGTCATTGAGTACCTATATAGGAGTAGGGTGGGTCACATGGGGTCATGGAGTACTTATATAGGACTAGGGGGGTCACATGGGGTCATTGAGTACTTATATAGGACTAAGGTGGGTCACATGGGGTCATTAAGTACTTATAAGGGACTAGGGTGGGTCACACGGGGTCATTGAGTACTTATATAGGACTAGGGTGCGTCACATGGGGTCATTGAGTACTTATATAGTAATAGGGGGGTCACATGGGGTCATTGAGTACTTATATAGGATTAGGGTGGGTCACATGGGGTCATTGAGTACTTATATAGGACATGGGGGGGTCACGTGGGGTCATTGAGTACTTATATAGGACTAGGGTGGGTCACATGGGGTCATTGAGTACTTATATAGGAATAGGGTGGGTCACATGGGGTCATTGAGTACTTATACAGGAGTAGGGTGGGTCACATGGGGTCATTGAGTACTTATATATGACTAGGGAGGGTCACATGGGGTCATTGAGTACTTATATAGGATTAGGGTGAGTCACATGGTGTCATTTTGTACGTATATAGGACTAGGGTGGGTCACACGGGGTCATTGAGTACTTATATATGACTATGGTGGGTCACATGGGGTCATTTTGTACTTATATAGGACTAGGGTGGGTCACATGGGGTCATTGAGTTCTTATATAGGACTAGGGTGCGTCACATGGGGTCATTGAGTACTTATATAGTACTAGGGGGGTCACATGGGGTCATTGAGTACTTATATAGGACATTGGGGGGGACACGTGGGGTCATTGAGTACTTATATAGGACTAGGGTGGGGCACATGGGGTCATTTTGTACTTATATAGGACTAGGGTGAGTCAAATGGGGTCATTGAGTTCTTATATAGGACTAGGGTGCGTCACATTGGGTCATTGAGTACTTATATATTACTAGTGTGGGTCACATGGGGTCATTGAGTTCTTATATAGGACTAGGGTGCGTCACATGGGGTCATTGAGTACTTATATAGGACTAGGGTGCGTCACATGGGGTCATTGAGTACTTATATAGTACTAGGGGGGTCACATGGGGTCATTGAGTACTTATATAGGACATGGGGGGGTCACATGGGGTCATTAAGTAATTATATAGGACTAGGGGGAGGTCACATGTGGTCATTGAGTACTTATATAGGACTAGGGTGGGTCACATGGGGTCATTGAATACTTATATATGACTAGGGGGGGTCACATGGGGTCATTGAGTACTTATATAGGACTAGGGTGGGTCACATGGGGTCATTTTGTACTTATATAGGACTAGGGTGGGTCACATGGGGTCATTGAGTACTTATATATTACTAGGGTGGGTCACATGGGGTCATTGAGTTCTTATATAGGACTAGGGTGCGTCACATGGGGTCATTGAGTACTTATATAGTACTAGGGGGGGTCACATGGGGTCATTGAGTACTTATATAGGAGTAGGGTGGGTCACATGGGGTCATTGAGTACTTATATAAGACTAGGGTGGGTCACATGGGGTCATTGAGTACTTATATAGGAATAGGGTGGGTCACATGGGGTCATTGAGTAGTTATATAGGACTAGTGGGGTTCACATGCGGTCATTGAGTACTTATATAGGACTAGGGGGGTTCACATGGGGTCATTGAGTACTTATATAGGACTAGGGGGGGTCACATGGGGTCATTGAGTACTTATATAGGACTAGGAGGGGTCACATGGGGTCATTGATTACTTATATAGGAGTAGGGTGGCTGACCTGGGGTCATTGAGTACTTAGATAGGACTAGGGGGGGTCACATGGCGTCATTGAGTACTTATATAGGACTAGGGTGGGTCACATGGGGTCATTGAGTTCTTATATAGGACTAGGGTGCGTCACATGGGGTCATTGAGTACTTATATAGGACTAGGGGGGTCACATGGGGTTATTGAGTACTTATATAGGACATGGGGGGGTCACGTGGGGTCATTGAGTACTTATATAGGACTAGGGTGGGTCACATGGGGTCATTAAGTACTTGTATAGGACTAGGGGGGTCACATGGGGTCATTGAGTACTTATATAGGACTAGGGTGGGTCACATGGGGTCATTGAGTACTTATATAGGAATAGGGTGGGTCACATAGGGTCATTGAGTACTTATATAGGACTAGGGGGGTCACATGGGGTCATTGAGTACTTATATATGACTAGGGGGGGTCACATGGGGTCATTGAATACTTATATAGGAATAGGGTGGGTCACATTGGGTCATTGAGTACTTATATAGGACATGGAGGGGTCACGTGGGGTCATTGAGTACTTATATAAGACTAGGGTGGGTCACATGGGGTCATTGAGTACTTATATAGGAATAGGGTGGGTCACATGGGGTCATTGAGTAGTTATATAGGACTAGTGGGGTTCACATGCGGTCATTGAGTACTTATATAGGACTAGGGGGGGTCACATGGGGTCATTGAGTACTTATATAGGACTAGGGGGGGTCACATGGGGTCATTGAGTACTTATATAGGACTAGGAGGGGTCACATGGGGTCATTGATTACTTATATAGGAGTAGGGTGGCTGACCTGGGGTCATTGAGTACTTAGATAGGACTAGGGGGGGTCACATGGCGTCATTGAGTACTTATATAGGACTAGGGTGGGTCACATGGGGTCATTGAGTTCTTATATAGGACTAGGGTGCGTCACATGGGGTCATTGAGTACTTATATAGGACTAGGGGGGTCACATGGGGTTATTGAGTACTTATATAGGACATGGGGGGGTCACGTGGGGTCATTGAGTACTTATATAGGACTAGGGTGGGTCACATGGGGTCATTAAGTACTTGTATAGGACTAGGGGGGTCACATGGGGTCATTGAGTACTTATATAGGACTAGGGTGGGTCACATGGGGTCATTGAGTACTTATATAGGAATAGGGTGGGTCACATAGGGTCATTGAGTACTTATATAGGACTAGGGGGGTCACATGGGGTCATTGAGTACTTATATATGACTAGGGGGGGTCACATGGGGTCATTGAGTACTTATATAGGAATAGGGTGGGTCACATTGGGTCATTGAGTACTTATATAGGACATGGGGGGGTCACGTGGGGTCATTGAGTACTTATATAGGACTAGGGTGGGTCACATGGGGTCATTTTGTACTTATATAGGACTAGGGTGGGTCACATGGGGTCATTGAGTACTTATATAGGAATAGGGTGGGTCACATGGGGTCATTGAGTACTTATATAGGAGTAGGGTGGGTCACATGGGGTCATTGAGTACTTATATATGACTAGGGGGGGTCACATGGGGTCATTGAGTACTTATATAGGATTAGGGTGAGGCACATGGTGTCATTTTGTACTTATATAGGACTAGGGTGGGTCACATGGGGTCATTGAGTACTTATATATGACTAGGGTGGGTCACATGGGGTCATTTTGTACTTATATAGGACTAGGGTGGGTCACATGGGGTCATTGAGTACTTATATATTACTAGGGTGGGTCACATGGGGTCATTGAGTTCTTATATAGGACTAGGGTGCGTCACATGGGGTCATTGAGTACTTATATAGTACTAGGGGGGTCACATGGGGTCATTGAGTACTTATATAGGACATTGGGGGGGACACGTGGGGTCATTGAGTACTTATATAGGACTAGGGTGGGTCATATGGGGTCATTTTGTACTTATATAGGACTAGGGTGGGTCACATGGGGTCATTGAGTGCTTATATATTACTAGGGTGGGTCACATGGGGTCATTGAGTTCTTATATAGGACTAGGGTGCGTCACATTGGGTCATTGAGTACTTATATAGGATTAGGGTGGGTCACATGGGGTCATTGAGTACTTATATAGGATTAGGGTGAGTCACATGGTGTCATTTTGTACTTATATAGGACTAGGGTGGGTCACATGGGGTCATTGAGTACTTATATAAGACTAGGGTGGGTCACATGGGGTCATTGAGTACTTATATAGGAATAGGGTGGGTCACATGGGGTCATTGAGTACTTATATAGGACTAGGAGGGGTCACATGGGGTCATTGATTACTTATATAGGAGTAGGGTGGCTGACCTGGGGTCATTGAGTACTTAGATAGGATTAGGGGGGGTCACATGGCGTCATTGAGTACTTATATAGGACTAGGGTGGGTCACATGGGGTCATTGAGTTCTTATATAGGACTAGGGTGCGTCACATGGGGTCATTGAGTACTTATATAGGACTAGGGGGGTCACATGGGGTTATTGAGTACTTATATAGGACATGGGGGGGTCACGTGAGGTCATTGAGTACTTATATAGGACTAGGGGGGTCACATGGGGTCATTGAGTACTTATATGTGACTAGGGGGGGTCACATGGGGTCATTGAGTACTTATATAGGAATAGGGTGGGTCACATGGGGGGTCACGTGGGGTCATTGAGTACTTATATAGGACTAGGGTGGGTCACATGGGGTCATTGAGTACTTATATAGGAATAGGGTGGGTCACATGGGGTCATTGAGTACTTATATAGGAGTAGGGTGGGTCACATGGGGTCATTGAGTACTTATATATGACTAGGGGGGTCACATGGGGTCATTGAGTACTTATATAGGATTAGGGTGAGTCACATGGTGTCATTTTGTACTTATATAGGACTAGGGTGGGTCACATGGGGTCATTGAGTACTTATATATGACTAGGGTGGGTCACATGGGGTCATTTTGTACTTATATAGGACTAGGGTTGGTCACATGGGGTCATTGAGTTCTTATATAGGACTAGGGTGCGTCACATGGGGTCATTGAGTACTTATATAGTAATAGGGGGGTCACATGGGGTCATTGAGTACTTATATAGGACATTGGGGGGGACACGTGGGGTCATTGAGTACTTATATAGGACTAGGGTGGGTCACATGGGGTCATTTTGTACTTATATAGGACTAGGGTGGGTCACATGGGGTCATTGAGTACTTATATATTACTAGGGTGGGTCACATGGGTTCATTGAGTTCTTATATAGGACTAGGGTGCGTCACATTGGGTCATTGAGTACTTATATAGGACTAGGGTGGGTCACATGGGGTCATTGAGTACTTATATATGACTAGGGGGGGTCAAATGGGGTCATTGAGTACTTATATAGGACTAGGGTGGGTCACATGGGGTCATTGAGTACTTATATAGGACTAGGGTGCTTCACATGGGGTAATTGAGTACTTATATAGGACTAGGGGGGTCACATCGGGTCATTGAGTACTTATATAGGACATGGGGGGTCACATGGGTTTATTGAGTACTTATATAGGAATAGGGTGGGTCACATGGGGTCATTGAGTACTTATATAGGACATGGGGGGTCTCGTGGGGTCATTGAGTACTTATATAGGACTAGGGTGGGTCACATGGGGTCATTGAGTACTTATATAGGAATAGGGTGGGTCACATGGGGTCATTGAGTACTTATACAGGAGTAGGGTGGGTCACATGGGGTCATTGAGTACTTATATATGACTAGGGGGGGTCACATGTGGTCATTGAGTACTTATATAGGATTAGGGTGAGTCACATGGTGTCATTTTGTACGTATATAGGACTAGGGTGGGTCACATGGGGTCATTGAGTACTTATATATGACTATGGTGGGTCACATGGGGTCATTTTGTACTTATATAGGACTAGGGTGGGTCACATGGGGTCATTGAGTTCTTATATAGGACTAGGGTGCGTCACATGGGGTCATTGAGTACTTATATAGTACTAGGGGGGTCACATGGGGTCATTGAGTACTTATATAGGACATTGGGGGGGATACGTGGGCTCATTGAGTACTTATATAGAACTAGGGTGGATCACATGGGGTCATTGAGTACTTATATATTACTAGGGTGGGTCACATGGGGTCATTGAGTTCTTATATAGGACTAGGGTGCGTCACATTGGGTCATTGAGTACTTATATAGGATTAGGGTGGGTCACATGGGGTCATTGAGTACTTATATATGACTAGGGGGGGTCACATGGGGTCATTGAGTACTTATATAGGACTAGGGTGGGTCACATGGGGTCATTTTGTACTTATATAGGACTAGGGTGGGTCACATGGGGTCATTGAGTACTTATATATGACTAGGGGGGGTCACATGGGGTTATTGAGTACTTATATAGGACATGGGGGGGTCACGTGGGGTCATTGAGTACTTATATAGGACTAGGGTGGGTCACATGGGGTCATTAAGTACTTGTATAGGACTAGGGGGGTCACATGGGGTCATTGAGTACTTATATAGGACTAGGGTGCGTCACATTGGGTCATTGAGTACTTATATAGGATTAGGGTGGGTCACATGGGGTCATTGAGTACTTATATAGGATTAGGGTGAGTCACATGGTGTCATTTTGTACTTATATAGGACTAGGGGGGGTCACATGGGGTCATTGAGTACTTATATAGAATTAGGGTGAGTCACATGGGGTCATTTTGTACTTATATAGGACTAGGGTGGGTCACATGGGGTCATTGAGTACTTATATATTACTAGGGTGGGTCACATGGGGTCATTGAGTTCTTATATAGGACTAGGGTGCGTCACATGGTGTCATTGAGTACTTATATAGTACTAGGGGGGTCACATGGGGTCATTGAGTACTTATATAGGACATTGGGGGGGACACGTGGGGTCATTGAGTACTTATATAGGACTAGGGTGGGTCACATGGGGTCATTTTGTACTTATATAGGACTAGGGTGGGTCACATGGGGTCATTGAGTACTTATATAAGACTAGGGTGGGTCACATGGGGTCATTGAGTACTTATATAGGAATAGGGTGGGTCACATGGGGTCATTGAGTACTTATATAGGACTAGGAGGGGTCACATGGGGTCATTGAGTACTTATATAGGATTAGGGTGAGTCACATGGTGTCATTTTGTACTTATATAGGACTAGGGGGGGTCACATGGGGTCATTGAGTACTTATATAGGATTAGGGTGAGTCACATGGGGTCATTGAGTACTTATATAGGATTAGGGTGAGTCACATGGTGTCATTTTGTACTTATATAGGACTAGGGTGGGTCACATGGGGTCATTGAGTACTTATATAAGACTAGGGTGGGTCACATGGGGTCATTGAGTACTTATATAGGAATAGGGTGGGTCACATGGGGTCATTGAGTACTTATATAGGACTAGGAGGGGTCACATGGGGTCATTGAGTACTTATATAGGATTAGGGTGAGTCACATGGTGTCATTTTGTACTTATATAGGACTAGGGGGGGTCACATGGGGTCATTGAGTACTTATATAGGATTAGGGTGAGTCACATGGGGTCATTGAGTACTTATATAGGACTAAGGTGGGTCACATGGGGTCATTAAGTACTTATAAGGGACTAGGGTGGGTCACATGGGGTCATTGAGTACTTATATAGGACTAGGGGGGGTCACATGGGGTCATTGAGTACTTATATAAGACTAGGGTGGGTCACATGGGGTCATTGATTACTTATATAGGAGTAGGGTGGCTGACCTGGGGTCATTGAGTACTTAGATAGGACTAGGGGGGGTCACATGGCGTCATTGAGTACTTATATAGGACTAGGGGGGGTCACATGGGGTCATTGAGTACTTATATAAGACTAGGGTGGGTCACATGGGGTCATTGATTACTTATATAGGAGTAGGGTGGCTGACCTGGGGTCATTGAGTACTTAGATAGGACTAGGGGGGGTCACATGGCGTCATTGAGTACTTATTTAGGACTAGGGTGGGTCACATGGGGTCATTGCGTTCTTATATAGGACTAGGGTGCGTCACATGGGGTCATTGATTACTTATATAGGACTAGGGGGGTCACATGGGGTTATTGAGTACTTATATAGGGCATGGGGGGGTCACGTGGGGTCATTGAGTACTTATATAGGACTAGGGTGGGTCACATGGGGTCATTAAGTACTTGTATAGGACTAGGGGGGTCACATGGGGTCATTGAGTACTTATATAGGACTAGGGTGCTTCACATGGGGTAATTGAGTACTTATATAGGACTAGGGGGGTCACATCGGGTCATTGAGTACTTATATAGGACATGGGGGGTCACGTGAGGTCATTGAGTACCTATATAGGAGTAGGGTGGGTCACATGGGGTCATGGGGTACTTATATAGGACTAGGGTGGTCACATGGGGTCATTGAGTACTTATATAGGACTAAGGTGGGTCACATGGGGTCATTAAGTACTTATAAGCGACTAGGGTGGGTCACATGGGGTCATTGAGTACTTATATAGGACTAGGGGGGTCACATGGGGTCATTGAGTACTTATATAAGACTAGGGAGGGTCACATGGGGTCATTGATTACTTATATAGGAGTAGGGTGGATGACCTGGGGTCATTGAGTACTTAGATAGGACTAGGGGGGGTCACATGGCGTCATTGAGTACTTATTTAGGACTAGGGTGGGTCACATGGGGTCATTGAGTTCTTATATAGGACTAGGGTGCGTCACATGGGGTCATTGAGTACTTATATAGGACTAGGGGGGTCACATGGGGTTATTGAGTACTTATATAGGACATGGGGGGGTCACGTGGGGTCATTGAGTACTTATATAGGACTAGGGTGGGTCACATGGGGTCATTAAGTACTTGTATAGGACTAGGGGGGTCACATGGGGTCATTGAGTACTTATATAGGACTAGGGTGCGTCACATTGGGTCATTGAGTACTTATATAGGATTAGGGTGGGTCACATGGGGTCATTGAGTACTTATATAGGATTAGGGTGAGTCACATGGTGTCATTTTGTACTTATATAGGACTAGGGGGGGTCACATGGGGTCATTGAGAACTTATATAGGATTAGGGTGAGTCACATGGGGTCATTTTGTACTTATATAGGACTAGGGTGGGTCACATGGGGTCATTGAGTACTTATATATTACTAGGGTGGGTCACATGGGGTCATTGAGTTCTTATATAGGACTAGGGTGCGTCACATGGGGTCATTGAGTACTTATATAGTACTAGGGGGGTCACATGGGGTCATTGAGTACTTATATAGGACATTGGGGGGGTCACATGGGGTCATTGAGTACTTATATATGACTAGGGGGGGTCACATGGGGTCATTGAGTACTTATATAGGATTAGGGTGAGTCACATGGTGTCATTTTGTACTTATATAGGACTAGGGTGGGTCACATGGGGTCATTGAGTACTTATATATGACTAGGGTGGGTCACATGGGGTCATTTTGTACTTATATAGGACTAGGGTGGGTCACATGGGGTCATTGAGTACTTATATAGGAATAGGGTTGGTCACATGGGGTCATTGAGTACTTATATAGGACATGGAGGGGTCACGTGTGGTCATTGAGTACTTATATAGGACTAGGGTGGGTCACATGGGGTCATTGAGTACTTATATAGGAATAGGGTGGGTCGATGTGGTCATTGAGTACTTATATAGGAATAGGGTGGGTCACATGGGGTGATTGAGTACTTATATAGGACATGGGGGGGGGTCACATGGGGTCATTGAGTACTTATATAGGACTAGGGTGGGTCACATGGGGTCATTGATTATTTATATATGACTAGGGGTGGTCAAATAGGGTCATTGAGTACTTATATAGGACATGGGGTGTCACATGGGGTCATTAAGTACTTATATAGGACTAGGGGGGGGTCACATGGTGTCATTGAGTACTTATATAGGACTAGGGTGGGTCACATGGGGTCATTTTGTACTTATATAGGACTAGGGTGGGTCACATGTGGTCATTGATTACTTATATATTACTAGGGTGGGTCACATGGGGTCATTGAGTTCTTATATAGGACTAGGGTGCATCAAATGTGGTCATTGAGTACTTATATAGTACTAGGGGGGTTACATGGGGTCATTGAGTACTTATATAGGATATGGGGGGGTCACGTGGGGTCATTGTGTACTTATATAGGACTAGGGTGGGTCACATGGGGTCATTAAGTACTTATATAGGAATAGGGGGGGTCACATGTGATCATTGAGTACTTATATAGGAATGGGGTGGGTCACATGGGGCCATTGAGTACTTATATAGGACTAGGGGGTCACATGGGGTCATTGAGTACTTATATAGGACTAGGGTGGGTCACATGGGTCATGGTGTACTTATATATTACTAGGGTAGGTCACATGGGGTCATTGAGTTCTTATATAGGACTAGGGTGCGTCACATAGGGTCATTGAGTTCTTATATATTACTAGGGTGGGTCACATGGGGTCATTGAGTTCTTACATAGGACTAGGGTGCGTCACATGGGGTCATTGAGTACTTATATAGGACATGGGGGGTTACATGGGGTCATTAAGTACTTATATAGGACTAGGGGGGGTCACATGTGGTCTTTGAGTACTTATATAGGACTAGGGTGGGTCACATGGGGTCATTGAGTACTTATATATGACTAGGGGGGGTCACATGGGGTCATTAATTACTTGTATAGGACTAGGGGGGTCACATGGGGTCATTGAGTACTTATATAGGACTAGGGTGGGTCACATGGGGTCATTGAGTACTTATATAGGAATAGGGTGGGTCGATGGGGTCATTGAGTACTTATATAGGACTAGTGGGGTCACATGGGGTCATTGAGTACTTATATAGGACTAGGGTGGGTCACATGGGGTCATTGAGTACTTATATAGGAATAGGGTGGGTCGATGGGGTCATTGAGTACTTATATAGGACTAGGGGGGTCACATGGGGTCAATGAGTACTTATATATGACTAGGGGGGGTCACATGGGGTCATTGAGTACTTATATAGGACTAGGAGGGGTCACATGGGGTCATTGAGTACTTATATAGGATTAGGGTGAGTCACATGGTGTCATTTTGTACTTATATAGGACTAGGGGGGGTCACATGGGGTCATTGAGTACTTATATAGGATTAGGGTGAGTCACATGGGGTCATTGAGTACTTATATAGGACTAAGGTGGGTCACATGGGGTCATTAAGTACTTATAAGGGACTAGGGTGGGTCACATGGGGTCATTGAGTACTTATATAGGACTAGGGGGGGTCACATGGGGTCATTGAGTACTTATATAAGACTAGGGTGGGTCACATGGGGTCATTGATTACTTATATAGGAGTAGGGTGGCTGACCTGGGGTCATTGAGTACTTAGATAGGACTAGGGGGGGTCACATGGCGTCATTGAGTACTTATATAGGACTAGGGGGGGTCACATGGGGTCATTGAGTACTTATATAAGACTAGGGTGGGTCACATGGGGTCATTGATTACTTATATAGGAGTAGGGTGGCTGACCTGGGGTCATTGAGTACTTAGATAGGACTAGGGGGGGTCACATGGCGTCATTGAGTACTTATTTAGGACTAGGGTGGGTCACATGGGGTCATTGAGTACTTATATAGGACATGGGGGGGTCACATGGGGTCATTGAGTTCTTATATAGGACTAGGGTGCGTCACATGGGGTCATTGAGTACTTATATAGGACTAGGGGGGTCACATGGGGTTATTGAGTACTTATATAGGACATGGGGGGGTCACGTGGGGTCATTGAGTACTTATATAGGACTAGGGTGGGTCACATGGGGTCATTAAGTACTTGTATAGGACTAGGGGGGTCACATGGGGTCATTGAGTACTTATATAGGACTAGGGTGCGTCACATTGGGTCATTGAGTACTTATATAGGATTAGGGTGGGTCACATGGGGTCATTGAGTACTTATATAGGATTAGGGTGAGTCACATGGTGTCATTTTGTACTTATATAGGACTAGGGGGGGTCACATGGGGTCATTGAGAACTTATATAGGATTAGGGTGAGTCACATGGGGTCATTTTGTACTTATATAGGACTAGGGTGGGTCACATGGGGTCATTGAGTACTTATATATTACTAGGGTGGGTCACATGGGGTCATTGAGTTCTTATATAGGACTAGGGTGCGTCACATGGGGTCATTGAGTACTTATATAGTACTAGGGGGGTCACATGGGGTCATTGAGTACTTATATAGGACATTGGGGGGGTCACATGGGGTCATTGAGTACTTATATATGACTAGGGGGGGTCACATGGGGTCATTGAGTACTTATATAGGATTAGGGTGAGTCACATGGTGTCATTTTGTACTTATATAGGACTAGGGTGGGTCACATGGGGTCATTGAGTACTTATATATGACTAGGGTGGGTCACATGGGGTCATTTTGTACTTATATAGGACTAGGGTGGGTCACATGGGGTCATTGAGTACTTATATAGGAATAGGGTTGGTCACATGGGGTCATTGAGTACTTATATAGGACATGGAGGGGTCACGTGTGGTCATTGAGTACTTATATAGGACTAGGGTGGGTCACATGGGGTCATTGAGTACTTATATAGGAATAGGGTGGGTCGATGTGGTCATTGAGTACTTATATAGGAATAGGGTGGGTCACATGGGGTGATTGAGTACTTATATAGGACATGGGGGGGGGGTCACATGGGGTCATTGAGTACTTATATAGGACTAGGGTGGGTCACATGGGGTCATTGATTATTTATATATGACTAGGGGTGGTCAAATAGGGTCATTGAGTTCTTATATAGGACATGGGGTGTCACATGGGGTCATTAAGTACTTATATAGGACTAGGGGGGGGTCACATGGTGTCATTGAGTACTTATATAGGACTAGGGTGGGTCACATGGGGTCATTTTGTACTTATATAGGACTAGGGTGGGTCACATGTGGTCATTGATTACTTATATATTACTAGGGTGGGTCACATGGGGTCATTGAGTTCTTATATAGGACTAGGGTGCATCAAATGTGGTCATTGAGTACTTATATAGTACTAGGGGGGTTACATGGGGTCATTGAGTACTTATATAGGATATGGGGGGGTCACGTGGGGTCATTGTGTACTTATATAGGACTAGGGTGGGTCACATGGGGTCATTAAGTACTTATATAGGAATAGGGGGGGTCACATGTGATCATTGAGTACTTATATAGGAATGGGGTGGGTCACATGGGGCCATTGAGTACTTATATAGGACTAGGGGGTCACATGGGGTCATTGAGTACTTATATAGGACTAGGGTGGGTCACATGGGTCATGGTGTACTTATATATTACTAGGGTAGGTCACATGGGGTCATTGAGTTCTTATATAGGACTAGGGTGCGTCACATAGGGTCATTGAGTTCTTATATATTACTAGGGTGGGTCACATGGGGTCATTGAGTTCTTACATAGGACTAGGGTGCGTCACATGGGGTCATTGAGTACTTATATAGGACATGGGGGGTTACATGGGGTCATTAAGTACTTATATAGGACTAGGGGGGGTCACATGTGGTCTTTGAGTACTTATATAGGACTAGGGTGGGTCACATGGGGTCATTGAGTACTTATATATGACTAGGGGGGGTCACATGGGGTCATTAATTACTTGTATAGGACTAGGGGGGTCACATGGGGTCATTGAGTACTTATATAGGACTAGGGTGGGTCACATGGGGTCATTGAGTACTTATATAGGAATAGGGTGGGTCGATGGGGTCATTGAGTACTTATATAGGACTAGTGGGGTCACATGGGGTCATTGAGTACTTATATAGGACTAGGGTGGGTCACATGGGGTCATTGAGTACTTATATAGGAATAGGGTGGGTCGATGGGGTCATTGAGTACTTATATAGGACTAGGGGGGTCACATGGGGTCAATGAGTACTTATATATGACTAGGGGGGGTCACATGGGGTCATTGAGTACTTATATAGGACTAGGAGGGGTCACATGGGGTCATTGAGTACTTATATAGGATTAGGGTGAGTCACATGGTGTCATTTTGTACTTATATAGGACTAGGGGGGGGTCACATGGGGTCATTGAGTACTTATATAGGATTAGGGTGAGTCACATGGGGTCATTGAGTACTTATATAGGACTAAGGTGGGTCACATGGGGTCATTAAGTACTTATAAGGGACTAGGGTGGGTCACATGGGGTCATTGAGTACTTATATAGGACTAGGGGGGGTCACATGGGGTCATTGAGTACTTATATAAGACTAGGGTGGGTCACATGGGGTCATTGATTACTTATATAGGAGTAGGGTGGCTGACCTGGGGTCATTGAGTACTTAGATAGGACTAGGGGGGGTCACATGGCGTCATTGAGTACTTATATAGGACTAGGGGGGGTCACATGGGGTCATTGAGTACTTATATAAGACTAGGGTGGGTCACATGGGGTCATTGATTACTTATATAGGAGTAGGGTGGCTGACCTGGGGTCATTGAGTACTTAGATAGGACTAGGGGGGGTCACATGGCGTCATTGAGTACTTATTTAGGACTAGGGTGGGTCACATGGGGTCATTGAGTACTTATATAGGACATGGGGGGGTTACATGGGGTCATTAAGTACTTATATAGGACTAGGGGGGGTCACATGTGGTCTTTGAGTACTTATATAGGACTAGGGTGGGTCACATGGGGTCATTGAGTACTTATATATGACTAGGGGGGGTCACATGGGGTCATTAATTACTTGTATAGGACTAGGGGGGTCACATGGGGTCATTGAGTTCTTATATAGGACTAGGGTGCGTCACATAGGGTCATTGAGTTCTTATATATTACTAGGGTGGGTCACATGGGGTCATTGAGTTCTTACATAGGACTAGGGTGCGTCACATGGGGTCATTGAGTACTTATATAGGACATGGGGGGGTTACATGGGGTCATTAAGTACTTATATAGGACTAGGGGGGGTCACATGTGGTCTTTGAGTACTTATATAGGACTAGGGTGGGTCACATGGGGTCATTGAGTACTTATATATGACTAGGGGGGGTCACATGGGGTCATTAATTACTTGTATAGGACTAGGGGGGTCACATGGGGTCATTGAGTACTTATATAGGACTAGGGTGGGTCACATGGGGTCATTGAGTACTTATATAGGAATAGGGTGGGTCGATGGGGTCATTGAGTACTTATATAGGACTAGTGGGGTCACATGGGGTCATTGAGTACTTATATAGGACTAGGGTGGGTCACATGGGGTCATTGAGTACTTATATAGGAATAGGGTGGGTCGATGGGGTCATTGAGTACTTATATAGGACTAGGGGGGTCACATGGGGTCAATGAGTACTTATATATGACTAGGGGGGGTCACATGGGGTCATTGAGTACTTATATAGGAATAGGGTGGGTCACATGGGGTCATTGAGTACTTATATAGGACATGGGGGGGGGTCACATGGGGTCATTGAGTACTTATATAGGACTAGGGTGGGTCATATGGGGTCATTGAGTACTTATATAGGAATAGGGTGGGTCGATGGGGTCATTGAGTACTTATATAGGACATGGGGGGGGGGTCACATGGGGTCATTGAGTACTTATATAGGAATAGGGTGGGTCACATGGGGTCATTTTGTACTTATATAGGACTAGGGTGGGTCACATGTGGTCATTGATTACTTATATATTACTAGGGGGGGTCACATGTGATCATTGAGTACTTATATAGGAATGGGGTGGGTCACATGGGGTCATTGAGTACTTATATAGGACTAGGGTGGGTCACATGGGGTCATTGAGTACTTATATATGACTAGGGGGGGTCACATGGGGTCATTAAGTACTTGTATAGGACTAGGGGGGTCACATGGGGTCATTGAGTACTTATATAGGACTAGGGTGGGTCACATGGGGTCATTGAGTACTTATATAGGAATAGGGTGGGTCGATGGGGTCATTGAGTACTTACATAGGACTAGGGGGGTCACATGGGGTCATTGAGTACTTATATAGGACTAGGGTGGGTCACATGGGGTCATTGAGTACTTATATAGGAATAGGGTGGGTCGATAGGGTCATTGAGTACTTATATAGGACTAGGGGGGTCACATGGGGTCATTGAGTACTTATATAGGAATAGGGTAGGTCACATGGGGTCATTGAGTACTTATAGGACTAGGGGGTCACATGGGGTCATTGAGTACTTATATAGGACTAGGGTGGGTCACATGGGGTCATTGAGTACTTATATATGACTAGGGTGGGTCACATGGGGTCATTGAGTACTTATATAGGAATAGGGTGGGTCACATGGGGTCATTGAGTACTTATATAGGACATGGAGGGGTCACGTGTGGTCATTGAGTACTTATATAGGACTAGGGTGGGTCACATGGGGTCATTGAGTTTTTATATAGGACTAGGGTGCATCAAATGTGGTCATTGAGTACTTATATAGTACTAGGGGGGTTACATGGGGTCATTGAGTACTTATATAGGATATGGGGGGGTCACGTGGGGTCATTGAGTACTTATATAGGACTAGGGTGGGTCACATTGGGTCATTAAGTACTTATATAGGAATAGGGGGGGTCACATGTGATCATTGAGTACTTATATAGGAATGGGGTGGGTCACATGGGCCATTGAGTACTTATATAGGACTAGGGGGTCACATGGGGTCATTGAGTACTTATATAGGACTAGGGTGGGTCACATGGGTCATGGTGTACTTATATATTACTAGGGTAGGTCACATGGGGTCATTGAATTCTTATATAGGACTAGGGTGCGTCACATTGGGTCATTGAGTACTTATATAGGACTAGGGTGGGTCACATGGGGTCATTGAGTACTTATATATTACTAGGGTGGGTCACATGGGGTCATTGAGTTCTTATATAGGACTAGGGTGCGTCACATGGGGTCATTGAGTACTTATATAGTACTAGGGGGGTCACATGGGGTCATTGAGTACTTATATAGGACATTGGGGGGGTCACATGGGGTCATTGAGTACTTATATATGACTAGGGGGGGTCACATGGGGTCATTGAGTACTTATATAGGATTAGGGTGAGTCACATGGTGTCATTTTGTACTTATATAGGACTAGGGTGGGTCACATGGGGTCATTGAGTACTTATATATGACTAGGGTGGGTCACATGGGGTCATTTTGTACTTATATAGGACTAGGGTGGGTCACATGGGGTCATTGAGTACTTATATAGGAATAGGGTGGGTCACATGGGGTCATTGAGTACTTATATAGGACATGGAGGGGTCACGTGTGGTCATTGAGTACTTATATAGGACTAGGGTGGGTCACATGGGGTCATTGAGTACTTATATAGGAATAGCGTGGGTCGATGGGGTCATTGAGTACTTATATAGGACTAGGGGGGTCACATGGGGTCAATGAGTACTTATATATGACTAGGGGGGGTCACATGGGGTCATTGAGTACTTATATAGGAATAGGGTGGGTCACATGGGGTGATTGAGTACTTATATAGGACATGGGGGGGGGGTCACTTGGGTCATTGAGTACTTATATAGGACTAGGGTGGGTCACATGGGGTCATTGATTATTTATATATGACTAGGGGTGGTCAAATAGGGTCATTGAGTACTTATATAGGACATGGAGTGTCACATGGGGTCATTAAGTACTTATATAGGACTAGGGGGGGGTCACATGGTGTCATTGAGTACTTATATAGGACTAGGGTGGGTCACATGGGGTCATTTTGTACTTATATAGGACTAGGGTGGGTCACATGTGGTCATTGATTACTTATATATTACTAGGGTGGGTCACATGGGGTTATTGAGTTCTTATATAGGACTAGGGTGCATCAAATGTGGTCATTGAGTACTTATATAGTACTAGGGGGGTTACATGGGGTCATTGAGTACTTATATAGGATATGGGGGGGTCACGTGGGGTCATTGAGTACTTATATAGGACTAGGGTGGGTCACATGGGGTCATTAAGTACTTATATAGGAATAGGGGGGGTCACATGTGATCATTGAGTACTTATATAGGAATGGGGTGGGTCACATGGGGCCATTGAGTACTTATATAGGACTAGGGGGTCACATGGGGTCATTGAGTACTTATATAGGACTAGGGTGGGTCACATGGGTCATGGTGTACTTATATATTACTAGGGTAGGTCACATGGGGTCATTGAGTTCTTATATAGGACTAGGGTGCGTCACATTGGGTCATTGAGTTCTTATATATTACTAGGGTGGGTCACATGGGGTCATTGAGTTCTTATATAGGACTAGGGTGCGTCACATGGGGTCATTGAGTACTTATATTGTACTAGGGGGGTCACATGGGTTCATTGAGTACTTATATAGGACATGGGGGGGTTACATGGTGTCATTAAGTACTTATATAGGACTAGGGGGGGTCACATGTGGTCTTTGAGTACTTATATAGGACTAGTGTGGGTCACATGGGGTCATTGAGTACTTATATATGACTAGGGGGGGTCACATGGGGTCATTAAGTACTTGTATAGGACTAGGGGGGTCACATAGGGTCATTGAGTACTTATATAGGACTAGGGTGGGTCACATGGGGTCATTGAGTACTTATATAGGAATAGGGTGGGTCGATGGGGTCATTGAGTACTTATATAGGACTAGTGGGGTCACATGGGGTCATTGAGTACTTATATAGGACTAGGGTGGGTCACATGGGGTCATTGAGTACTTATATAGGAATAGGGTGGGTCGATGGGGTCATTGAGTACTTATATAGGACTAGGGGGGTCACATGGGGTCAATGAGTACTTATATATGACTAGGGGGGGTCACATGGGGTCATTGAGTACTTATATAGGAATAGGGTGGGTCACATGGGGTCATTGAGTACTTATATAGGACATGGGGGGGTCACATGGGGTCATTGAGTACTTATATAGGACTAGGGTGGGTCATATGGGGTCATTGAGTACTTATATAGGAATAGGGTGGGTCGATGGGGTCATTGAGTACTTATTTAGGACATGGGGGGGGGGGGGTCACATGGGGTCATTGAGTACTTATATAGGAATAGGGTGGGTCACATGGGGTCATTTTGTACTTATATAGGACTAGGGTGGGTCACATGTGGTCATTGATTACTTATATATTACTAGGGGGGGTCACATGTGATCATTGAGTACTTATATAGGAATGGGGTGGGTCACATGGGGTCATTGAGTACTTATATAGGACTAGGGTGGGTCACATGGGGTCATTGAGTACTTATATATGACTAGGGGGGGTCACATGGGGTCATTAAGTACTTGTATAGGACTAGGGGGGTCACATGGGGTCATTGAGTACTTATATAGGACTAGGGTGGGTCACATGGGGTCATTGAGTACTTATATAGGAATAGGGTGGGTCGATGGGGTCATTGAGTACTTATATAGGACTAGGGGGGTCACATGGGGTCATTGAGTACTTATATAGGACTAGGGGGGTCACATGGGGTCATTGAGTACTTATATAGGACTAAGGTGGGTCACATGGGGTCATTAAGTACTTATAAGGGACTAGGGTGGGTCACATGGGGTCATTGAGTACTTATATTGGACTAGGGGGGGTCACATGGGGTCATTGAGTACTTATATAAGACTAGGGTGGGTCACATGGGGTCATTGATTACTTATATAGGAGTAGGGTGGCTGACCTGGGGTCATTGAGTACTTAGATAGGACTAGGGGGGGTCACATGGCGTCATTGAGTACTTATTTAGGACTAGGGTGGGTCACATGGGGTCATTGAGTTCTTATATAGGACTAGGGTGCGTCACATGGGGTCATTGACTACTTATATAGGACTAGGGGGGTCACATGGGGTTATTGAGTACTTATATAGGACATGGGGGGGTCACGTGGGGTCATTGAGTACTTATATAGGACTAGGGTGGGTCACATTGGGTCATTAAGTACTTGTATAGGACTAGGGGGGTCACATGGGGTCATTGAGTACTTATATAGGACTAGGGTGCGTCACATTGGGTCATTGAGTACTTATATAGGATTAGGGTGGGTCACATGGGGTCATTGAGTACTTATATAGGATTAGGGTGAGTCACATGGTGTCATTTTGTACTTATATAGGACTAGGGGGGGTCACATGGGGTCATTGAGAACTTATATAGGATTAGGGTGAGTCACATGGGGTCATTGAGTACTTATATAGGAATGGGGTGGGTCACATGGGGCCATTGAGTACTTATATAGGACTAGGGGGTCACATGGGGTCATTGAGTACTTATATAGGACTAGGGTGGGTCACATGGGTCATGGTGTACTTATATATTACTAGGGTAGGTCACATGGGGTCATTGAATTCTTATATAGGACTAGGGTGCGTCACATTGGGTCATTGAGTTCTTATATATTACTAGGGTGGGTCACATGGGGTCATTGAGTTCTTATATAGGACTAGGGTGCGTCACATGGGGTCATTGAGTACTTATATTGTACTAGGGGGGTCACATGGGTTCATTGAGTACTTATATAGGACATGGGGGGGTCACATGGGGTCATTAAGTACTTATATAGGACTAGGGGGGGGTCACATGTGGTCTTTGAGTACTTATATAGGACTAGGGTGGGTCACATGGGGTCATTGAGTACTTATATATGACTAGGGGGGGTCACATGGGGTCATTAAGTACTTGTATAGGACTAGGGGGGTCACATGGGGTCATTGAGTACTTATATAGGACTAGGGTGCGTCACATTGGGTCATTGAGTACTTATATAGGACTAGGGTGGGTCACATGGGGTCATTGAGTACTTATATAGGATTAGGGTGAGTCACATGGTGTCATTTTGTACTTATATAGGACTAGGGGGGGTCACATGGGGTCATTGAGAACTTATATAGGATTAGGGTGAGTCACATGGGGTCATTTTGTACTTATATAGGACTAGGGTGGGTCACATGGGGTCATTGAGTACTTATATATTACTAGGGTGGGTCACATGGGGTCATTGAGTTCTTATATAGGACTAGGGTGCGTCACATGGGGTCATTGAGTACTTATATAGTACTAGGGGGGTCACATGGGGTCATTGAGTACTTATATAGGACATTGGGGGGGTCACATGGGGTCATTGAGTACTTATATATGACTAGGGGGGGTCACATGGGGTCATTGAGTACTTATATAGGATTAGGGTGAGTCACATGGTGTCATTTTGTACTTATATAGGACTAGGGTGGGTCACATGGGGTCATTGAGTACTTATATATGACTAGGGTGGGTCACATGGGGTCATTTTGTACTTATATAGGACTAGGGTGGGTCACATGGGGTCATTGAGTACTTATATATGACTAGGGTGGGTCACATGGGGTCATTGAGTACTTATATAGGAATAGGGTGGGTCACATGGGGTCATTGAGTACTTATATAGGACATGGAGGGGTCACGTGTGGTCATTGAGTACTTATATAGGACTAGGGTGGGTCACATGGGGTCATTGAGTTTTTATATAGGACTAGGGTGCATCAAATGTGGTCATTGAGTACTTATATAGTACTAGGGGGTTTACATGGGGTCATTGAGTACTTATATAGGATATGGGGGGGTCACGTGGGGTCATTGAGTACTTATATAGGACTAGGGTGGGTCACATGGGGTCATTAAGTACTTATATAGGAATAGGGGGGGTCACATGTGATCATTGAGTACTTATATAGGAATGGGGTGGGTCACATGGGGCCATTGAGTACTTATATAGGACTAGGGGGTCACATGGGGTCATTGAGTACTTATATAGGACTAGGGTGGGTCACATGGGTCATGGTGTACTTATATATTACTAGGGTATGTCACATGGGGTCATTGAGTTCTTATATAGGACTAGGGTGCGTCACATTGGGTCATTGAGTTCTTATATATTACTAGGGTGGGTCACATGGGGTCATTGAGTTCTTATATAGGACTAGGGTGCGTCACATGGGGTCATTGAGTACTTATATTGTACTAGGGGGGTCACATGGGTTCATTGAGTACTTATATAGGACATGGGGGGGTCACATGGGGTCATTAAGTACTTATATAGGACTAGGGGGGGTCACATGTGGTCTTTGAGTACTTATATAGGACTAGGGTGGGTCACATGGGGTCATTGAGTACTTATATATGATTAGGGGGGGTCACATGGGGTCATTAAGTACTTGTATAGGACTAGGGGGGTCACATGGGGTCATTGAGTACTTATATAGGACTAGGGTGCGTCACATTGGGTCATTGAGTACTTATATAGGATTAGGGTGGGTCACATGGGGTCATTGAGTACTTATATAGGATTAGGGTGAGTCACATGGTGTCATTTTGTACTTATATAGGACTAGGGGGGGTCACATGGGGTCATTGAGAACTTATATAGGATTAGGGTGAGTCACATGGGGTCATTTTGTACTTATATAGGACTAGGGTGGGTCACATGGGGTCATTGAGTACTTATATATTACTAGAGTGGGTCACATGGGGTCATTGAGTTCTTATATAGGACTAGGGTGCGTCACATGGGGTCATTGAGTACTTATATAGTACTAGGGGGGTCACATGGGGTCATTGAGTACTTATATAGGACATTGGGGGGGTCACATGGGGTCATTGAGTACTTATATATGACTAGGGGGGGTCACATGGGGTCATTGAGTACTTATATATGACTAGGGGGGGTCACATGGGGTCATTAAGTACTTGTATAGGACTAGGGGGGTCACATAGGGTCATTGAGTACTTATATAGGACTAGGGTGGGTCACATGGGGTCATTGAGTACTTATATAGGAATAGGGTGGGTCGATGGGGTCATTGAGTACTTATATAGGACTAGTGGGGTCACATGGGGTCATTGAGTACTTATATAGGACTAGGGTGGGTCACATGGGGTCATTGAGTACTTATATAGGATTAGGGTGAGTCACATGGTGTCATTTTGTATTTATATAGGACTAGGGTGGGTCACATGGGGTCATTGAGTACTTATATATGACTAGGGTGGGTCACATGGGGTCATTTTGTACTTATATAGGACTAGGGTGGGTCACATGGGGTCATTGAGTACTTATATAGGAATAGGGTGGGTCACATGGGGTCATTGAGTACTTATATAGGACATGGAGGGGTCACGTGTGGTCATTGAGTACTTATATAGGACTAGGGTGGGTCACATGGGGTCATTGAGTACTTATATAGGAATAGGGTGGGTCGATGGGGTCATTGAGTACTTATATAGGACTAGGGGGGTCACATGGGGTCAATGAGTACTTATATATGACTAGGGGGGGTCACATGGGGTCATTGAGTACTTATATAGGAATAGGGTGGGTCACATGGGGTGATTGAGTACTTATATAGGACATGGGGGGGGGTCACATGGGGTCATTGAGTACTTATATAGGACTAGGGTGGGTCACATGGGGTCATTGATTATTTATATATGACTAGGGGTGGTCAAATAGGGTCATTGAGTACTTATATAGGACATGGAGTGTCACATGGGGTCATTAAGTACTTATATAGGACTAGGGGGGGGTCACATGGTGTCATTGTGTACTTATATAGGACTAGGGTGGGTCACATGGGGTCATTTTGTACTTATATAGGACTAGGGTGGGTCACATGTGGTCATTGATTACTTATATATTACTAGGGTGGGTCACATGGGGTCATTGAGTTCTTATATAGGACTAGGGTGCATCAAATGTGGTCATTGAGTACTTATATAGTACTAGGGGGGTTACATGGGGTCATTGAGTACTTATATAGGATATGGGGGGGTCACGTGGGGTCATTGAGTACTTATATAGGACTAGGGTGGGTCACATGGGGTCATTAAGTACTTATATAGGAATAGGGGGGGTCACATGTGATCATTGAGTACTTATATAGGAATGGGGTGGGTCACATGGGGCCATTGAGTACTTATATAGGACTAGGGGGTCACATGGGGTCATTGAGTACTTATATAGGACTAGGGTGGGTCACATGGGTCATGGTGTACTTATATATTACTAGGGTAGGTCACATGGGGTCATTGAGTTCTTATATAGGACTAGGGTGCGTCACATTGGGTCATTGAGTTCTTATATATTACTAGGGTGGGTCACATGGGGTCATTGAGTTCTTATATAGGACTAGGGTGCGTCACATGGGGTCATTGAGTACTTATATTGTACTAGGGGGGTCACATGGGTTCATTGAGTACTTATATAGGACATGGGGGGGTTACATGGGGTCATTAAGTACTTATATAGGACTAGGGGGGGTCACATGTGGTCTTTGAGTACTTATATAGGACTAGGGTGGGTCACATGGGGTCATTGAGTACTTATATATGACTAGGGGGGGTCACATGGGGTCATTAAGTACTTGTATAGGACTAGGGGGGTCACATAGGGTCATTGAGTACTTTACTTATATAGGACATGGGGGGGTCACATGGGGTCATTAAGTACTTATATAGGACTAGGGGGGGTCACATGTGGTCTTTGAGTACTTATATAGGACTAGGGTGGGTCACATGGGGTCATTGAGTACTTATATATGATTAGGGGGGGTCACATGGGGTCATTAAGTACTTGTATAGGACTAGGGGGGTCACATGGGGTCATTGAGTACTTATATAGGACTAGGGTGCGTCACATTGGGTCATTGAGTACTTATATAGGATTAGGGTGGGTCACATGGGGTCATTGAGTACTTATATAGGATTAGGGTGAGTCACATGGTGTCATTTTGTACTTATATAGGACTAGGGGGGGGTCACATGGGGTCATTGAGAACTTATATAGGATTAGGGTGAGTCACATGGGGGTCATTTGTACTTATATAGGACTAGGGTGGGTCACATGGGGTCATTGAGTACTTATATATTACTAGAGTGGGTCACATGGGGTCATTGAGTTCTTATATAGGACTAGGGTGCGTCACATGGGGTCATTGAGTACTTATATAGTACTAGGGGGGTCACATGGGGTCATTGAGTACTTATATAGGACATTGGGGGGGGTCACATGGGGTCATTGAGTACTTATATATGACTAGGGGGGGTCACATGGGGTCATTGAGTACTTATATATGACTAGGGGGGGTCACATGGGGTCATTAAGTACTTGTATAGGACTAGGGGGGTCACATAGGGTCATTGAGTACTTATATAGGACTAGGGTGGGTCACATGGGGTCATTGAGTACTTATATAGGAATAGGGTGGGTCGATGGGGTCATTGAGTACTTATATAGGACTAGTGGGGTCACATGGGGTCATTGAGTACTTATATAGGACTAGGGTGGGTCACATGGGGTCATTGAGTACTTATATAGGATTAGGGTGAGTCACATGGTGTCATTTTGTATTTATATAGGACTAGGGTGGGTCACATGGGGTCATTGAGTACTTATATATGACTAGGGTGGGTTCACATGGGTCATTTTGTACTTATATAGGACTAGGGTGGGTCACATGGGGTCATTGAGTACTTATATAGGAATAGGGTGGGTCACATGGGGTCATTGAGTACTTTATATAGGACATGGAGGGGGTCACGTGTGGTCATTGAGTACTTATATAGGACTAGGGTGGGTCACATGGGGTCATTGAGTACTTATATAGGAATAGGGTGGGTCGATGGGGTCATTGAGTACTTATATAGGACTAGGGGGGTCACATGGGGGTCAATGAGTACTTATATATGACTAGGGGGGGTGGTCACATGGGGTCATTGAGTACTTATATAGGAATAGGGTGGGTCACATGGGGTGATTGAGTACTTATATAGGACATGGGGGGGGGTCACATGGGGTCATTGAGTACTTATATAGGACTAGGGTGGGTCACATGGGGTCATTGATTATTTATATATGACTAGGGGTGGTCAAATAGGGTCATTGAGTACTTATATAGGACATGGAGTGTCACATGGGGTCATTAAGTACTTATATAGGACTAGGGGGGGGTCACATGGTGTCATTGTGTACTTATATAGGACTAGGGTGGGTCACATGGGGTCATTTTGTACTTATATAGGACTAGGGTGGGTCACATGTGGTCATTGATTACTTATATATTACTAGGGTGGGTCACATGGGGTCATTGAGTTCTTATATAGGACTAGGGTGCATCAAATGTGGTCATTGAGTACTTATATAGTACTAGGGGGGTTACATGGGTCATTGAGTACTTATATAGGATATGGGGGGGTCACGTGGGGTCATTGAGTACTTATATAGGACTAGGGTGGGTCACATGGGGTCATTAAGTACTTATATAGGAATAGGGGGGGGTCACATGTGATCATTGAGTACTTATATAGGAATGGGGTGGGTCACATGGGGCCATTGAGTACTTATATAGGACTAGGGGGTCACATGGGGTTCATTGAGTACTTATATAGGACTAGGGTGGGTCACATGGGTCATGGTGTACTTATATATTACTAGGGTAGGTCACATGGGGTCATTGAGTTTCTTATATAGGACTAGGGTGCGTCACATTGGGTCATTGAGTTCTTATATATTACTAGGGTGGGTCACATGGGGTCATTGAGTTCTTATATAGGGACTAGGGTGCGTCACATGGGGTCATTGAGTACTTATATTGTACTAGGGGGGTCACATGGGTTCATTGAGTACTTATATAGGACATGGGGGGGTTACATGGGGTCATTAAGTACTTATATAGGACTAGGGGGGGGTCACATGTGGTCTTTGAGTACTTATATAGGACTAGGGTGGGTCACATGGGGTCATTGAGTACTTATATATGACTAGGGGTGGGTCACATGGGGTCATTAAGTACTTGTATAGGACTAGGGGGGGTCACATAGGGTCATTGAGTACTTATATAGGACTAGGGTGGGTCACATGGGGTCATTGAGTACTTATATAGGAATAGGGTGGGTCGATGGGGTCATTGAGTACTTATATAGGACTAGTGGGGTCACATGGGGTCATTGAGTACTTATATAGGGACTAGGGTGGGTCACATGGGGTCATTGAGTACTTATATAGGAATAGGGGTGTGTCGATGGGTGTCATTGAGTACTTATATAGGACTAGGGGGGTCACATGGGGTCAATGAGTACTTATATATGACTAGGGGGGGTCACATGGGGTCATTGAGTACTTATATAGGAATAGGGTGGGTCACATGGGGTCATTGAGTACTTATATAGGACATGGGGGGGGTCACATGGGGTCATTGAGTACTTATATAGGACTAGGGTGGGTCATATGGGGTCATTGAGTACTTATATAGGAATAGGGTGGGTCGATGGGGTCATTGAGTACTTATATAGGACATGGGGGGGGGGTCACATGGGGTCATTGAGTACTTATATAGGACTAGGGGGGGTCACATGGGGTCATTGAGTACTTATATAAGACTAGGGTGGGTCACATGGGGTCATTGATTACTTATATAGGAGTAGGGTGGCTGACCTGGGGTCATTGAGTACTTAGATAGGACTAGGGGGGGTCACATGGCGTCATTGAGTACTTATTTAGGACTAGGGTGGGTCACATGGGGTCATTGAGTTCTTATATAGGACTAGGGTGCGTCACATGGGGTCATTGAGTACTTATATAGGACTAGGGGGGTCACATGGGGTTATTGAGTACTTATATAGGACATGGGGGGGTCACGTGGGGTCATTGAGTACTTATATAGGACTAGGGTGGGTCACATTGGGTCATTAAGTACTTGTATAGGACTAGGGGGGTCACATGGGGTCATTGAGTACTTATATAGGACTAGGGTGCGTCACTTTGGGTCATTGAGTACTTATATAGGACTAGGGTGGGTCACATGGGGTCATTAAGTACTTATATAGGAATAGGGGGGGTCACATGTGATCATTGAGTACTTATATAGGAATGGGGTGGGTCACATGGGGCCATTGAGTACTTATATAGGACTAGGGGGTCACATGGGGTCATTGAGTACTTATATAGGACTAGGGTGGGTCACATGGGTCATGGTGTACTTATATATTACTAGGGTAGGTCACATGGGGTCATTGAGTTCTTATATAGGACTAGGGTGCGTCACATTGGGTCATTGAGTTCTTATATATTACTAGGGTGGGTCACATGGGGTCATTGAGTTCTTATATAGGACTAGGGTGCGTCACATGGGGTCATTGAGTACTTATATTGTACTAGGGGGGTCACATGGGTTCATTGAGTACTTATATAGGACATGGGGGGGTTACATGGGGTCATTAAGTACTTATATAGGACTAGGGGGGGTCACATGTGGTCTTTGAGTACTTATATAGGACTAGGGTGGGTCACATGGGGTCATTGAGTACTTATATATGACTAGGGGGGGTCACATGGGGTCATTAAGTACTTGTATAGGACTAGGGGGGTCACATAGGGTCATTGAGTACTTATATAGGACTAGGGTGGGTCACATGGGGTCATTGAGTACTTATATAGGAATAGGGTGGGTCGATGGGGTCATTGAGTACTTATATAGGACTAGTGGGGTCACATGGGGTCATTGAGTACTTATATAGGACTAGGGTGGGTCACATGGGGTCATTGAGTACTTATATAGGAATAGGGTGTGTCGATGGGGTCATTGAGTACTTATATAGGACTAGGGGGGTCACATGGGGTCAATGAGTACTTATATATGACTAGGGGGGGTCACATGGGGTCATTGAGTACTTATATAGGAATAGGGTGGGTCACATGGGGTCATTGAGTACTTATATAGGACATGGGGGGGGTCACATGGGGTCATTGAGTACTTATATAGGACTAGGGTGGGTCATATGGGGTCATTGAGTACTTATATAGGAATAGGGTGGGTCGATGGGGTCATTGAGTACTTATATAGGACATGGGGGGGGGGGTCACATGGGGTCATTGAGTACTTATATAGGACTAGGGGGGGTCACATGGGGTCATTGAGTACTTATATAAGACTAGGGTGGGTCACATGGGGTCATTGATTACTTATATAGGAGTAGGGTGGCTGACCTGGGGTCATTGAGTACTTAGATAGGACTAGGGGGGGTCACATGGCGTCATTGAGTACTTATTTAGGACTAGGGTGGGTCACATGGGGTCATTGAGTTCTTATATAGGACTAGGGTGCGTCACATGGGGTCATTGAGTACTTATATAGGACTAGGGGGGTCACATGGGGTTATTGAGTACTTATATAGGACATGGGGGGGTCACGTGGGGTCATTGAGTACTTATATAGGACTAGGGTGGGTCACATTGGGTCATTAAGTACTTGTATAGGACTAGGGGGGTCACATGGGGTCATTGAGTACTTATATAGGACTAGGGTGCGTCACTTTGGGTCATTGAGTACTTATATAGGATTAGGGTGGGTCACATGGGGTCATTGAGTACTTATATAGGATTAGGGTGAGTCACATGGTGTCATTTTGTACTTATATAGGACTAGGGGGGGTCACATGGGGTCATTGAGAACTTATATAGGATTAGGGTGAGTCACATGGGGTCATTGAGTACTTATATATTACTAGGGTGGGTCACATGGGGTCATTGAGTTCTTATATAGGACTAGGGTGCGTCACATGGGGTCATTGAGTACTTATATAGTACTAGGGGGGTCACATGGGGTCATTGAGTACTTATATAGGACATTGGGGGGGTCACATGGGGTCATTGAGTACTTATATATGACTAGGGGGGGTCACATGGGGTCATTGAGTACTTATATAGGATTAGGGTGAGTCACATGGTGTCATTTTGTACTTATATAGGACTAGGGTGGGTCACATGGGGTCATTGAGTACTTATATATGACTAGGGTGGGTCACATGGGGTCATTTTGTACTTATATAGGACTAGGGTGGGTCACATGGGGTCATTGAGTACTTATATAGGAATAGGGTGGGTCACATGGGGTCATTGAGTACTTATATAGGACATGGAGGGGTCACGTGTGGTCATTGAGTACTTATATAGGACTAGGGTGGGTCACATGGGGTCATTGAGTACTTATATAGGAATAGGGTGGGTCGATGGGGTCATTGAGTACTTATATAGGACTAGGGGGGTCACATGGGGTCAATGAGTACTTATATATGACTAGGGGGGGTCACATGGGGTCATTGAGTACTTATATAGGAATAGGGTGGGTCACATGGGGTGATTGAGTACTTATATAGGACATGGGGGGGGGGGGTCACATGGGGTCATTGAGTACTTATATAGGACTAGGGTGGGTCACATTGGGTCATTGATTATTTATATATGACTAGGGGTGGTCAAATAGGGTCATTGAGTACTTATATAGGACATGGGGTGCCACATGGGGTCATTAAGTACTTATATAGGACTAGGGGGGGGGTCACATGGTGTCATTGAGTACTTATATAGGAATAGGGGGGGTCACATGTGATCATTGAGTACTTATATAGGAATGGGGTGGGTCACATGGGGCCATTGAGTACTTATATAGGACTAGGGGGTCACATGGGGTCATTGAGTACTTATATAGGACTAGGGTGGGTCACATGGGTCATGGTGTACTTATATATTACTAGGGTAGGTCACATGGGGTCATTGAGTTCTTATATAGGACTAGGGTGCGTCACATTGGGTCATTGAGTTCTTATATATTACTAGGGTGGGTCACATGGGGTCATTGAGTTCTTATATAGGACTAGGGTGCGTCACATGGGGTCATTGAGTACTTATATTGTACTAGGGGGGTCACATGGGTTCATTGAGTACTTATATAGGACATGGGGGGGTTACATGGGGTCATTAAGTACTTATATAGGACTAGGGGGGGTCACATGTGGTCTTTGAGTACTTATATAGGACTAGGGTGGGTCACATGGGGTCATTGAGTACTTATATATGACTAGGGGGGGTCACATGGGGTCATTAAGTACTTGTATAGGACTAGGGGGGTCACATGGGGTCATTGAGTACTTATATAGGACTAGGGTGGGTCACATGGGGTCATTGAGAACTTATATAGGAATAGGGTGGGTCGATGGGGTCATTGAGTACTTATATAGGACTAGTGGGGTCACATGGGGTCATTGAGTACTTATATAGGACTAGGGTGGGTCACATGGGGTCATTGAGTACTTATATAGGAATAGGGTGGGTCGATGGGGTCATTGAGTACTTATATAGGACTAGGGGGGTCACATGGGGTCAATGAGTACTTATATATGACTAGGGGGGGTCACATGGGGTCATTGAGTACTTATATAGGAATAGGGTGGTTCACATGGGGTCATTGAGTACTTATATAGGACATGGGGGGGGGTCACATGGGGTCATTGAGTACTTATATAGGACTAGGGTGGGTCATATGGGGTCATTGAGTACTTATATAGGAATAGGGTGGGTCGATGGGGTCATTGAGTACTTATATAGGACATGGGGGGGGGGTCACATGGGGTCATTGAGTACTTATATAGGAATAGGGTGGGTCACATGGGGTCATTTTGTACTTATATAGGACTAGGGTGTGTCACATGTGGTCATTGATTACTTATATATTACTAGGGGGGGTCACATGTGATCATTGAGTACTTATATAGGAATGGGGTGGGTCACATGGGGTCATTGAGTACTTATATAGGACTAGGGTGGGTCACATGGGGTCATTGAGTATTTATATATGACTAGGGGGGGTCACATGGGGTCATTAAGTACTTGTATAGGACTAGGGGGGTCACATGGGGTCATTGAGTACTTATATAGGAATAGGGGGGGTCACATGTGATCATTGAGTACTTATATAGGAATGGGGTGGGTCACATGGGGCCATTGAGTACTTATATAGGACTAGGGGGTCACATGGGGTCATTGAGTACTTATATAGGACTAGGGTGGGTCACATGGGTCATGGTGTACTTATATATTACTAGGGTAGGTCACATGGGGTCATTGAGTTCTTATATAGGACTAGGGTGCGTCACATTGGGTCATTGAGTTCTTATATATTACTAGGGTGGGTCACATGGGGTCATTGAGTTCTTATATAGGACTAGGGTGCGTCACATGGGGTCATTGAGTACTTATATAGGAATAGGGTGGGTCACATGGGGTCATTGAGTACTTATATAGGACATGGAGGGGTCACGTGTGGTCATTGAGTACTTATATAGGACTAGGGTGGGTCACATGGGGTCATTGAGTTCTTATATATGACTAGGGGTGGTCAAATAGGGTCATTGAGTACTTATATAGGACATGGGGTGTCACATGGGGTCATTAAGTACTTATATAGGACTAGGGGGGGGGTCACATGGGGTCATTGAGTACTTATATAGGACTAGGGTGGGTCACATGGGGTCATTTTGTACTTATATAGGACTAGGGTGGGTCACATGTGGTCATTGATTACTTATATATTACTAGGGTGGGTCACATGGGGTCATTGAGTTCTTATATAGGACTAGGGTGCATCAAATGTGGTCATTGAGTACTTATATAGTACTAGGGGGGTTACATGGGGTCATTGAGTACTTATATAGGATATGGGGGGGTCACGTGGGGTCATTGAGTACTTATATAGGACTAGGGTGGGTCACATGGGGTCATTAAGTACTTATATAGGAATAGGGGGGGTCACATGTGATCATTGAGTACTTATATAGGAATGGGGTGGGTCACATGGGGCCATTGAGTACTTATATAGGACTAGGGGGTCACATGGGGTCATTGAGTACTTATATAGGACTAGGGTGGGTCACATGGGTCATGGTGTACTTATATATTACTAGGGTAGGTCACATGGGGTCATTGAGTTCTTATATAGGACTAGGGTGCGTCACATTGGGTCATTGAGTTCTTATATATTACTAGGGTGGGTCACATGGGGTCATTGAGTTCTTATATAGGACTAGGGTGCGTCACATGGGGTCATTGAGTACTTATATTGTACTAGGGGGGTCACATGGGTTCATTGAGTACTTATATAGGACATGGGGGGGTTACATGGGGTCATTAAGTACTCATATAGGACTAGGGGGGGTCACATGTGGTCTTTGAGTACTTATATAGGACTAGGGTGGGTCACATGGGGTCATTGAGTACTTATATATGACTAGGGGGGGTCACATGGGGTCATTAAGTAGTTGTATAGGACTAGGGGGGTCACATGGGGTCATTGAGTACTTATATAGGACTAGGGTGGGTCACATGGGGTCATTGAGTACTTATATAGGAATAGGGTGGGTCGATGGGGTCATTGAGTACTTATATAGGACTAGGGGGGTCACATGGGGTCATTGAGTACTTATATAGGACTAGGGTGTGTCACATGGGGTCATTGAGTACTTATATAGGAATAGGGTGGGTCGATGGGGTCATTGAGTACTTATATAGGACTAGGGGTGTCACATGGGGTCAATGAGTACTTATATATGACTAGGGGGGGTCACATGGGGTCATTGAGTACTTATATAGGAATAGGGTGGGTCACATGGGGTCATTGAGTACTTATATAGGACATGGGGGGGGGGGGTCACATGGGGTCATTGAGTACTTATATAGGACTAGGGTGGGTCACATGGGGTCATTGAGTACTTATATAGGAATAGGGTGGGTCGATGGGGCCATTGAGTACTTATATAGGACATGGGGGGGGGGTCACATGGGGTCATTGACTACTTATATAGGACTAGGGTGGGTCACATGGGGTCATTGAGTACTTATATAGGAATAGGGTGGGTCACATGGGGTCATTTTGTACTTATATAGGACTAGGGTGGGTCACATGTGGTCATTGATTACTTATATATTACTAGGGGGGGTCACATGGGGTCATTGAGTACTTATATATGACTAGGGGGGGTCACATGGGGTCATTAAGTACTTGTATAGGACTAGGGGGGTCACATGGGGTCATTGAGTACTTATATAGGAATAGGGTGGGTCGATGGGGTCATTGAGTACTTATATAGGACTAGGGGGGTCACATGGGGTCATTGAGTACTTATATAGGAATAGGGTAGGTCACATGGGGTCATTGAGTACTTATATAGGACTAGGGGGTCACATGGGGTCATTGAGTACTTATATAGGACTAGGGTAGGTCACATGGGGTCATTGAGTACTTATATATTACTAGGGGGAGTCACATGTGATCATTGAGTACTTATATAGGAATGGGGTGGGTCACATGGGGTCATTGAGTACTTATATAGGACTAGGGTGGGTCACATGGGGTCATTGAGTACTTATATATGACTAGGGAGGGTCACATGGGGTCATTAAGTACTTGTATAGGACTAGGGGGGTCACATGGGGTCATTGAGTACTTATATAGGACTAGGGTGGGTCACATGGGGTCATTGAGTACTTATATAGGAATAGGGTGGGTCGATGGGGTCATTGAGTACTTATATAGGACTAGGGGGGTCACATGGGGTCATTGAGTACTTATATAGGAATAGGGTAGGTCACATGGGGTCATTGAGTACTTATATAGGACTAGGGGGTCACATGGGGTCATTGAGTACTTATATAGGACTAGGGTAGGTCACATGGGGTCATTGAGTACTTATATATGACTAGGGTGGGTCACATGGGGTCATTGAGTACTTATATAGGAATAGGGTGGGTCACATGGGGTCATTGAGTACTTATATAGGACTAGGGTGGGTCACATGGGGTCATTGAGTACTTATATAGGAATAGGGTGGGTCGATGGGGTCATTGAGTACTTATATAGGACTAGGGGGGTCACATGGGGTCAATGAGTACTTATATATGACTAGGGGGGGTCACATGGGGTCATTGAGTACTTATATAGGAATAGGGTGGGTCACATGGGGTCATTGAGTACTTATATAGGACATGGGGGGGGGGGGGGGGGTCACATGGGGTCATTGAGTACTTATATAGGACTAGGGTGGGTCACATGGGGTCATTGATTACTTATATAGGAATAGGGTAGGTCACATGGGGTCATTGAGTACTTATATAGGACTAGGGGGTCACATGGGGTCATTTTGTACTTATATAAGACTAGGGTGGGTCACATGTGGTCATTGATTACTTATATATTACTAGGGGGGGTCACATGTGATCATTGAGTTCTTATATAGGACTAGGGTGCGTCACATGGGGTCATTGAGAACTTATATAGTACTAGGGGGGTCACATGGGTTCATTGAGTACTTATATAGGACATGGGGGGTCACATGGGGTCATTAAGTACTTATATAGGACTAGGGGGGGGTCACATGTGGTCATTGAGTACTTATATAGGACTAGGGTGGGTCACATGGGGTCATTGAGTACTTATATATGACTAGGGGGGGGTCACATGGGGTCATTGTGTACTTATATAGGACTAGGGTGGGTCACATGGGGTCATTTTGTACTTATATAGGACTAGGGTGGGTCACATGGGTCATTGTGTACTTATATATTACTAGGGTGGGTCAGATGGGGTCATTGAGTTCTTATATAGGACTAGGTTGCGTCACATTGGGTCATTGAGTACTTATATATTACTAGGGTGGGTCACATGGGGTCATTGAGTTCTTATATAGGACTAGGGTGCTTCACATGGGGTCATTGAGTACTTATATAGTACTAGGGGGGTCACATGGGTTCATTGAGTACTTATATAGGACATGGGGGGGTCACATGGGGTCATTAATTACATATATAGGACTAGGGGGGGGTCACATGTGGTCATTGAGTACTTATATAGGACTAGGATGGGTCACATGGGTTCATTGAGTACTTATATAGGACATGGAGGGGTCACGTGTGGTCCTTGAGTACTTATATAGGACTAGGGTGGGTCACATGGGGTCATTGAGTACTTATATAGGAATAGGGTGGGTCGATGGGGTCATTGAGTACTTATATAGGACTAGGGGGGTCACATGGGGTCAATGAGTACTTATATATGACTAGGGGGGTCACATGGGGTCATTGAGTACTTATATAGGAATAGGGTGGGTCACATGGGGTCATTGAGTACTTATATAGGACATGGGGGGGGGGTCACATGGGGTCATTGAGTACTTATATAGGACATGGGGTTTCACATGGGGTCATTAAATACTTATATAGGACTAGGGGGGGGTCACATGGGGTCATTGAGTACTTATATAGGACTAGGGTGGGTCACATGGGGTCATTTTGTACTTATATAGGACTAGGGTGGGTCACATGTGGTCATTGATTACTTATATATTACTAGGGTGGGTCACATGGGGTCATTGAGTTCTTATATAGGATTAGGGTGCGTCAAATGTGGTCATTGAGTACTTATATAGTACTAGGGGGGTTACATGGGGTCATTGAGTACTTATATAGGATATGGGGGGGTCACGTGGGGTCATTGAGTACTTATATATGACTAGGGGGGGTCACATGGGGTCATTAAGTACTTGTATAGGACTAGGGGGGTCACATGGGGTCATTGAGTACTTATATAGGACTAGGGTGGGTCACATGGGGTCATTGAGTACTTATATAGGAATAGGGTGGGTCGATGGGATCATTGAGTACTTATATAGGACTAGGGGGGTCACATGGGGTCATTGAGTACTTATATATGACTAGGGAGGGTCACATGGGGTCATTGAGTACTTATATAGGAATAGGGTGGGTCACATGGGGTCATTGAGTACTTATATAGGACATAAGGGGGTCACGTGGGGTCATTGAGTACTTATATAGGACTAGGTTGGGTCACATGGGGTCATTGAGTACTTATATAGGAATAGGGTGGGTCACATGGGGTCATTGAGTACTTATATAGGAATAGGGTGGGTCACATGGGGTCATTGAGTACTTATATAGGACATGGAGGGGTCACGTGTGGTCATTGAGTTCTTATATAGGACTAGGGTGGGTCACATGGGGTCATTGAGTACTTATATAGGAATAGGGTGGGTCGATGGGGTCATTGAGTACTTATATAGGACTAGGGTGGGTCACATGGGGTCATTAAGTACTTATATAGGAATAGGGGGGGTCACATGTGATCATTGAGTACTTATATAGGAATAGGGTGGGTCACTTGGGGTCATTGAGTATTTATATAGGACTAGGGGGTCACATGGGGTCATTGAGTACTTATATAGAACTAGGGTGGGTCACATGGGTCATGGTGTACTTATATATTACTAGGGTAGGTCACATGGGGTCATTGAGTTCTTATATAGGACTAGGGTGCGTCACATTGGGTCACTGAGTTCTTATATATTACTAGGGTGGGTCACATGGGGTCATTGAGTTCTTATATAGGACTAGGGGGGTCACATGGGTTCATTGAGTACTTATATAGGACATGGGGGGGTCACATGGGGTCATTAAGTACTTATATAGGACTAGGGGGGGTCACATGTGGTCATTGAGTACTTATATAGGACTAGGGTGGGTCACATGGGGTCATTGAGTACTTATATATGACTAGGGGGGTCACATGGGGTCATTAAGTACTTGTATAGGACTAGGGGGGTCACATGGGGTCATTGAGTACTTATATAGGACTAGGGTGGGTCACATGGGGTCATTGAGTACTTATATAGGAATAGGGTGCGTCGATGGGGTCATTGAGTACTTATATAGAACTAGGGGGGTCACATGGGGTCATTGAGTACTTATATAGGAATAGGGTGGGTCACATGGGGTCATTGAGTTCTTATATAGGACTAGGGTGCGTCACATTGGGTCATTGAGTACTTATATATTACTAGGGTGGGTCACATGGGGTCATTGAGTTCTTATATAGGACTAGGGTGCGTCACATGGGGTCATTGAGTACTTATATAGTACTAGGGGGGTCACATGGGTTCATTGAGTACTTATATAGGACATGGGGGGGTCACATGGGGTCATTATTTATATATATAGGACTAGGGGGGGGTCACATGTGGTCATTGAGTACTTATATAGGACTAGGGTGGGTCACATGGGGTCATTGAGTACTTATATAGGACATGGAGGGGTCACGTGTGGTCATTGAGTACTTATATAGGACTAGGGTGGGTCACATGGGGTCATTGAGTACTCATATAGGAATAGGGTGGGTCGATGGGGTCATTGAGTACTTATATAGGACTAGGGGGGTCACATGGGGTCAATGAGTACTTATATATGACTAGGGGGGGTCACATGGGGTCATTGAGTACTTATATAGGAATAGGGTGGGTCACATGGGGTCATTGAGTACTTATATAGGACATGGTGTTTCACATGGGGTCATTAAGTACTTATATAGGACTAGGGTGGGTCACATGGGGTCATTTTGTACTTATATAGGACTAGGGTGGGTCACATGTGGTCATTGATTACTTATATATTACTAGGGTGGGTCACATGGGGTCATTAAGTTCTTATATAGGACTAGGGTGCGTCAAATGTGGTCATTGAGTACTTATATAGTACTAGGGGGGTTACATGGGGTCATTGAGTACTTATATAGGATATGGGGGGGTCACGTGGGGTCATTGAGTACTTATATATGACTAGGGGGGTTCACATGGGGTCATTAAGTACTTGTATAGGACTAGGGGGGTCACATGGGGTCATTGAGTACTTATATAGGACTAGGGTGGGTCACATGGGGTCATTGAGTACTTATATAGGAATAGGGTGGGTCGATGGGATCATTGAGTACTTATATAGGACTAGGGGGGTCACATGGGGTCATTGAGTACTTATATATGACTAGGGGGGGTCACATGGGGTCATTGAGTACTTATATAGGAATAGGGTGGGTCACATGGGGTCATTGAGTACTTATATAGGACATGGGGGGGTCACGTGGGGTCATTGAGTACTTATATAGGAATAGGGTGGGTCACATGGGGTCATTGAGTACTTATATAGGACATGGAGGGGTCACGTGTGGTCCTTGAGTACTTATATAGGACTAGGGTGGGTCACATGGGGTCATTGAGTACTTATATAGGAATAGGGTGGGTCGATGGGGTCATTGAGTACTTATATAGTACTAGGGGGGTTACATGGGGTCATTGAGTACTTATATAGGATATGGGGGGGTCACATGGGTTCATTGAGTACTTATATAGGACATGGGGGGTCACATGGGGTCATTAAGTACTTATATAGGACTAGGGGGGGTCACATGTGGTCATTGAGTACTTATATAGGACTAGGGTGGGTCACATGGGGTCATTGAGTACTTATATATGACTAGGGGGGGGTCACATGGGGTCATTGAGTACTTATATAGGACTAGGGTGGGTCACATGGGGTCATTTTGTACTTATATAGGACTAGGGTGGGTCACATGGGTCATTGTGTACTTATATATTACTAGGGTGGGTCAGATGGGGTCATTGAGTTCTTATATAGGACTAGGTTGCGTCACATTGGGTCATTGAGTACTTATATATTACTAGGGTGGGTCACATGGGGTCATTGAGTTCTTATATAGGACTAGGGTGCTTCACATGGGGTCATTGAGTACTTATATAGGACATGGAGGGGTCACGTGTGGTCATTGAGTTCTTATATAGGACTAGGGTGGGTCACATGGGGTCATTGAGTACTTATATAGGAATAGGGTGGGTCGATGGGGTCATTGAGTACTTATATAGGACTAGGGGGGTCACATGGGGTCAATGAGTACTTATATATGACTAGGGGGGGTCACAAGGGGTCATTGAGTACTTATATAGGAATAGGGTGGTTCACATGGGGTCATTAAGTACTTATATAGGACTAGGGGGGGGGTCACATTGGGTCATTGAGTACTTATATAGGACTAGGGTGGGTCACATGGGGTCATTTTGTACTTATATAGGACTAGGGTGGGTCACATGTGGTCATTGATTACTTATATATTACTAGGGTGGGTCACATGGGGTCATTGAGTTCTTATATAGGACTAGGGTGCGTCAAATGTGGTCATTGAGTACTTATATAGTACTAGGGGGGTTACATGGGGTCATTGAGTACTTATATAGGATATGGGGGGGTCACGTGGGGTCATTGAGTACTTATATAGGACTAGGGTGGGTCACATGGGGTCATTAAGTACTTATATAGGAATAGGGGGGGTCACATGTGATCATTGAGTACTTATATAGGAATAGGGTGGGTCACATGGGGTCATTGAGTATTTATATAGGACTAGGGGGTCACATGGGGTCATTGAGTACTTATATAGAACTAGGGTGGGTCACATGGGTCATGGTGTACTTATATATTACTAGGGTAGGTCACATGGGGTCATTGAGTACTTATATAGTACTAGGGGGGTCACATGGGTTCATTGAGTACTTATATAGGACATGGGGGGGTCACATGGGGTCATTATTTATATATATAGGACTAGGGGGGGTCACATGTGGTCATTGAGTACTTATATAGGACTAGGGTGGGTCACATGGGGTCATTGAGTACTTATATAGGACATGGAGGGGTCACGTGTGGTCATTGAGTACTTATATAGGACTAGGGTGGGTCACATGGGGTCATTGAGTACTTATATAGGAATAGGGTGGGTCGATGGGGTCATTGAGTACTTATATAGGACTAGGGGGGTCACATGGGGTCAATGAGTACTTATATATGACTAGGGGGGGTCACATGGGGTCATTGAGTACTTATATAGGAATAGGGTGGGTCACATGAGGTCATTGAGTACTTATATAGGACATGGTGTTTCACATGGGGTCATTAAGTACTTATATAGGACTAGGGGGGGGTCACATGGGGTCATTGAGTACTTATATAGGACTAGGGTGGGTCACATGGGGTCATTTTGTACTTATATAGGACTAGGGTGGGTCACATGTGGTCATTGATTACTTATATATTACTAGGGTGGGTCACATGGGGTCATTGAGTTCTTATATAGGACTAGGGTGCGTCAAATGTGGTCATTGAGTACTTATATAGTACTAGGGGGGTTACATGGGGTCATTGAGTACTTATATAGGATATGGGGGGGTCACGTGGGGTCATTGAGTACTTATATATGACTAGGGGGGTTCACATGGGGTCATTAAGTACTTGTATAGGACTAGGGGGGTCACATGGGGTCATTGAGTACTTATATAGGACTAGGGTGGGTCACATGGGGTCATTGAGTACTTATATAGGAATAGGGTGGGTCGATGGGATCATTGAGTACTTATATAGGACTAGGGGGGTCACATGGGGTCATTGAGTACTTATATATGACTAGGGGGGGTCACATGGGGTCATTGAGTACTTATATAGGAATAGGGTGGGTCACATGGGGTCATTGAGTACTTATATAGGACATGGGGGGGTCACGTGGGGTCATTGAGTACTTATATAGGAATAGGGTGGGTCACATGGGGTCATTGAGTACTTATATAGGACATGGAGGGGTCACGTGTGGTCCTTGAGTACTTATATAGGACTAGGGTGGGTCACATGGGGTCATTGAGTACTTATATAGGAATAGGGTGGGTCGATGGGGTCATTGAGTACTTATATAGTACTAGGGGGGTTACATGGGGTCATTGAGTACTTATATAGGATATGGGGGGGTCACATGGGTTCATTGAGTACTTATATAGGACATGGGGGGTCACATGGGGTCATTAAGTACTTATATAGGACTAGGGGGGGGTCACATGTGGTCATTGAGTACTTATATAGGACTAGGGTGGGTCACATGGGGTCATTGAGTACTTATATATGACTAGGGGGGGGTCACATGGGGTCATTGAGTACTTATATAGGACTAGGGTGGGTCACATGGGGTCATTTTGTACTTATATAGGACTAGGGTGGGTCACATGGGTCATTGTGTACTTATATATTACTAGGGTGGGTCAGATGGGGTCATTGAGTTCTTATATAGGACTAGGTTGCGTCACATTGGGTCATTGAGTACTTATATATTACTAGGGTGGGTCACATGGGGTCATTGAGTTCTTATATAGGACTAGGGTGCTTCACATGGGGTCATTGAGTACTTATATAGTACTAGGGGGGTCACATGGGTTCATTGAGTACTTATATAGGACATGGGGGGGTCACATGGGGTCATTAATTACATATATAGGACTAGGGGGGGGTCACATGTGGTCATTGAGTACTTATATAGGACTAGGATGGGTCACATGGGGTCATTGAGTACTTATATAGGACATGGAGGGGTCACGTGTGGTCCTTGAGTACTTATATAGGACTAGGGTGGGTCACATGGGGTCATTGAGTACTTATATAGGAATAGGGTGGGTCGATGGGGTCATTGAGTACTTATATAGGACTAGGGGGGTCACATGGGGTCAATGAGTACTTATATATGACTAGGGGGGTCACATGGGGTCATTGAGTACTTATATAGGAATAGGGTGGGTCACATGGGGTCATTGAGTACTTATATAGGACATGGGGGGGGGTCACATGGGGTCATTGAGTACTTATATAGGACATGGGGTTTCACATGGGGTCATTAAGTACTTATATAGGACTAGGGGGGGGTCACATGGGGTCATTGAGTACTTATATAGGACTAGGGTGGGTCACATGTGGTCATTGATTACTTATATATTACTAGGGTGGGTCACATGGGGTCATTGAGTTCTTATATAGGACTAGGGTGCGTCAAATGTGGTCATTGAGTACTTATATAGTACTAGGGGGGTTACATGGGGTCATTGAGTACTTATATAGGATATGGGGGGGTCACGTGGGGTCATTGAGTACTTATATATGACTAGGGGGGGTCACATGGGGTCATTAAGTACTTGTATAGGACTAGGGGGGTCACATGGGGTCATTGAGTACTTATATAGGACTAGGGTGGGTCACATGGGGTCATTGAGTACTTATATAGGAATAGGGTGGGTCGATGGGATCATTGAGTACTTATATAGGACTAGGGGGGTCACATGGGGTCATTGAGTACTTATATATGACTAGGGAGGGTCACATGGGGTCATTGAGTACTTATATATGACTAGGGAGGGTCACATGGGGTCATTGAGTACTTATATAGGAATAGGGTGGGTCACATGGGGTCATTGAGTACTTATATAGGACATAAGGGGGTCACGTGGGGTCATTGAGTACTTATATAGGACTAGGTTGGGTCACATGGGGTCATTGAGTACTTATATAGGAATAGGGTGGGTCACATGGGGTCATTGAGTACTTATATAGGAATAGGGTGGGTCACATGGGGTCATTGAGTACTTATATAGGACATGGAGGGGTCACGTGTGGTCATTGAGTTCTTATATAGGACTAGGGTGGGTCACATGGGGTCATTGAGTACTTATATAGGACATGGGGTTTCACATGGGGTCATTAAGTACTTATATAGGACTAGGGGGGGGTCACATGGGGTCATTGAGTACTTATATAGGACTAGGGTGGGTCACATGTGGTCATTGATTACTTATATATTACTAGGGTGGGTCACATGGGGTCATTGAGTTCTTATATAGGACTAGGGTGCGTCAAATGTGGTCATTGAGTACTTATATAGTACTAGGGGGGTTACATGGGGTCATTGAGTACTTATATAGGATATGGGGGGGTCACGTGGGGTCATTGAGTACTTATATATGACTAGGGGGGGTCACATGGGGTCATTAAGTACTTGTATAGGACTAGGGGGGTCACATGGGGTCATTGAGTACTTATATAGGACTAGGGTGGGTCACATGGGGTCATTGAGTACTTATATAGGAATAGGGTGGGTCGATGGGATCATTGAGTACTTATATAGGACTAGGGGGGTCACATGGGGTCATTGAGTACTTATATATGACTAGGGAGGGTCACATGGGGTCATTGAGTACTTATATATGACTAGGGAGGGTCACATGGGGTCATTGAGTACTTATATAGGAATAGGGTGGGTCACATGGGGTCATTGAGTACTTATATAGGACATAAGGGGGTCACGTGGGGTCATTGAGTACTTATATAGGACTAGGTTTGGTCACATGGGGTCATTGAGTACTTATATAGGAATAGGGTGGGTCACATGGGGTCATTGAGTACTTATATAGGAATAGGGTGGGTCACATGGGGTCATTGAGTACTTATATAGGACATGGAGGGGTCACGTGTGGTCATTGAGTTCTTATATAGGACTAGGGTGGGTCACATGGGGTCATTGAGTACTTATATAGGAATAGGGTGGGTCGATGGGGTCATTGAGTACTTATATAGGACTAGGGGGGTCACATGGGGTCAATGAGTACTTATATATGACTAGGGTGGGTCACATGTGGTCATTGAGTACTTATATAGGACATGGTGTTTCACATGGGGTCATTAAGTACTTATATAGGACTAGGGGGGGGTCACATGGGGTCATTGAGTACTTATATAGGACTAGGGTGGGTCACATGGGGTCATTTTGTACTTATATAGGACTAGGGTGGGTCACATGTGGTCATTGATTACTTATATATTACTAGGGTGGGTCACATGGGGTCATTGAGTTCTTATATAGGACTAGGGTGCGTCAAATGTGGTCATTGAGTACTTATATAGTACTAGGGGGGTTACATGGGGTCATTGAGTACTTATATAGGATATGGGGGGGTCACGTGGGGTCATTGAGTACTTATATATGACTAGGGGGGTTCACATGGGGTCATTAAGTACTTGTATAGGACTAGGGGGGTCACATGGGGTCATTGAGTACTTATATAGGACTAGGGTGGGTCACATGGGGTCATTGAGTACTTATATAGGAATAGGGTGGGTCGATGGGATCATTGAGTACTTATATAGGACTAGGGGGGTCACATGGGGTCATTGAGTACTTATATATGACTAGGGAGGGTCACATGGGGTCATTGAGTACTTATATATGACTAGGGAGGGTCACATGGGGTCATTGAGTACTTATATAGGAATAGGGTGGGTCACATGGGGTCATTGAGTACTTATATAGGACATAAGGGGGTCACGTGGGGTCATTGAGTACTTATATAGGACTAGGTTGGGTCACATGGGGTCATTGAGTACTTATATAGGAATAGGGTGGGTCACATGGGGTCATTGAGTACTTATATAGGAATAGGGTGGGTCACATGGGGTCATTGAGTACTTATATAGGACATGGAGGGGTCACGTGTGGTCATTGAGTTCTTATATAGGACTAGGGTGGGTCACATGGGGTCATTGAGTACTTATATAGGACATGGGGTTTCACATGGGGTCATTAAGTACTTATATAGGACTAGGGGGGGGTCACATGGGGTCATTGAGTACTTATATAGGACTAGGGTGGGTCACATGTGGTCATTGATTACTTATATATTACTAGGGTGGGTCACATGGGGTCATTGAGTTCTTATATAGGACTAGGGTGCGTCAAATGTGGTCATTGAGTACTTATATAGTACTAGGGGGGTTACATGGGGTCATTGAGTACTTATATAGGATATGGGGGGGTCACGTGGGGTCATTGAGTACTTATATATGACTAGGGGGGGTCACATGGGGTCATTAAGTACTTGTATAGGACTAGGGGGGTCACATGGGGTCATTGAGTACTTATATAGGACTAGGGTGGGTCACATGGGGTCATTGAGTACTTATATAGGAATAGGGTGGGTCGATGGGATCATTGAGTACTTATATAGGACTAGGGGGGTCACATGGGGTCATTGAGTACTTATATATGACTAGGGAGGGTCACATGGGGTCATTGAGTACTTATATATGACTAGGGAGGGTCACATGGGGTCATTGAGTACTTATATAGGAATAGGGTGGGTCACATGGGGTCATTGAGTACTTATATAGGACATAAGGGGGTCACGTGGGGTCATTGAGTACTTATATAGGACTAGGTTGGGTCACATGGGGTCATTGAGTACTTATATAGGAATAGGGTGGGTCACATGGGGTCATTGAGTACTTATATAGGAATAGGGTGGGTCACATGGGGTCATTGAGTACTTATATAGGACATGGAGGGGTCACGTGTGGTCATTGAGTTCTTATATAGGACTAGGGTGGGTCACATGGGGTCATTGAGTACTTATATAGGAATAGGGTGGGTCGATGGGGTCATTGAGTACTTATATAGGACTAGGGGGGTCACATGGGGTCAATGAGTACTTATATATGACTAGGGTGGGTCACATGTGGTCATTGAGTACTTATATAGGACATGGTGTTTCACATGGGGTCATTAAGTACTTATATAGGACTAGGGGGGGGTCACATGGGGTCATTGAGTACTTATATAGGACTAGGGTGGGTCACATGGGGTCATTTTGTACTTATATAGGACTAGGGTGGGTCACATGTGGTCATTGATTACTTATATATTACTAGGGTGGGTCACATGGGGTCATTGAGTTCTTATATAGGACTAGGGTGCGTCAAATGTGGTCATTGAGTACTTATATAGTACTAGGGGGGTTACATGGGGTCATTGAGTACTTATATAGGATATGGGGGGGTCACGTGGGGTCATTGAGTACTTATATATGACTAGGGGGGTTCACATGGGGTCATTAAGTACTTGTATAGGACTAGGGGGGTCACATGGGGTCATTGAGTACTTATATAGGACTAGGGTGGGTCACATGGGGTCATTGAGTACTTATATAGGAATAGGGTGGGTCGATGGGATCATTGAGTACTTATATAGGACTAGGGGGGTCACATGGGGTCATTGAGTACTTATATATGACTAGGGGGGGTCACATGGGGTCATTGAGTACTTATATAGGAATAGGGTGGGTCACATGGGGTCATTGAGTACTTATATAGGACATGGGGGGGTCACGTGGGGTCATTGAGTACTTATATAGGAATAGGGTGGGTCACATGGGGTCATTGAGTACTTATATAGGACATGGAGGGGTCACGTGTGGTCATTGAGTACTTATATAGGACTAGGGTGGGTCACATGGGGTCATTGAGTACTTATATAGGAATAGGGTGGGTCGATGGGGTCATTGAGTACTTATATAGGACTAGGGGGGTCACATGGGGTCAATGAGTACTTATATATGACTCGGGGGGGTCACATGGGGTCATTGAGTACTTATATAGGAATAGGGTGGGTCACATGGGGTCATTGAGTACTTATATAGGACATGAGGGGGGGTCACATGGGGTCATTGAGTACTTATATAGGACATGGGGTTTCACATGGGGTCATTGAGTACTTATATAGGACTAGGGGGTCACATGGGGTCATTGAGTACTTATATAGAACTAGGGTGGGTCACATGGGTCATGGTGTACTTATATATTACTAGGGTAGGTCACATGGGGTCATTGAGTTCTTATATAGGACTAGGGTGCGTCACATTGGGTCATTGAGTTCTTATATATTACTAGGGTGGGTCACATGGGGTCATTGAGTTCTTATATAGGACTAGGGTGCGTCACATGGGGTCATTGAGTATTTATATAGGACATGGGGGGGGGGTCACATGGGGTCATTGAGTACTTATATAGGACTAGGGTGGGTCACATGGGGTCATTGATTACTTATATATGACTAGGGGTGGTCAAATAGGGTCATTGAGTACTTATATAGGACATGGGGTGTCACATGGGGTCATTAAGTACATATATAGGACTAGGGGGGGTCACATGGGGTCATTGAGTACTTATATAGGACTAGGGTGGGTCACATGGGGTCATTTTGTACTTATATAGGACTAGGGTGGGTCACATGTGGTCATTGATTACTTATATATTACTAGGGTGGGTCACATGGGGTCATTGAGTTCTTATATAGGACTAGGGTGCATCAAATGTGGTCATTGAGTACTTATATAGTACTAGGGGGGTTACATGGGGTCATTGAGTACTTATATAGGATATGGGGGGGTCACGTGGGGTCATTGAGTACTTATATAGGACTAGGGTGGGTCACATGGGGTCATTAAGTACTTATATAGGAATAGGGGGGGTCACATGTGATCATTGAGTACTTATATAGGAATGGGGTGGGTCACATGGGGCCATTGAGTACTTATATAGGACTAGGGGGTCACATGGGGTCATTGAGTACTTATATAGGACTAGGGTGGGTCACATGGGTAATGGTGTACTTATATATTACTAGGGTAGGTCACATGGGGTCATTGAGTTCTTATATAGGACTAGGGTGCGTCACATTGGGTCATTGAGTTCTTATATATTAGTAGGGTGGGTCACATGGGGTCATTGAGTTCTTATATAGGACATGGGGGGGTCACATGGGGTCATTAAGTACTTATATAGGACTAGGGGGGGTCACATGTGGTCTTTGAGTACTTATATAGGACTAGGGTGGGTCACATGGGGTCATTGAGTACTTATATATGACTAGGGGGGGTCAAATGGGGTCATTAAGTACTTGTATAGGACTAGGGGGGTCACATGGGGTCATTGAGTACTTATATAGGACTAGGGTGGGTCACATGGGGTCATTGAGTACTTATATAGGAATAGGGTGGGTCGATAGGGTCATTGAGTACTTATATAGTACTAGGGGGGTTACATGGGGTCATTGAGTACTTATATAGGATATGGGGGGGTCACGTGGGGTCATTGAGTACTTATATAGGACTAGGGTGGGTCACATGGGGTCATTAAGTACTTATATAGGAATAGGGGGGGTCACATGTGATCATTGAGTACTTATATAGGAATAGGGTGGGTCACATGGGGTCATTGAGTACTTATATAGGACATGGGGGGGTCACGTGGGGTCATTGAGTACTTATATAGGAATAGGGTGGGTCACATGGGGTCATTGAGTACTTATATAGGACATGGAGGGGTCACGTGTGGTCATTGAGTACTTATATAGGACTAGGGTGGGTCACATGGGGTCATTGAGTACTTATATAGGAATAGGGTGGGTCGATGGGGTCATTGAGTACTTATATAGGACTAGGGGGGTCACATGGGGTCAATGAGTACTTATATATGACTAGGGGGGGTCACATGGGGTCATTGAGTACTTATATAGGAATAGGGTGGGTCACATGGGGTCATTGAGTACTTATATAGGACATGAGGGGGGGTCACATGGGGTCATTGAGTACTTATATAGGACATGGGGTTTCACATGGGGTCATTAAGTACTTATATAGGACTAGGGGGGGGTCACATGGGGTCATTGAGTACTTATATAGGACTAGGGTGGGTCACATGGGGTCATTTTGTACTTATATAGAACTAGGGTGGGTCACATGTGGTCATTGATTACTTATATATTACTAGGGTGGGTCACATGGGGTCATTGAGCTCTTATATAGGACTAGGGTGCGTCAAATGTGGTCATTGAGTACTTATATAGTACTAGGGGGGTCACATGTGATCATTGAGTACTTATATAGGACTAGGGGGTCACATGGGGTCATTGAGTACTTATATAGAACTAGGGTGGGTCACATGGGTCATGGTGTACTTATATATTACTAGGGTAGGTCACATGGGGTCATTGAGTTCTTATATAGGACTAGGGTGCGTCACATTGGGTCATTGAGTTCTTATATATTACTAGGGTGGGTCACATGGGGTCATTGAGTTCTTATATAGGACTAGGGTGCGTCACATGGGGTCATTGAGTATTTATATAGGACATGGGGGGGGGTCACATGGGGTCATTGAGTACTTATATAGGACTAGGGTGGGTCACATGGGGTCATTGATTACTTATATATGACTAGGGGTGGTCAAATAGGGTCATTGAGTACTTATATAGGACATGGGGTGTCACATGGGGTCATTAAGTACTTATATAGGACTAGGGGGGGTCACATGGGGTCATTGAGTACTTATATAGGACTAGGGTGGGTCACATGGGGTCATTTTGTACTTATATAGGACTAGGGTGGGTCACATGTGGTCATTGATTACTTATATATTACTAGGGTGGGTCACATGGGGTCATTGAGTTCTTATATAGGACTAGGGTGCATCAAATGTGGTCATTGAGTACTTATATAGTACTAGGGGGGTTACATGGGGTCATTGAGTACTTATATAGGATATGGGGGGGTCACGTGGGGTCATTGAGTACTTATATAGGACTAGGGTGGGTCACATGGGGTCATTAAGTACTTATATAGGAATAGGGGGGGTCACATGTGATCATTGAGTACTTATATAGGAATGGGGTGGGTCACATGGGGCCATTGAGTACTTATATAGGACTAGGGGGTCACATGGGGTCATTGAGTACTTATATAGGACTAGGGTGGGTCACATGGGTCATGGTGTACTTATATATTACTAGGGTAGGTCACATGGGGTCATTGAGTTCTTATATAGGACTAGGGTGCGTCACATTGGGTCATTGAGTTCTTATATATTAATAGGGTCGGTCACATGGGGTCATTGAGTTCTTATATTGGACATGGGGGGGTCACATGGGGTCATTAAGTACTTATATAGGACTAGGGGGGGTCACATGTGGTCTTTGAGTACTTATATAGGACTAGGGTGGGTCACATGGGGTCATTGAGTACTTATATATGACTAGGGGGGGTCAAATGGGGTCATTAAGTACTTGTATAGGACTAGGGGGGTCACATGGGGTCATTGAGTACTTATATAGGACTAGGGTGGGTCACATGGGGTCATTGAGTACTTATATAGGAATAGGGTGGGTCGATAGGGTCATTGAGTACTTATATAGTACTAGGGGGGTTACATGGGGTCATTGAGTACTTATATAGGATATGGGGGGGTCACGTGGGGTCATTGAGTACTTATATAGGACTAGGGTGGGTCACATGGGGTCATTAAGTACTTATATAGGAATAGGGGGGGTCACATGTGATAATTGAGTACTTATATAGGAATGGGGTGGGTCACATGGGGTCATTGAGTACTTATATAGGACTAGGGGGTCACATGGGGTCATTGAGTACTTATATAGAACTAGGGTGGGTCACATGGGTCATGGTGTACTTATATATTACTAGGGTAGGTCATTTGGGGTCATTGAGTTCTTATATAGGACTAGGGTGCGTCACATTGGGTCATTGAGTTCTTATATATTACTAGGGTGGGTCACATGGGGTCATTGAGTTCTTATATAGGACTAGGGGGGTCACATGTGGTCATTGAGTACTTATATAGGACTAGGGTGGGTCACATGGGGTCATTGAGTACTTATATAGGACATGGAGGGGTCACGTGTGGTCATTGAGTACTTATATAGGACATGGGGGGGTCACATGGGGTCATTAAGTACTTATATAGGACTAGGGGGGGTCACATGTGGTCATTGAGTACTTATATAGGACTAGGGTGGGTCACATGGGGTCATTGAGTACTTATATATGACTAGGGGGGTCACATGGGGTCATTAAATACTTGTATAGGACTAGGGGGGTCACATGGGGTCATTGAGTACTTATATAGGACTAGGGTGGGTCACATGGGGTCATTGAGTTCTTATATAGGACTAGGGTGCGTCAAATGTGGTCATTGAGTACTTATATAGTACTAGGGGGGTTACATGGGGTCATTGAGTACTTATTTAGGAATAGGGTGGGTCACATAGGGTCAATGAGTACTTATATAGGACATGGAGGGGTCACGTGTGGTCTTTGAGTACTTATATAGGACATGGGGGGGTCACATGGGGTCATTAAGTACTTATATAGGACTAGGGGGGGTCACATGTGGTAATTGAGTACTTATATAGGACTAGGGTGGGTCACATGGGGTCATTGAGTACTTATATATGACTAGGGGGGTCACATGGGGTCATTGAGTTCTTATATAGGACTAGGGTGCGTCACATTGGGTCATTGAGTTCTTATATATTACTAGGGTGGGTCGATGGGGTCATTGAGTACTTATATAGGACTAGGGGGGTCACATGGGGTCAATGAGTACTTATATATGACTAGGGGGGGTCACATGGGGTCATTGAGTACTTATATAGGAATAGGGTGGGTCACATGGGGTCATTGAGTACTTATATAGGACATGGGGGGGGTCACATGGGGTCATTGAGTACTTATATAGGACATGGGGTTTCACATGGGGTCATTAAGTACTTATATAGGACTAGGGGGGGGTCACATGGGGTCATTGAGTACTTATATAGGACTAGGGTGGGTCACATGGGGTCATTTTGTACTTATATAGAACTAGGGTGGGTCACATGTGGTCATTGATTACTTATATATTACTAGGGTGGGTCACATGGGGTCATTGAGTTCTTATATAGGACTAGGGTGCGTCAAATGTGGTCATTGAGTACTTATATAGTACTAGGGGGGTTACATGGGGTCATTGAGTACTTATATAGGATATGGGGGGGTCACGTGGGGTCATTGAGTACTTATGTAGGACTAGGGTGGGTCACATGGGGTCATTAAGTACTTATATAGGAATAGGGGGGGTCACATGTGGTCATTGATTACTTATATATTACTAGGGTGGGTCACATGGGGTCATTGAGTTCTTATATAGGACTAGGGTGCGTCAAATGTGGTCATTGAGTACTTATATAGGACTAGGGGGGGGTCACATGGGGTCATTGAGTACTTATATAGGACTAGGGTGGGTCACATGGGGTCATTTTGTACTTATATAGAACTAGGGTGGGTCACATGTGGTCATTGATTACTTATATATTACTAGGGTGGGTCACATGGGGTCATTGAGCTCTTATATAGGACTAGGGTGCGTCAAATGTGGTCATTGAGTACTTATATAGTACTAGGGGGGTCACATGTGATCATTGAGTACTTATATAGGAATGGGGTGGGTCACATGGGGTCATTGAGTACTTATATAGGACTAGGGGGTCACATGGGGTCATTGAGTACTTATATAGAACTAGGGTGGGTCACATGGGTCATGGTGTACTTATATATTACTAGGGTAGGTCACATGGGGTCATTGAGTTCTTATATAGGACTAGGGTGCGTCACATTGGGTAATTGAGTTCTTATATATTACTAGGGTGGGTCACATGGGGTCATTGAGTTCTTATATAGGACTAGGGTGCGTCACATGGGGTCATTGAGTATTTATATAGGACATGGGGGGGGGTCACATGGGGTCATTGAGTACTTATATAGGACATGGGGTTTCACATGGGGTCATTAAGTACTTATATAGGACTAGGGGGGGGTCACATGGGGTCATTGAGTACTTATATAGGACTAGGGTGGGTCACATGGGGTCATTTTGTACTTATATAGAACTAGGGTGGGTCACATGTGGTCATTGATTACTTATATATTACTAGGGTGGGTCACATGGGGTCATTGAGTTCTTATATAGGACTAGGGTGCGTCAAATGTGGTCATTGAGTACTTATATAGTACTAGGGGGGTTACATGGGGTCATTGAGTACTTATATAGGATATGGGGGGGTCACGTGGGGTCATTGAGTACTTATATAGGACTAGGGTGGGTCACATGGGGTCATTAAGTACTTATATAGGAATAGGGGGGGTCACATGTGGTCATTGATTACTTATATATTACTAGGGTGGGTCACATGGGGTCATTGAGTTCTTATATAGGACTAGGGTGCGTCAAATGTGGTCATTGAGTACTTATATAGGACTAGGGGGGGGTCACATGGGGTCATTGAGTACTTATATAGGACTAGGGTGGGTCACATGGGGTCATTTTGTACTTATATAGAACTAGGGTGGGTCACATGTGGTCATTGATTACTTATATATTACTAGGGTGGGTCACATGGGGTCATTGAGCTCTTATATAGGACTAGGGTGCGTCAAATGTGGTCATTGAGTACTTATATAGTACTAGGGGGGTCACATGTGATCATTGAGTACTTATATAGGAATGGGGTGGGTCACATGGGGTCATTGAGTACTTATAAAGGACTAGGGGGTCACATGGGGTCATTGAGTACTTATATAGAACTAGGGTGGGTCACATGGGTCATGGTGTACTTATATATTACTAGGGTAGGTCACATGGGGTCATTGAGTTCTTATATAGGACTAGGGTGCGTCACATTGGGTAATTGAGTTCTTATATATTACTAGGGTGGGTCACATGGGGTCATTGAGTTCTTATATAGGACTAGGGTGCGTCACATGGGGTCATTGAGTATTTATATAGGACATGGGGGGGTTCACATGGGGTCATTGAGTACTTATATAGGACTAGGGTGGGTCACATGGGGTCATTGATTACTTATATATGACTAGGGGTGGTCAAATAGGGTCATTGAGTACTTATATAGGACATGGGGTGTCACATGGGGTCATTAAGTACATATATAGGACTAGGGGGGGTCACATGGGGTCATTGAGTACTTATATAGGACTAGGGTGGGTCACATGGGGTCATTTTGTACTTATAAAGGACTAGGGTGGGTCACATGTGGTCATTGATTACTTATATATTACTAGGGTGGGTCACATGGGGTCATTGAGTTCTTATATAGGACTAGGGTGCATCAAATGTGGTCATTGAGTACTTATATAGTACTAGGGGGGTTACATGGGGTCATTGAGTACTTATATAGGATATGGGGGGGTCACGTGGGGTCATTGAGTACTTATATAGGACTAGGGTGGGTCACATGGGGTCATTAAGTACTTATATAGGAATAGGGGGGGTCACATGTGATCATTGAGTACTTATATAGGAATGGGGTGGGTCACATGGGGCCATTGAGTACTTATATAGGACTAGGGGGTCACATGGGGTCATTGAGTACTTATATAGGACTAGGGTGGGTCACATGGGTCATGGTGTACTTATATATTACTAGGGTAGGTCACATGGGGTCATTGAGTTCTTATATGGGACTAGGGTGCGTCACATTGGGTCATTGAGTTCTTATATATTAATAGGGTGGGCCACATGGGGTCATTGAGTTCTTATATAGGACATGAGGGGGTCACATGGGGTCATTAAGTACTTATATAGGACTAGGGGGGGTCACATGTGGTCTTTGAGTACTTATATAGGACTAGGGTGGGTCACATGGGGTCATTGAGTACTTATATATGACTAGGGGGGGTCACATGGGGTCATTAAGTACTTGTATAGGACTAGGGGGGTCACATGGGGTCATTGAGTACTTATATAGGACTAGGGTGGGTCACATGGGGTCATTGAGTACTTATATAGGAATAGGGTGGGTCGATAGGGTCATTGAGTACTTATATAGTACTAGGGGGGTTACATGGGGTCATTGAGTACTTATATAGGATATGGGGGGGTCACGTGGGGTCATTGAGTACTTATATAGGACTAGGATGGGTCACATGGGGTCATTAAGTACTTATATAGGAATAGGGGGGGTCACATGTGATCATTGAGTACTTATATAGGAATAGGGTGGGTCACATGGGGTCATTGAGTACTTATATATGACATGGGGGGGTCACGTGGGGTCATTGAGTACTTATATAGGAATAGAGTGGGTCACATGGGGTCATTGAGTACTTATATAGGACATGGAGGGGTCACGTGTGGTCATTGAGTACTTATATAGGACTAGGGTGGGTCACATGGGGTCATTGAGTACTTATATAGGAATAGGGTGGGTCGATGGGGTCATTGAGTACTTATATAGGACTAGGGGGGTCACATGGGGTCAATGAGTACTTATATATGACTAGGGGGGGTCACATGGGGTCATTGAGTACTTATATAGGAATAGGGTGGGTCACATGGGGTCATTGAGTACTTATATAGGACATGAGGGGGGGTCACATGGGGTCATTGAGTACTTATATAGGACATGGGGTTTCACATGGGGTCATTAAGTACTTATATAGGACTAGGGGGGGGTCACATGGGGTCATTGAGTACTTATATAGGACTAGGGTGGGTCACATGGGGTCATTTTGTACTTATATAGAACTAGGGTGGGTCACATGTGGTCATTGATTACTTATATATTACTAGGGTGGGTCACATGGGGTCATTGAGCTCTTATATAGGACTAGGGTGCGTCAAATGTGGTCATTGAGTACTTATATAGTACTAGGGGGGTCACATGTGATCATTGAGTACTTATATAGGAATGGGGTGGGTCACATGGGGTCATTGAGTACTTATATAGGACTAGGGGGTCACATGGGGTCATTGAGTACTTATATAGAACTAGGGTGGGTCACATGGGTCATGGTGTACTTATATATTACTAGGGTAGGTCACATGGGGTCATTGAGTTCTTATATAGGACTAGGGTGCGTCACATTGGGTCATTGAGTTCTTATATATTACTAGGGTGGGTCACATGGGGTCATTGAGTTCTTATATAGGACTAGGGTGCGTCACATGGGGTCATTGAGTATTTATATAGGACATGGGGGGGGGTCACATAGGGTCATTGAGTACTTATATAGGACATGGGGTGTCACATGGGGTCATTAAGTACATATATAGGACTAGGGGGGGTCACATGGGGTCATTGAGTACTTATATAGGACTAGGGTGGGTCACATGGGGTCATTTTGTACTTATAAAGGACTAGGGTGGGTCACATGTGGTCATTGATTACTTATATATTACTAGGGTGGGTCACATGGGGTCATTGAGTTCTTATATAGGACTAGGGTGCATCAAATGTGGTCATTGAGTACTTATATAGTACTAGGGGGGTTACATGGGGTCATTGAGTACTTATATAGGATATGGGGGGGTCACGTGGGGTCATTGAGTACTTATATAGGACTAGGGTGGGTCACATGGGGTCATTAAGTACTTATATAGGAATAGGGGGGGTCACATGTGATCATTGAGTACTTATATAGGAATGGGGTGGGTCACATGGGGCCATTGAGTACTTATATAGGACTAGGGGGTCACATGGGGTCATTGAGTACTTATATAGGACTAGGGTGGGTCACATGGGTCATGGTGTACTTATATATTACTAGGGTAGGTCACATGGGGTCATTGAGTTCTTATATAGGACTAGGGTGCGTCACATTGGGTCATTGAGTTCTTATATATTAATAGGGTGGGTCACATGGGGTCATTGAGTTCTTATATAGGACATGGGGGGGTCACATGGGGTCATTAAGTACTTATATAGGACTAGGGGGGGTCACATGTGGTCTTTGAGTACTTATATAGGACTAGGGTGGGTCACATGGGGTCATTGAGTACTTATATATGACTAGGGGGGGTCAAATGGGGTCATTAAGTACTTGTATAGGACTAGGGGGGTCACATGGGGTCATTGAGTACTTATATAGGACTAGGGTGGGTCACATGGGGTCATTGAGTACTTATATAGGAATAGGGTGGGTCGATAGGGTCATTGAGTACTTATATAGTACTAGGGGGGTTACATGGGGTCATTGAGTACTTATATAGGATATGGGGGGGTCACGTGGGGTCATTGAGTACTTATATAGGACTAGGGTGGGTCACATGGGGTCATTAAGTACTTATATAGGAATAGGGGGGGTCACATGTGATCATTGAGTACTTATATAGGAATAGGGTGGGTCACATGGGGTCATTGAGTACTTATATATGACATGGGGGGGTCACGTGGGGTCATTGAGTACTTATATAGGAATAGAGTGGGTCACATGGGGTCATTGAGTACTTATATAGGACATGGAGGGGTCACGTGTGGTCATTGAGTACTTATATAGGACTAGGGTGGGTCACATGGGGTCATTGAGTACTTATATAGGAATAGGGTGGGTCGATGGGGTCATTGAGTACTTATATAGGACTAGGGGGGTCACATGGGGTCAATGAGTACTTATATATGACTAGGGGGGGTCACATGGGGTCATTGAGTACTTATATAGGAATAGGGTGGGTCACATGGGGTCATTGAGTACTTATATAGGACATGAGGGGGGGTCACATGGGGTCATTGAGTACTTATATAGGACATGGGGTTTCACATGGGGTCATTAAGTACTTATATAGGACTAGGGGGGGGTCACATGGGGTCATTGAGTACTTATATAGGACTAGGGTGGGTCACATGGGGTCATTTTGTACTTATATAGAACTAGGGTGGGTCACATGTGGTCATTGATTACTTATATATTACTAGGGTGGGTCACATGGGGTCATTGAGCTCTTATATAGGACTAGGGTGCGTCAAATGTGGTCATTGAGTACTTATATAGTACTAGGGGGGTCACATGTGATCATTGAGTACTTATATAGGAATGGGGTGGGTCACATGGGGTCATTGAGTACTTATATAGGACTAGGGGGTCACATGGGGTCATTGAGTACTTATATAGAACTAGGGTGGGTCACATGGGTCATTGAGTACTTATATAGGACATGGGGTGTCACATGGGGTCATTAAGTACTTATATAGGAATAGGGTGGGTCGATAGGGTCATTGAGTACTTATATAGTACTAGGGGGGTTACATGGGGTCATTGAGTACTTATATAGGATATGGGGGGGTCACGTGGGGTCATTGAGTACTTATATAGGACTAGGGTGGGTCACATGGGGTCATTAAGTACTTATATAGGAATAGGGGGGGTCACATGTGATCATTGAGTACTTATATAGGAATGGGGTGGGTCACATGGGGTCATTGAGTACTTATATAGGACTAGGGGGTCACATGGGGTCATTGAGTACTTATATAGAACTAGGGTGGGTCACATGGGTCATGGTGTACTTATATATTACTAGGGTAGGTCACATGGGGTCATTGAGTTCTTATATAGGACTAGGGTGCGTCAAATGTGGTCATTGAGTACTTATATAGTACTAGGGGGGTCACATGTGATCATTGAGTATTTATATAGGACATGGGGGGGGGTCACATAGGGTCATTGAGTACTTATATAGGACTAGGGTGGGTCACATGGGGTCATTGATTACTTATATATGACTAGGGGTGGTCAAATAGGGTCATTGAGTACTTATATAGGACATGGGGTGTCACATGGGGTCATTAAGTACTTATATAGGAATAGGGTGGGTCGATAGGGTCATTGAGTACTTATATAGTACTAGGGGGGTTACATGGGGTCATTGAGTACTTATATAGGATATGAGGGGGTCACGTGGGGTCATTGAGTACTTATATAGGACTAGGGTGGGTCACATGGGGTCATTAAGTACTTATATAGGAATAGGGGGGGTCACATGTGATCATTGAGTACTTATATAGGAATGGGGTGGGTCACATGGGGTCATTGAGTACTTATATAGGACTAGGGGGTCACATGGGGTCATTGAGTACTTATATAGAACTAGGGTGGGTCACATGGGTCATGGTGTACTTATATATTACTAGGGTAGGTCACATGGGGTCATTGAGTTCTTATATAGGACTAGGGTGCGTCACATTGGGTCATTGAGTTCTTATATATTACTAGGGTGGGTCACATGGGGTCATTGAGTTCTTATATAGGACTAGGGGGGTCACATGTGGTCATTGAGTACTTATATAGGACTAGGGTGGGTCACATGGGGTCATTGAGTACTTATATAGGACATGGAGGGGTCACGTGTGGTCATTGAGTACTTATATAGGACATGGGGGGGTCACATGGGGTCATTAAGTACTTATATAGGACTAGGGGGGTCACATGTGGTCATTGAGTACTTATATAGGACTAGGGTGGGTCACATGGGGTCATTGAGTACTTATATATGACTAGGGGGGTCACATGGGGTCATTAAATACTTGTATAGGACTAGGGGGGTCACATGGGGTCATTGAGTACTTATATAGGACTAGGGTGGGTCACATGGGGTCATTGAGTTCTTATATAGGACTAGGGTGCGTCAAATGTGGTCATTGAGTACTTATATAGTACTAGGGGGGTTACATGGGGTCATTGAGTACTTATATAGGAATAGGGTGGGTCACATAGGGTCAATGAGTACTTATATAGGACATGGAGGGGTCACGTGTGGTCTTTGAGTACTTATATAGGACATGGGGGGGTCACATGGGGTCATTAAGTACTTATATAGGACTAGGGTGCGTCACATGGGGTCATTGAGTATTTATATAGGACATGGGGGGGGGTCACATAGGGTCATTGAGTACTTATATAGGACTAGGGTGGGTCACATGGGGTCATTGATTACTTATATATGACTAGGGGTGGTCAAATAGGGTCATTGAGTACTTATATAGGACATGGGGTGTCACATGGGGTCATTAAGTACTTATATAGGAATAGGGTGGGTCGATAGGGTCATTGAGTACTTATATAGTACTAGGGGGGTTACATGGGGTCATTGAGTACTTATATAGGATATGGGGGGGTCACGTGGGGTCATTGAGTACTTATATAGGACTAGGGTGGGTCACATGGGGTCATTAAGTACTTATATAGGAATAGGGGGGGTCACATGTGATCATTGAGTACTTATATAGGAATGGGGTGGGTCACATGGGGTCATTGAGTACTTATATAGGACTAGGGGGTCACATGGGGTCATTGAGTACTTATATAGAACTAGGGTGGGTCACATGGGTCATGGTGTACTTATATATTACTAGGGTAGGTCACATGGGGTCATTGAGTTCTTATATAGGACTAGGGTGCGTCACATTGGGTCATTGAGTTCTTATATATTACTAGGGTGGGTCACATGGGGTCATTGAGTTCTTATATAGGACTAGGGGGGTCACATGTGGTCATTGAGTACTTATATAGGACTAGGGTGGGTCACATGGGGTCATTGAGTACTTATATAGGACATGGAGGGGTCACGTGTGGTCATTGAGTACTTATATAGGACATGGGGGGGTCACATGGGGTCATTAAGTACTTATATAGGACTAGGGGGGGTCACATGTGGTCATTGAGTACTTATATAGGACTAGGGTGGGTCACATGGGGTCATTGAGTACTTATATATGACTAGGGGGGTCACATGGGGTCATTAAATACTTGTATAGGACTAGGGGGGTCACATGGGGTCATTGAGTACTTATATAGGACTAGGGTGGGTCACATGGGGTCATTGAGTTCTTATATAGGACTAGGGTGCGTCAAATGTGGTCATTGAGTACTTATATAGTACTAGGGGGGTTACATGGGGTCATTGAGTACTTATATAGGAATAGGGTGGGTCACATAGGGTCAATGAGTACTTATATAGGACATGGAGGGGTCACGTGTGGTCTTTGAGTACTTATATAGGACATGGGGGGGTCACATGGGGTCATTAAGTACTTATATAGGACTAGGGGGGGTCACATGTGGTAATTGAGTACTTATATAGGACTAGGGTGGTTCACATGGGGTCATTGAGTACTTATATATGACTAGGGGGGTCACATGGGGTCATTGAGTTCTTATATAGGACTAGGGTGCGTCACATTGGGTCATTGAGTTCTTATATATTACTAGGGTGGGTCGATGGGGTCATTGAGTACTTATATAGGACTAGGGGGGTCACATGGGGTCAATGAGTACTTATATATGACTAGGGGGGGTCACATGGGGTCATTGAGTACTTATATAGGAATAGGGTGGGTCACATGGGGTCATTGAGTACTTATATAGGACATGGGGGGTTCACATGGGGTCATTGAGTACTTATATAGGACATGGGGTTTCACATGGGGTCATTAAGTACTTATATAGGACTAGGGGGGGGTCACATGGGGTCATTGAGTACTTATATAGGACTAGGGTGGGTCACATGGGGTCATTTTGTACTTATATAGAACTAGGGTGGGTCACATGTGGTCATTGATTACTTATATATTACTAGGGTGGGTCACATGGGGTCATTGAGTTCTTATATAGGACTAGGGTGCGTCAAATGTGGTCATTGAGTACTTATATAGTACTAGGGGGGTTACATGGGGTCATTGAGTACTTATATAGGATATGGGGGGGTCACGTGGGGTCATTGAGTACTTATATAGGACTAGGGTGGGTCACATGGGGTCATTAAGTACTTATATAGGAATAGGGGGGGTCACATGTGGTCATTGATTACTTATATATTACTAGGGTGGGTCACATGGGGTCATTGAGTTCTTATATAGGACTAGGGTGCGTCAAATGTGGTCATTGAGTACTTATATAGGACTAGGGGGGGGTCACATGGGGTCATTGAGTACTTATATAGGACTAGGGTGGGTCACATGGGGTCATTTTGTACTTATATAGAACTAGGGTGGGTCACATGGGGTCATTGAGCTCTTATATAGGACTAGGGTGCGTCAAATGTGGTCATTGAGTACTTATATAGTACTAGGGGGGTCACATGTGATCATTGAGTACTTATATAGGAATGGGGTGGGTCACATGGGGTCATTGAGTACTTATATAGGACTAGGGGGTCACATGGGGTCATTGAGTACTTATATAGAACTAGGGTGGGTCACATGGGTCATGGTGTACTTATATATTACTAGGGTAGGTCACATAGGGTCATTGAGTACTTATATAGGACTAGGGTGGGTCACATGGGGTCATTGATTACTTATATATGACTAGGGGTGGTCAAATAGGGTCATTGAGTACTTATATAGGACATGGGGTGTCACATGGGGTCATTAAGTACTTATATAGGAATAGGGTGGGTCACATGGGGTCATTAAGTACATATATAGGACTAGGGGGGGTCACATGGGGTCATTGAGTACTTATATAGGACTAGGGTGGGTCACATGGGGTCATTTTGTACTTATATAGGACTAGGGTGGGTCACATGTGGTCATTGATTACTTATATATTACTAGGGTGGGTCACATGGGGTCATTGAGTTCTTATATAGGACTAGGGTGCATCAAATGTGGTCATTGAGTACTTATATAGTACTAGGGGGGTTACATGGGGTCATTGAGTACTTATATAGGATATGGGGGGGTCACGTGGGGTCATTGAGTACTTATATAGGACTAGGGTGGGTCACATGGGGTCATTAAGTACTTATATAGGAATAGGGGGGGTCACATGTGATCATTGAGTACTTATATAGGAATGGGGTGGGTCACATGGGGCCATTGAGTACTTATATAGGACTAGGGGGTCACATGGGGTCATTGAGTACTTATATAGGACTAGGGTGGGTCACATGGGTCATGGTGTACTTATATATTACTAGGGTAGGTCACATGGGGTCATTGAGTTCTTATATAGGACTAGGGTGCGTCACATTGGGTCATTGAGTTCTTATATATTAATAGGGTGGGTCACATGGGGTCATTGAGTTCTTATATAGGACATGGGGGGGTCACATGGGGTCATTAAGTACTTATATAGGACTAGGGGGGGTCACATGTGGTCTTTGAGTACTTATATAGGACTAGGGTGGGTCACATGGGGTCATTGAGTACTTATATATGACTAGGGGGGGTCAAATGGGGTCATTAAGTACTTGTATAAGACTAGGGGGGTCACATGGGGTCATTGAGTACTTATATAGGACTAGGGTGGGTCACATGGGGTCATTGAGTACTTATATAGGAATAGGGTGGGTCGATAGGGTCATTGAGTACTTATATAGTACTAGGGGGGTTACATGGGGTCATTGAGTACTTATATAGGATATGGGGGGGTCACGTGGGGTCATTGAGTACTTATATAGGACTAGGGTGGGTCACATGGGGTCATTAAGTACTTATATAGGAATAGGGGGGGTCACATGTGATCATTGAGTACTTATATAGGAATAGGGTGGGTCACATGGGGTCATTGAGTACTTATATATGACATGGGGGGGTCACGTGGGGTCATTGAGTACTTATATAGGAATAGGGTGGGTCACATGGGGTCATTGAGTACTTATATAGGACATGGAGGGGTCACGTGTGGTCATTGAGTACTTATATAGGACTAGGGTGGGTCACATGGGGTCATTGAGTACTTATATAGGAATAGGGTGGGTCGATGGGGTCATTGAGTACTTATATAGGACTAGGGGGGTCACATGGGGTCAATGAGTACTTATATATGACTAGGGGGGGTCACATGGGGTCATTGAGTACTTATATAGGAATAGGGTGGGTCACATGGGGTCATTGAGTACTTATATAGGACATGAGGGGGGGTCACATGGGGTCATTGAGTACTTATATAGGACATGGGGTTTCACATGGGGTCATTAAGTACTTATATAGGACTAGGGGGGGGTCACATGGGGTCATTGAGTACTTATATAGGACTAGGGTGGGTCACATGGGGTCATTTTGTACTTATATAGAACTAGGGTGGGTCACATGTGGTCATTGATTACTTATATATTACTAGGGTGGGTCACATGGGGTCATTGAGCTCTTATATAGGACTAGGGTGCGTCAAATGTGGTCATTGAGTACTTATATAGTACTAGGGGGGTCACATGTGATCATTGAGTACTTATATAGGAATGGGGTGGGTCACATGGGGTCATTGAGTACTTATATAGGACTAGGGGGTCACATGGGGTCATTGAGTACTTATATAGAACTAGGGTGGGTCACATGGGTCATGGTGTACTTATATATTACTAGGGTAGGTCACATGGGGTCATTGAGTTCTTATATAGGACTAGGGTGCGTCACATTGGGTCATTGAGTTCTTATATATTACTAGGGTGGGTCACATGGGGTCATTGAGTTCTTATATAGGACTAGGGTGCGTCACATGGGGTCATTGAGTATTTATATAGGACATGGGGGGGGGTCACATGGGGTCATTGAGTACTTATATAGGACTAGGGTGGGTCACATGGGGTCATTGATTACTTATATATGACTAGGGGTGGTCAAATAGGGTCATTGAGTACTTATATAGGACATGGGGTGTCACATGGGGTCATTAAGTACTTATATAGGACTAGGGGGGGTCACATGGGGTCATTGAGTACTTATATAGGACTAGGGTGGGTCACATGGGGTCATTTTGTACTTATATAGGACTAGGGTGGGTCACATGTGGTCATTGATTACTTATATATTACTAGGGTGGGTCACATGGGGTCATTGAGTTCTTATATAGGACTAGGGTGCATCAAATGTGGTCATTGAGTACTTATATAGTACTAGGGGGGTTACATGGGGTCATTGAGTACTTATATAGGATATGGGGGGGTCACGTGGGGTCATTGAGTACTTATATAGGACTAGGGTGGGTCACATGGGGTCATTAAGTACTTATATAGGAATAGGGGGGGTCACATGTGATCATTGAGTACTTATATAGGAATGGGGTGGGTCACATGGGGCCATTGAGTACTTATATAGGACTAGGGGGTCACATGGGGTCATTGAGTACTTATATAGGACTAGGGTGGGTCACATGGGTCATGGTGTACTTATATATTACTAGGGTAGGTCACATGGGGTCATTGAGTTCTTATATAGGACTAGGGTGCGTCACATTGGGTCATTGAGTTCTTATATATTAATAGGGTGGGTCACATGGGGTCATTGAGTTCTTATATAGGACATGGGGGGGTCACATGGGGTCATTAAGTACTTATATAGGACTAGGGGGGGTCACATGTGGTCTTTGAGTACTTATATAGGACTAGGGTGGGTCACATGGGGTCATTGAGTACTTATATATGACTAGGGGGGGTCAAATGGGGTCATTAAGTACTTGTATAAGACTAGGGGGGTCACATGGGGTCATTGAGTACTTATATAGGACTAGGGTGGGTCACATGGGGTCATTGAGTACTTATATAGGAATAGGGTGGGTCGATAGGGTCATTGAGTACTTATATAGTACTAGGGGGGTTACATGGGGTCATTGAGTACTTATATAGGATATGGGGGGGTCACGTGGGGTCATTGAGTACTTATATAGGACTAGGGTGGGTCACATGGGGTCATTAAGTACTTATATAGGAATAGGGGGGGTCACATGTGATCATTGAGTACTTATATAGGAATAGGGTGGGTCACATGGGGTCATTGAGTACTTATATATGACATGGGGGGGTCACGTGGGGTCATTGAGTACTTATATAGGAATAGGGTGGGTCACATGGGGTCATTGAGTACTTATATAGGACATGGAGGGGTCACGTGTGGTCATTGAGTACTTATATAGGACTAGGGTGGGTCACATGGGGTCATTGAGTACTTATATAGGAATAGGGTGGGTCGATGGGGTCATTGAGTACTTATATAGGACTAGGGGGGTCACATGGGGTCAATGAGTACTTATATATGACTAGGGGGGGTCACATGGGGTCATTGAGTACTTATATAGGAATAGGGTGGGTCACATGGGGTCATTGAGTACTTATATAGGACATGAGGGGGGGTCACATGGGGTCATTGAGTACTTATATAGGACATGGGGTTTCACATGGGGTCATTAAGTACTTATATAGGACTAGGGGGGGGTCACATGGGGTCATTGAGTACTTATATAGGACTAGGGTGGGTCACATGGGGTCATTTTGTACTTATATAGAACTAGGGTGGGTCACATGTGGTCATTGATTACTTATATATTACTAGGGTGGGTCACATGGGGTCATTGAGCTCTTATATAGGACTAGGGTGCGTCAAATGTGGTCATTGAGTACTTATATAGTACTAGGGGGGTCACATGTGATCATTGAGTACTTATATAGGAATGGGGTGGGTCACATGGGGTCATTGAGTACTTATATAGGACTAGGGGGTCACATGGGGTCATTGAGTACTTATATAGAACTAGGGTGGGTCACATGGGTCATGGTGTACTTATATATTACTAGGGTAGGTCACATGGGGTCATTGAGTTCTTATATAGGACTAGGGTGCGTCACATTGGGTCATTGAGTTCTTATATATTACTAGGGTGGGTCACATGGGGTCATTGAGTTCTTATATAGGACTAGGGTGCGTCACATGGGGTCATTGAGTATTTATATAGGACATGGGGGGGGGTCACATGGGGTCATTGAGTACTTATATAGGACTAGGGTGGGTCACATGGGGTCATTGATTACTTATATATGACTAGGGGTGGTCAAATAGGGTCATTGAGTACTTATATAGGACATGGGGTGTCACATGGGGTCATTAAGTACTTATATAGGACTAGGGGGGGTCACATGGGGTCATTGAGTACTTATATAGGACTAGGGTGGGTCACATGGGGTCATTTTGTACTTATATAGGACTAGGGTGGGTCACATGTGGTCATTGATTACTTATATATTACTAGGGTGGGTCACATGGGGTCATTGAGTTCTTATATAGGACTAGGGTGCATCAAATGTGGTCATTGAGTACTTATATAGTACTAGGGGGGTTACATGGGGTCATTGAGTACTTATATAGGATATGGGGGGGTCACGTGGGGTCATTGATTACTTATATATTGCTAGGGTGGGTCACATGGGGTCATTGAGTTCTTATATAGGACTAGGGTGCGTCACATTGGGTCATTGAGTTCTTATATATTACTAGGGTGGGTCACATGGGGTCATTGAGTTCTTATATAGGACTAGGGTGCGTCACATGGGGTCATTGAGTATTTATATAGGACATGGGGGGGGGGTCACATGGGGTCATTGAGTACTTATATAGGACTAGGGTGGGTCACATGGGGTCATTGATTACTTATATATGACTAGGGGTGGTCAAATAGGGTCATTGAGTACTTATATAGGACATGGGGTGTCACATGGGGTCATTAAGTACTTATATAGGAATAGGGTGGGTCACATGGGGTCATTAAGTACATATATAGGACTAGGGGGGGTCACATGGGGTCATTGAGTACTTATATAGGACTAGGGTGGGTCACATGGGGTCATTTTGTACTTATATAGGACTAGGGTGGGTCACATGTGGTCATTGATTACTTATATATTACTAGGGTGGGTCACATGGGGTCATTGAGTTCTTATATAGGACTAGGGTGCATCAAATGTGGTCATTGAGTACTTATATAGTACTAGGGGGGTTACATGGGGTCATTGAGTACTTATATAGGATATGGGGGGGTCACGTGGGGTCATTGAGTACTTATATAGGACTAGGGTGGGTCACATGGGGTCATTAAGTACTTATATAGGAATAGGGGGGGTCACATGTGATCATTGAGTACTTATATAGGAATGGGGTGGGTCACATGGGGCCATTGAGTACTTATATAGGACTAGGGGGTCACATGGGGTCATTGAGTACTTATATAGGACTAGGGTGGGTCACATGGGTCATGGTGTACTTATATATTACTAGGGTAGGTCACATGGGGTCATTGAGTTCTTATATAGGACTAGGGTGCGTCACATTGGGTCATTGAGTTCTTATATATTAATAGGGTGGGTCACATGGGGTCATTGAGTTCTTATATAGGACATGGGGGGGTCACATGGGGTCATTAAGTACTTATATAGGACTAGGGGGGGTCACATGTGGTCTTTGAGTACTTATATAGGACTAGGGTGGGTCACATGGGGTCATTGAGTACTTATATATGACTAGGGGGGGTCAAATGGGGTCATTAAGTACTTGTATAAGACTAGGGGGGTCACATGGGGTCATTGAGTACTTATATAGGACTAGGGTGGGTCACATGGGGTCATTGAGTACTTATATAGGAATAGGGTGGGTCGATAGGGTCATTGAGTACTTATATAGTACTAGGGGGGTTACATGGGGTCATTGAGTACTTATATAGGATATGGGGGGGTCACGTGGGGTCATTGAGTACTTATATAGGACTAGGGTGGGTCACATGGGGTCATTAAGTACTTATATAGGAATAGGGGGGGTCACATGTGATCATTGAGTACTTATATAGGAATAGGGTGGGTCACATGGGGTCATTGAGTACTTATATATGACATGGGGGGGTCACGTGGGGTCATTGAGTACTTATATAGGAATAGGGTGGGTCACATGGGGTCATTGAGTACTTATATAGGACATGGAGGGGTCACGTGTGGTCATTGAGTACTTATATAGGACTAGGGTGGGTCACATGGGGTCATTGAGTACTTATATAGGAATAGGGTGGGTCGATGGGGTCATTGAGTACTTATATAGGACTAGGGGGGTCACATGGGGTCAATGAGTACTTATATATGACTAGGGGGGGTCACATGGGGTCATTGAGTACTTATATAGGAATAGGGTGGGTCACATGGGGTCATTGAGTACTTATATAGGACATGAGGGGGGGTCACATGGGGTCATTGAGTACTTATATAGGACATGGGGTTTCACATGGGGTCATTAAGTACTTATATAGGACTAGGGGGGGGTCACATGGGGTCATTGAGTACTTATATAGGACTAGGGTGGGTCACATGGGGTCATTTTGTACTTATATAGAACTAGGGTGGGTCACATGTGGTCATTGATTACTTATATATTACTAGGGTGGGTCACATGGGGTCATTGAGCTCTTATATAGGACTAGGGTGCGTCAAATGTGGTCATTGAGTACTTATATAGTACTAGGGGGGTCACATGTGATCATTGAGTACTTATATAGGAATGGGGTGGGTCACATGGGGTCATTGAGTACTTATATAGGACTAGGGGGTCACATGGGGTCATTGAGTACTTATATAGAACTAGGGTGGGTCACATGGGTCATGGTGTACTTATATATTACTAGGGTAGGTCACATGGGGTCATTGAGTTCTTATATAGGACTAGGGTGCGTCACATTGGGTCATTGAGTTCTTATATATTACTAGGGTGGGTCACATGGGGTCATTGAGTTCTTATATAGGACTAGGGTGCGTCACATGGGGTCATTGAGTATTTATATAGGACATGGGGGGGGGGTCACATGGGGTCATTGAGTACTTATATAGGACTAGGGTGGGTCACATGGGGTCATTGATTACTTATATATGACTAGGGGTGGTCAAATAGGGTCATTGAGTACTTATATAGGACATGGGGTGTCACATGGGGTCATTAAGTACTTATATAGGACTAGGGGGGGTCACATGGGGTCATTGAGTACTTATATAGGACTAGGGTGGGTCACATGGGGTCATTTTGTACTTATATAGGACTAGGGTGGGTCACATGTGGTCATTGATTACTTATATATTACTAGGGTGGGTCACATGGGGTCATTGAGTTCTTATATAGGACTAGGGTGCATCAAATGTGGTCATTGAGTACTTATATAGTACTAGGGGGGTTACATGGGGTCATTGAGTACTTATATAGGATATGGGGGGGTCACGTGGGGTCATTGAGTACTTATATAGGACTAGGGTGGGTCACATGGGGTCATTAAGTACTTATATAGGAATAGGGGGGGTCACATGTGATCATTGAGTACTTATATAGGAATGGGGTGGGTCACATGGGGCCATTGAGTACTTATATAGGACTAGGGGGTCACATGGGGTCATTGAGTACTTATATAGGACTAGGGTGGGTCACATGGGTCATGGTGTACTTATATATTACTAGGGTAGGTCACATGGGGTCATTGAGTTCTTATATAGGACTAGGGTGCGTCACATTGGGTCATTGAGTTCTTATATATTAATAGGGTGGGTCACATGGGGTCATTGAGTTCTTATATAGGACATGGGGGGGTCACATGGGGTCATTAAGTACTTATATAGGACTAGGGGGGGTCACATGTGGTCTTTGAGTACTTATATAGGACTAGGGTGGGTCACATGGGGTCATTGAGTACTTATATATGACTAGGGGGGGTCAAATGGGGTCATTAAGTACTTGTATAAGACTAGGGGGGTCACATGGGGTCATTGAGTACTTATATAGGACTAGGGTGGGTCACATGGGGTCATTGAGTACTTATATAGGAATAGGGTGGGTCGATAGGGTCATTGAGTACTTATATAGTACTAGGGGGGTTACATGGGGTCATTGAGTACTTATATAGGATATGGGGGGGTCACGTGGGGTCATTGAGTACTTATATAGGACTAGGGTGGGTCACATGGGGTCATTAAGTACTTATATAGGAATAGGGGGGGTCACATGTGATCATTGAGTACTTATATAGGAATAGGGTGGGTCACATGGGGTCATTGAGTACTTATATATGACATGGGGGGGTCACGTGGGGTCATTGAGTACTTATATAGGAATAGGGTGGGTCACATGGGGTCATTGAGTACTTATATAGGACATGGAGGGGTCACGTGTGGTCATTGAGTACTTATATAGGACTAGGGTGGGTCACATGGGGTCATTGAGTACTTATATAGGAATAGGGTGGGTCGATGGGGTCATTGAGTACTTATATAGGACTAGGGGGGTCACATGGGGTCAATGAGTACTTATATATGACTAGGGGGGGTCACATGGGGTCATTGAGTACTTATATAGGAATAGGGTGGGTCACATGGGGTCATTGAGTACTTATATAGGACATGAGGGGGGGTCACATGGGGTCATTGAGTACTTATATAGGACATGGGGTTTCACATGGGGTCATTAAGTACTTATATAGGACTAGGGGGGGGTCACATGGGGTCATTGAGTACTTATATAGGACTAGGGTGGGTCACATGGGGTCATTTTGTACTTATATAGAACTAGGGTGGGTCACATGTGGTCATTGATTACTTATATATTACTAGGGTGGGTCACATGGGGTCATTGAGCTCTTATATAGGACTAGGGTGCGTCAAATGTGGTCATTGAGTACTTATATAGTACTAGGTGGGTCACATGGGGTCATTGAGTTCTTATATAGGACTAGGGTGCATCAAATGTGGTCATTGAGTACTTATATAGTACTAGGGGGGTTACATGGGGTCATTGAGTACTTATATAGGATATGGGGGGGTCACGTGGGGTCATTGATTACTTATATATTGCTAGGGTGGGTCACATGGGGTCATTGAGTTCTTATATAGGACTAGGGTGCGTCACATTGGGTCATTGAGTTCTTATATATTACTAGGGTGGGTCACATGGGGTCATTGAGTTCTTATATAGGACTAGGGTGCGTCACATGGGGTCATTGAGTATTTATATAGGACATGGGGGGGGGGGTCACATGGGGTCATTGAGTACTTATATAGGACTAGGGTGGGTCACATGGGGTCATTGATTACTTATATATGACTAGGGGTGGTCAAATAGGGTCATTGAGTACTTATATAGGACATGGGGTGTCACATGGGGTCATTAAGTACTTATATAGGACTAGGGGGGGTCACATGGGGTCATTGAGTACTTATATAGGACTAGGGTGGGTCACATGGGGTCATTTTGTACTTATATAGGACTAGGGTGGGTCACATGTGGTCATTGATTACTTATATATTACTAGGGTGGGTCACATGGGGTCATTGAGTTCTTATATAGGACTAGGGTGCATCAAATGTGGTCATTGAGTACTTATATAGTACTAGGGGGGTTACATGGGGTCATTGAGTACTTATATAGGATATGGGGGGGTCACGTGGGGTCATTGATTACTTATATATTGCTAGGGTGGGTCACATGGGGTCATTGAGTTCTTATATAGGACTAGGGTGCGTCACATTGGGTCATTGAGTTCTTATATATTACTAGGGTGGGTCACATGGGGTCATTGAGTTCTTATATAGGACTAGGGTGCGTCACATGGGGTCATTGAGTATTTATATAGGACATGGGGGGGGGGTCACATGGGGTCATTGAGTACTTATATAGGACTAGGGTGGGTCACATGGGGTCATTGATTACTTATATATGACTAGGGGTGGTCAAATAGGGTCATTGAGTACTTATATAGGACATGGGGTGTCACATGGGGTCATTAAGTACATATATAGGACTAGGGGGGGTCACATGGGGTCATTGAGTACTTATATAGGACTAGGGTGGGTCACATGGGGTCATTTTGTACTTATATAGGACTAGGGTGGGTCACATGTGGTCATTGATTACTTATATATTACTAGGGTGGGTCACATGGGGCCATTGAGTTCTTATATAGGACTAGCGTGCATCAAATGTGGTCATTGAGTACTTATATAGTACTAGGGGGGTTACATGGGGTCATTGAGTACTTATATAGGATATGGGGGGTCACGTGGGGTCATTGAGTACTTATATAGGACTAGGGTGGGTCACATGGGGTCATTAAGTACTTATATAGGAATAGGGGGGGTCACATGTGATCATTGAGTACTTATATAGGAATGGGGTGGGTCACATGGGGCCATTGAGTACTTATATAGGACTAGGGGGTCACATGGGGTCATTGAGTACTTATATAGGACTAGGGTGGGTCACATGGGTCATGGTGTACTTATATATTACTAGGGTAGGTCACATGGGGTCATTGAGTTCTTATATAGGACTAGGGTGCGTCACATTGGGTCATTGAGTTCTTATATATTAATAGGGTGGGTCACATGGGGTCATTGAGTTCTTATATAGGACATGGGGGGGTCACATGGGGTCATTAAGTACTTATATAGGACTAGGGGGGGTCACATGTGGTCTTTGAGTACTTATATAGGACTAGGGTGGGTCACATGGGGTCATTGAGTACTTATATATGACTAGGGGGGGTCAAATGGGGTCATTAAGTACTTGTATAGGACTAGGGGGGTCACATGGGGTCATTGAGTACTTATATAGGACTAGGGTGGGTCACATGGGGTCATTGAGTACTTATATAGGAATAGGGTGGGTCGATAGGGTCATTGAGTACTTATATAGTACTAGGGGGGTTACATGGGGTCATTGAGTACTTATATAGGATATGGGGGGGTCACGTGGGGTCATTGAGTACTTATATAGGACTAGGGTGGGTCACATGGGGTCATTAAGTACTTATATAGGAATAGGGGGGGTCAAATGTGATCATTGAGTACTTATATAGGAATAGGGTGGGTCACATGGGGTCATTGAGTACTTATATATGACATGGGGGGGTCACGTGGGGTCATTGAGTACTTATATAGGAATAGGGTGGGTCACATGGGGTCATTGAGTACTTATATAGGACATGGAGGGGTCACGTGTGGTCATTGAGTACTTATATAGGACTAGGGTGGGTCACATGGGGTCATTGAGTACTTATATAGGAATAGGGTGGGTCGATGGGGTCATTGAGTACTTATATAGGACTAGGGGGGTCACATGGGGTCAATGAGTACTTATATATGACTAGGGGGGGTCACATGGGGTCATTGAGTACTTATATAGGAATAGGGTGGGTCACATGGGGTCATTGAGTACTTATATAGGACATGAGGGGGGGTCACATTGGGTCATTGAGTACTTATATAGGACATGGGGTTTCACATGGGGTCATTAAGTACTTATATAGGACTAGGGGGGGGTCACATGGGGTCATTGAGTACTTATATAGGACTAGGGTGGGTCACATGGGGTCATTTTGTACTTATATAGAACTAGGGTGGGTCACATGTGGTCATTGATTACTTATATATTACTAGGGTGGGTCACATGGGGTCATTGAGCTCTTATATAGGACTAGGGTGCGTCAAATGTGGTCATTGAGTACTTATATAGTACTAGGGGGGTCACATGTGATCATTGAGTACTTATATAGGAATGGGGTGGGTCACATGGGGTCATTGAGTACTTATATAGGACTAGGGGGTCACATGGGGTCATTGAGTACTTATATAGAACTAGGGTGGGTCACATGGGTCATGGTGTACTTATATATTACTAGGGTAGGTCACATGGGGTCATTGAGTTCTTATATAGGACTAGGGTGCGTCACATTGGGTCATTGAGTTCTTATATATTACTAGGGTGGGTCACATGGGGTCATTGAGTTCTTATATAGGACTAGGGTGCGTCACATGGGGTCATTGAGTATTTATATAGGACATGGGGGGGGTCACATGGGGTCATTGAGTACTTATATAGGACTAGGGTGGGTCACATGGGGTCATTGATTACTTATATATGACTAGGGGTGGTCAAATAGGGTCATTGAGTACTTATATAGGACATGGGGTGTCACATGGGGTCATTAAGTACTTATATAGGACTAGGGGGGGTCACATGGGGTCATTGAGTACTTATATAGGACTAGGGTGGGTCACATGGGGTCATTTTGTACTTATATAGGACTAGGGTGGGTCACATGTGGTCATTGATTACTTATATATTACTAGGGTGGGTCACATGGGGTCATTGAGTTCTTATATAGGACTAGGGTGCATCAAATGTGGTCATTGAGTACTTATATAGTACTAGGGGGGTTACATGGGGTCATTGAGTACTTATATAGGATATGGGGGGGTCACGTGGGGTCATTGAGTACTTATATAGGACTAGGGTGGGTCACATGGGGTCATTAAGTACTTATATAGGAATAGGGGGGGTCACATGTGATCATTGAGTACTTATATAGGAATGGGGTGGGTCACATGGGGCCATTGAGTACTTATATAGGACTAGGGGGTCACATGGGGTCATTGAGTACTTATATAGGACTAGGGTGGGTCACATGGGTCATGGTGTACTTATATATTACTAGGGTAGGTCACATGGGGTCATTGAGTTCTTATATAGGACTAGGGTGCGTCACATTGGGTCATTGAGTTCTTATATATTAATAGGGTCGGTCACATGGGGTCATTGAGTTCTTATATAGGACATGGGGGGGTCACATGGGGTCATTAAGTACTTATATAGGACTAGGGGGGGTCACATGTGGTCTTTGAGTACTTTAATAGGACTAGGGTGGGTCACATGGGGTCATTGAGTACTTATATATGACTAGGGGGGGTCAAATGGGGTCATTAAGTACTTGTATAGGACTAGGGGGGTCACATGGGGTCATTGAGTACTTATATAGGACTAGGGTGGGTCACATGGGGTCATTGAGTACTTATATAGGAATAGGGTGGGTCGATAGGGTCATTGAGTACTTATATAGTACTAGGGGGGTTACATGGGGTCATTGAGTACTTATATAGGATATGGGGGGGTCACGTGGGGTCATTGAGTACTTATATAGGACTAGGGTGGGTCACATGGGGTCATTAAGTACTTATATAGGAATAGGGGGGGTCACATGTGATCATTGAGTACTTATATAGGAATGGGGTGGGTCACATGGGGTCATTGAGTACTTATATAGGACTAGGGGGTCACATGGGGTCATTGAGTACTTATATAGAACTAGGGTGGGTCACATGGGTCATGGTGTACTTATATATTACTAGGGTAGGTCACATGGGGTCATTGAGTTCTTATATAGGACTAGGGTGCGTCACATTGGGTCATTGAGTTCTTATATATTACTAGGGTGGGTCACATGGGGTCATTGAGTTCTTATATAGGACTAGGGGGGTCACATGTGGTCATTGAGTACTTATATAGGACTAGGGTGGGTCACATGGGGTCATTGAGTACTTATATAGGACATGGAGGGGTCACGTGTGGTCATTGAGTACTTATATAGGACATGGGGGGGTCACATGGGGTCATTAAGTACTTATATAGGACTAGGGGGGGTCACATGTGGTCATTGAGTACTTATATAGGACTAGGGTGGGTCACATGGGGTCATTGAGTACTTATATATGACTAGGGGGGTCACATGGGGTCATTAAATACTTGTATAGGACTAGGGGGGTCACATGGGGTCATTGAGTACTTATATAGGACTAGGGTGGGTCACATGGGGTCATTGAGTTCTTATATAGGACTAGGGTGCGTCAAATGTGGTCATTGAGTACTTATATAGTACTAGGGGGGTTACATGGGGTCATTGAGTACTTATATAGGAATAGGGTGGGTCACATAGGGTCAATGAGTACTTATATAGGACATGGAGGGGTCACGTGTGGTCTTTGAGTACTTATATAGGACATGGGGGGGTCACATGGGGTCATTAAGTACTTATATAGGACTAGGGGGGGTCACATGTGGTAATTGAGTACTTATATAGGACTAGGGTGGGTCACATGGGGTCATTGAGTACTTATATATGACTAGGGGGGTCACATGGGGTCATTGAGTTCTTATATAGGACTAGGGTGCGTCACATTGGGTCATTGAGTTCTTATATATTACTAGGGTGGGTCGATGGGGTCATTGAGTACTTATATAGGACTAGGGGGGTCACATGGGGTCAATGAGTACTTATATATGACTAGGGGGGGTCACATGAGGTCATTGAGTACTTATATAGGAATAGGGTGGGTCACATGGGGTCATTGAGTACTTATATAGGACATGGGGGGGGGTCACATGGGGTCATTGAGTACTTATATAGGACATGGGGTTTCACATGGGGTCATTAAGTACTTATATAGGACTAGGGGGGGGTCACATGGGGTCATTGAGTACTTATATAGGACTAGGGTGGGTCACATGGGGTCATTTTGTACTTATATAGAACTAGGGTGGGTCACATGTGGTCATTGATTACTTATATATTACTAGGGTGGGTCACATGGGGTCATTGAGTTCTTATATAGGACTAGGGTGCGTCAAATGTGGTCATTGAGTACTTATATAGTACTAGGGGGGTTACATGGGGTCATTGAGTACTTATATAGGATATGGGGGGGTCACGTGGGGTCATTGAGTACTTATATAGGACTAGGGTGGGTCACATGGGGTCATTAAGTACTTATATAGGAATAGGGGGGGTCACATGTGGTCATTGATTACTTATATATTACTAGGGTGGGTCACATGGGGTCATTGAGTTCTTATATAGGACTAGGGTGCGTCAAATGTGGTCATTGAGTACTTATATAGTACTAGGGGGGTTACATGGGGTCATTGAGTACTTATATAGGATATGGGGGGGTCACGTGGGGTCATTGAGTACTTATATAGGACTAGGGTGGGTCACATGGGGTCATTAAGTACTTATATAGGAATAGGGGGGGTCACATGTGATCATTGAGTACTTATATAGGAATGGGGCGGGTCACATGGGGTCATTGAGTACTTATATAGAACTAGGGTGGGTCACATGGGTCATGGTGTACTTATATATTACTAGGGTAGGTCACATGGGGTCATTGAGTTCTTATATAGGACTAGGGTGCGTCACATTGGGTCATTGAGTTCTTATATATTACTAGGGTGGGTCACATGGGGTCATTGAGTTCTTATATAGGACTAGGGTGCGTCACATGGGGTCATTGAGTACTTATATAGGACATGGGGGGGGGGGGGGGGTCACATGGGGTCATTGAGTACTTATATAGGACTAGGGTGGGTCACATGGGGTCATTTTGTACTTATATAGGACTAGGGTGGGTCACATGTGGTCATTGATTATTTATATATTACTAGGGTGGGTCACATGGGGTCATTGAGTTCTTATATAGGACTAGGGTGCATCAAATGTGGTCATTGAGTACTTATATAGTACTAGGGGGGTTACATGGGGTCATTGAGTACTTATATAGGATATGGGGGGGTCACGTGGGGTCATTGAGTACTTATATAGGACATGGGGTGTCACATGGGGTCATTAAGTACTTATATAGGACTAGGGGGGGGGTCACATGGGGTCATTGAGTACTTATATAGGACTAGGGTGGGTCACATGGGGTCATTTTGTACTTATATAGGACTAGGGTGGGTCACATGTGGTCATTGATTACTTATATATTACTAGGGTGGGTCACATGGGGTCATTGAGTTCTTATATAGGACTAGGGTGCATCAAATGTGGTCATTGAGTACTTATATAGTACTAGGGGGGTTACATGGGGTCATTGAGTACTTATATAGGATATGGGGGGGTCACGTGGGGTCATTGAGTACTTATATAGGACTAGGGTGGGTCACATGGGGTCATTAAGTACTTATATAGGAATAGGGGGGGTCACATGTGATCATTGAGTACTTATATAGGAATGGGGTGGGTCACATGGGGCCATTGAGTACTTATATAGGACTAGGGGGTCACATGGGGTCATTGAGTACTTATATAGGACTAGGGTGGGTCACATGGGTCATGGTGTACTTATATATTACTAGGGTAGGTCACATGGGGTCATTGAGTTCTTATATAGGACTAGGGTGCGTCACATTGGGTCATTGAGTTCTTATATATTACTAGGGTGGGTCACATGGGGTCATTGAGTTCTTATATAGGTCTAGGGTGCGTCACATGGGGTCATTGAGTACTTATATTGTACTACGGGGGTCACATGGGTTCACTGAGTACTTATATAGGACATGGGGGGGTCACATGGGGTCATTAAGTACTTATATAGGACTAGGGGGGGTCACATGTGGTCTTTGAGTACTTATATAGGACTAGGGTGGGTCACATGGGGTCATTGAGTACTTATATAGGAATGGGGTGGGTCACATGGGGTCATTGAGTACTTATATAGGACTAGGGGGTCACATGGGGTCATTGAGTACTTATATAGAACTAGGGTGGGTCACATGGGTCATGGTGTACTTATATATTACTAGGGTAGGTCACATGGGGTCATTGAGTTCTTATATAGGACTAGGGTGCGTCACATTGGGTCATTGAGTTCTTATATATTACTAGGGTGGGTCACATGGGGTCATTGAGTTCTTATATAGGACTAGGGTGGGTAACATGGGGTCATTGAGTACTTATATATGACTAGGGGGGTCACATGGGGTCATTAAGTACTTGTATAGGACTAGGGGGGTCACATGGGGTCATTGAGTACTTATATAGGACTAGGGTGGGTCACATGGGGTCATTGAGTACTTATATAGGAATAGGGTGCGTCGATGGGGTCATTGAGTACTTATATAGGACTAGGGGGGTCACATGGGGTCATTGAGTACTTATATAGGAATAGGGTGGGTCACATGGGGTCATTGAGTACTTATATAGGACTAGGGTGGGTCACATGGGGTCATTTTGTACTTATATAGGACTAGGGTGGGTCACATGTGGTCATTGATTACTTATATATTACTAGGGTGGGTCACATGGGGTCATTGAGTACTTATATAGGACTAGGGGGTCACATGGGGTCATTGAGTACTTATATAGGACTAGGGTGGGTCACATGGGTCATGGTGTACTTATATATTACTAGGGTAGGTCACATGGGGTCATTGAGTTCTTATATAGGACTAGGGTGCGTCACATTGGGTCATTGAGTTCTTATATATTACTAGGGTGGGTCACATGGGGTCATTGAGTTCTTATATAGGACTAGGGTGCGTCACATGGGGTCATTGAGTACTTATATTGTACTAGGGGGGTCACATGGGTTCATTGAGTACTTATATAGGACATGGGGGGGTTACATGGGGTCATTAAGTACTCATATAGGACTAGGGGGGGTCACATGTGGTCTTTGAGTACTTATATAGGACTAGGGTGGGCCACATGGGGTCATTGAGTACTTATATATGACTAGGGGGGGTCACATGGGGTCATTAAGTACTTGTATAGGACTAGGGGGGTCACATGGGGTCATTGAGTACTTATATAAGACTAGGGTGGGTCACATGGGGTCATTGAGTACTTATATAAGACTAGGGTGGGTCACATGGGGTCATTGAGTACTTATATAGGAATAGGGTGGGTCGATGGGGTCATTGAGTACTTATATAGGACTAGGGGGGTCACATGGGGTCATTGAGTACTTATATAGGACTAGGGTGTGTCACATGGGGTCATTGAGTACTTATATAGGAATAGGGTGGGTCGATGGGGTCATTGAGTACTTATATAGGACTAGGGGTGTCACATGGGGTCAATGAGTACTTATATATGACTAGGGGGGGTCACATGGGGTCATTGAGTACTTATATAGGAATAGGGTGGGTCACATGGGGTCATTGAGTACTTATATAGGACATGGGGGGGGGTCACATGGGGTCATTGAGTACTTATATAGGACTAGGGTGGGTCACATGGGGTCATTGAGTACTTATATAGGAATAGGGTGGGTCGATGGGGCCATTGAGTACTTATATAGGACATGGGGGGGGGGTCACATGGGGTCATTGAGTACTTATATAGGACTAGGGTGGGTCACATGGGGTCATTGAGTACTTATATAGGAATAGGGTGGGTCACATGGGGTCATTTTGTACTTATATAGGACTAGGGTGGGTCACATGTGGTCATTGATTACTTATATATTACTAGGGGGGGTCACATGTGATCATTGAGTACTTATATAGGAATGGGGTGGGTCACATGGGGTCATTGAGTACTTATATAGGACTAGGGTGGGTCACATGGGGTCATTGAGTACTTATATATGACTAGGGGGGGTCACATGGGGTCATTAAGTACTTGTATAGGACTAGGGGGGTCACATGGGGTCATTGAGTACTTATATAGGACTAGGGTGGGTCACATGGGGTCATTGAGTACTTATATAGGAATAGGGTGGGTCGATGGGGTCATTGAGTACTTATATAGGACTAGGGGGGTCACATGGGGTCATTGAGTACTTATATAGGACTAGGGTAGGTCACATGGGGTCATTGAGTACTTATATAGGACTAGGGGGTCACATGGGGTCATTGAGTACTTATATAGGACTAGGGTAGGTCACATGGGGTCATTGAGTACTTATATAGAAATAGGGTGGGTCACATGGGGTCATTGAGTACTTATATAGGACTAGGGTGGGTCACATGGGGTCATTGAGTACTTATATAGGAATAGGGTGGGTCGATGGGGTCATTGAGTACTTATATAGGACTAGGGGGGTCACATGGGGTCATTGAGTACTTATATAGGACTAGGGTAGGTCACATGGGGTCATTGAGTACTTATATAGGACTAGGGGGTCACATGGGGTCATTGAGTACTTATATAGGACTAGGGTAGGTCACATGGGGTCATTGAGTACTTATATAGGAATAGGGTGGGTCACATGGGGTCATTGAGTACTTATATAGGACTAGGGTGGGTCACATGGGGTCATTGAGTACTTATATAGGAATAGGGTGGGTCGATGGGGTCATTGAGTACTTATATAGGACTAGGGGGGTCACATGGGGTCAATGAGTACTTATATATGACTAGGGGGGGTCACATGGGGTCATTGAGTACTTATATAGGAATAGGGTGGGTCACATGGGGTCATTGAGTACTTATATAGGAATAGGGTAGGTCACATGGGGTAATTGAGTACTTATATAGGACTAGGGGGTCACATGGGGTCATTTTGTACTTATATAGGACTAGGGTGGGTCACATGTGGTCATTGATTACTTATATATTACTAGGGGGGGTCACATGTGATCATTGAGTACTTATATAGGAATGGGGTGGGTCACATGGGGTCATTGAGTACTTATATAGGAATAGGGTGCGTCACATTGGGTCATTGAGTACTTATATATTACTAGGGTGGGTCACATGGGATCATTGAGTTCTTATATAGGACTAGGGTGCGTCACATGGGGTCATTGAGAACTTATATAGTACTAGGGGGGTCACATGGGTTCATTGAGTACTTATATAGGACATGGGGGGTCACATGGGGTCATTAAGTACTTATATAGGACTAGGGGGGGGTCACATGTGGTCATTGAGTACTTATATAGGACTAGGGTGGGTCACATGGGGTCATTGAGTACTTATATATGACTAGGGGGGGGTCACATGGGGTCATTGAGTACTTATATAGGACTAGGGTGGGTCACATGGGGTCATTTTGTACTTATATAGGACTAGGGTGGGTCACATGGGTCATTGTGTACTTATATATTACTAGGGTGGGTCAGATGGGGTCATTGAGTTCTTATATAGGACTAGGTTGCGTCACATTGGGTCATTGAGTACTTATATATTACTAGGGTGGGTCACATGGGGTCATTGAGTTCTTATATAGGACTAGGGTGCTTCACATGGGGTCATTGAGTACTTATATAGTACTAGGGGGGTCACATGGGTTCATTGAGTACTTATATAGGACATGGGGGGGTCACATGGGGTCATTAATTACATATATAGGACTAGGGGGGGTCACATGTGGTCATTGAGTACTTATATAGGACTAGGATGGGTCACATGGGGTCATTGAGTACTTATATAGGACATGGAGGGGTCACGTGTGGTCCTTGAGTACTTATATAGGACTAGGGTGGGTCACATGGGGTCATTGAGTACTTATATAGGAATAGGGTGGGTCGATGGGGTCATTGAGTACTTATATAGGACTAGGGGGGTCACATGGGGTCAATGAGTACTTATATATGACTAGGGGGGGTCACATGGGGTCATTGAGTACTTATATAGGAATAGGGTGGGTCACATGGGGTCATTGAGTACTTATATAGGACATGGGGGGGGGTCACATGGGGTCATTGAGTACTTATATAGGACATGGGGTTTCACATGGGGTCATTAAGTACTTATATAGGACTAGGGGGGGGGGTCACATGGGGTCATTGAGTACTTATATAAGACTAGGGTGGGTCACATGGGGTCATTTTGTACTTATATAGGACTAGGGTGGGTCACATGTGGTCATTGATTACTTATATATTACTAGGGTGGGTCACATGGGGTCATTGAGTTCTTATATAGGACTAGGGTGCGTCAAATGTGGTCATTGAGTACTTATATAGTACTAGGGGGGTTACATGGGGTCATTGAGTACTTATATAGGATATGGGGGGGTCACGTGGGGTCATTGAGTACTTATATATGACTAGGGGGGGTCACATGGGGTCATTAAGTACTTGTATAGGACTAGGGGGGTCACATGGGGTCATTGAGTACTTATATAGGACTAGGGTGGGTCACATGGGGTCATTGAGTACTTATATAGGAATAGGGTGGGTCGATGGGATCATTGAGTACTTATATAGGACTAGGGGGGTCATATGGGGTCATTGAGTACTTATATATGACTAGGGAGGGTCACATGGGGTCATTGAGTACTTATATAGGACTAGGTTGGGTCACATGGGGTCATTGAGTACTTATATAGGAATAGGGTGGGTCACATGGGGTCATTGAGTACTTATATAGGAATAGGGTGGGTCACATGGGGTCATTGAGTACTTATATAGGACATGGAGGGGTCACGTGTGGTCATTGAGTTCTTATATAGGACTAGGGTGGGTCACATGGGGTCATTGAGTACTTATATAGGAATAGGGTGGGTCGATGGGGTCATTGAGTACTTATATAGGACTAGGGGGGTCACATGGGGTCAATGAGTACTTATATATGACTAGGGGGGGTCACAAGGGGTCATTGAGTACTTATATAGGAATAGGGTGGGTCGATGGGGTCATTGAGTACTTATATAGGACTAGGGGGGTCACATGGGGTCAATGAGTACTTATATATGACTAGGGGGGGTCACAAGGGGTCATTGAGTACTTATATAGGAATAGGGTGGGTCACATGGGGTCATTGAGTACTTATATAGGACATGGGGGGGTCACATGGGGTCATTGAGTACTTATATAGGACATGGGGTTTCACATGGGGTCATTAAGTACTTATATAGGACTAGGGGGGGGTCACATTGGGTCATTGAGTACTTATATAGGACTAGGGTGGGTCACATGGGGTCATTTTGTACTTATATAGGACTAGGGTGGGTCACATGTGGTCATTGATTACTTATATATTACTAGGGTGGGTCACATGGGGTCATTGAGTTCTTATATAGGACTAGGGTGCGTCAAATGTGGTCATTGAGTACTTATATAGTACGAGGGGGGTTACATGGGGTCATTGAGTACTTATATAGGATATGGGGGGGTCACGTGGGGTCATTGAGTACTTATATAGGACTAGGGTGGGTCACATGGGGTCATTAAGTACTTATATAGGAATAGGGGGGGTCACATGTGATCATTGAGTACTTATATAGGAATAGGGTGGGTCACATGGGGTCATTGAGTATTTATATAGGACTAGGGGGTCACATGGGGTCATTGAGTACTTATATAGAACTAGGGTGGGTCACATGGGTCATGGTGTACTTATATATTACTAGGGTAGGTCACATGGGGTCATTGAGTTCTTATATAGGACTAGGGTGCGTCACATTGGGTCACTGAGTTCTTATATATTACTAGGGTGGGTCACATGGGGTCATTGAGTTCTTATATAGGACTAGGGGGGTCACATGGGTTCATTGAGTACTTATATAGGACATGGGGGGGTCACATGGGGTCATTAAGTACTTATATAGGACTAGGGGGGGTCACATGTGGTCATTGAATACTTATATAGGACTAGGGTGGGTCACATGGGGTCATTGAGTACTTATATATGACTAGGGGGGTCACATGGGGTCATTAAGTACTTGTATAGGACTAGGGGGGTCACATGGGGTCATTGAGTACTTATATAGGACTAGGGTGGGTCACATGGGGTCATTGAGTACTTATATAGGAATAGGGTGCGTCGATGGGGTCATTGAGTACTTATATAGGACTAGGGGGGTCACATGGGGTCATTGAGTACTTATATAGGAATAGGGTGGGTCACATGGGGTCATTGAGTACTTATATAGGACTAGGGGGTCACATGGGGTCATTGCGTAATTATATAGGACTAGGGTGGGTCACATGGGGTCATTGAGTTCTTATATAGGACTAGGGGGGTCACATGTGGTCATTGAGTACTTATATAGGACTAGGGTGGGTCACATGGGGTCATTGAGTACTTATATAGGACATGGAGGGGTCACGTGTGGTCATTGAGTACTTATATAGGACATGGGGGGGTCACATGGGGTCATTAAGTACTTATATAGGACTAGGGGGGGTCACATGTGGTCATTGAGTACTTATATAGGACTAGGGTGGGTCACATGGGGTCATTGAGTACTTATATATGACTAGGGGGGTCACATGGGGTCATTAAATACTTGTATAGGACTAGGGGGGTCACATGGGGTCATTGAGTACTTATATAGGACTAGGGTGGGTCACATGGGGTCATTGAGTTCTTATATAGGACTAGGGTGCGTCAAATGTGGTCATTGAGTACTTATATAGTACTAGGGGGGTTACATGGGGTCATTGAGTACTTATATAGGAATAGGGTGGGTCACATAGGGTCAATGAGTACTTATATAGGACATGGAGGGGTCACGTGTGGTCTTTGAGTACTTATATAGGACATGGGGGGGTCACATGGGGTCATTAAGTACTTATATAGGACTAGGGGGGGTCACATGTGGTAATTGAGTACTTATATAGGACTAGGGTGGGTCACATGGGGTCATTGAGTACTTATATATGACTAGGGGGGTCACATGGGGTCATTGAGTTCTTATATAGGACTAGGGTGCGTCACATTGGGTCATTGAGTTCTTATATATTACTAGGGTGGGTCGATGGGGTCATTGAGTACTTATATAGGACTAGGGGGTCACATGGGGTCATTGAGTACTTATATAGAACTAGGGTGGGTCACATGGGTCATGGTGTACTTATATATTACTAGGGTAGGTCACATGGGGTCATTGAGTTCTTATATAGGACTAGGGTGCGTCACATTGGGTCATTGAGTTCTTATATATTACTAGGGTGGGTCACATGGGGTCATTGAGTTCTTATATAGGACTAGGGTGGGTCACATGGGGTCATTGAGTACTTATATATGACTAGGGGGGTCACATGGGGTCATTAAGTACTTGTATAGGACTAGGGGGGTCACATGGGGTCATTGAGTACTTATATAGGACTAGGGTGGGTCACATGGGGTCATTGAGTACTTATATAGGAATAGGGTGCGTCGATGGGGTCATTGAGTACTTATATAGGACTAGGGGGGTCACATGGGGTCATTGAGTACTTATATAGGAATAGGGTGGGTCACATGGGGTCATTGAGTACTTATATAGGACTAGGGTGGGTCACATGGTGTCATTTTGTACTTATATAGGACTAGGGTGGGTCACATGTGGTCATTGATTACTTATATATTACTAGGGTGGGTCACATGGGGTCATTGAGTACTTATATAGGACTAGGGGGTCACATGGGGTCATTGAGTACTTATATAGGACTAGGGTGGGTCACATGGGTCATGGTGTACTTATATATTACTAGGGTAGTTCACATGGGGTCATTGAGTTCTTATATAGGACTAGGGTGCGTCACATTGGGTCATTGAGTTCTTATATATTACTAGGGTGGGTCACATGGGGTCATTGAGTTCTTATATAGGACTAGGGTGCGTCACATGGGGTCATTGAGTACTTATATTGTACTAGGGGGGTCACATGGGTTCATTGAGTACTTATATAGGACATGGGGGGGTTACATGGGGTCATTAAGTACTCATATAGGACTAGGGGGGGTCACATGTGGTCTTTGAGTACTTATATAGGACTAGGGTGGGTCACATGGGGTCATTGAGTACTTATATATGACTAGGGGGGGTCACATGGGGTCATTAAGTACTTGTATAGGACTAGGGGGGTCACATGGGGTCATTGAGTACTTATATAGGACTAGGGTGGGTCACATGGGGTCATTGAGTACTTATATAAGACTAGGGTGGGTCACATGGGGTCATTGAGTACTTATATAGGAATAGGGTGGGTCGATGGGGTCATTGAGTACTTATATAGGACTAGGGGGGTCACATGGGGTCATTGAGTACTTATATAGGACTAGGGTGTGTCACATGGGGTCATTGAGTACTTATATAGGAATAGGGTGGGTCGATGGGGTCATTGAGTACTTATATAGGACTAGGGGTGTCACATGGGGTCAATGAGTACTTATATATGACTAGGGGGGGTCACATGGGGTCATTGAGTACTTATATAGGAATAGGGTGGGTCACATGGGGTCATTGAGTACTTATATAGGACATGGGGGGGGGGGGGTCACATGGGGTCATTGAGTACTTATATAGGACTAGGGTGGGTCACATGGGGTCATTGAGTACTTATATAGGAATAGGGTGGGTCGATGGGGCCATTGAGTACTTATATAGGACATGGGGGGGGGGTCACATGGGGTCATTGAGTACTTATATAGGACTAGGGTGGGTCACATGGGGTCATTGAGTACTTATATAGGAATAGGGTGGGTCACATGGGGTCATTTTGTACTTATATAGGACTAGGGTGGGTCACATGTGGTCATTGATTACTTATATATTACTAGGGGGGGTCACATGTGATCATTGAGTACTTATATAGGAATGGGGTGGGTCACATGGGGTCATTGAGTACTTATATAGGACTAGGGTGGGTCACATGGGGTCATTGAGTACTTATATATGACTAGGGGGGGTCACATGGGGTCATTAAGTACTTGTATAGGACTAGGGGGGTCACATGGGGTCATTGAGTACTTATATAGGACTAGGGTGGGTCACATGGGGTCATTGAGTACTTATATAGGAATAGGGTGGGTCGATGGGGTCATTGAGAACTTATATAGGACTAGGGGGGTCACATGGGGTCATTGAGTACTTATATAGGACTAGGGTAGGTCACATGGGGTCATTGAGTACTTATATAGGACTAGGGGGTCACATGGGGTCATTGAGTACTTATATAGGACTAGGGTAGGTCACATGGGGTCATTGAGTACTTATATATGACTAGGGTGGGTCACATGGGGTCATTGAGTACTTATATAGGAATAGGGTGGGTCGATGGGGTCATTGAGTACTTATATAGGACTAGGGGGGTCACATGGGGTCATTGAGTACTTATATAGGACTAGGGTAGGTCACATGGGGTCATTGAGTACTTATATAGGACTAGGGGGTCACATGGGGTCATTGAGTACTTATATAGGAATAGGGTGCGTCGATGGGGTCATTGAGTACTTATATAGGACTAGGGGGGTCACATGGGGTCATTGAGTACTTATATAGGAATAGGGTGGGTCACATGGGGTCATTGAGTACTTATATAGGACTAGGGTGGGTCACATGGTGTCATTTTGTACTTATATAGGACTAGGGTGGGTCACATGTGGTCATTGATTACTTATATATTACTAGGGTGGGTCACATGGGGTCATTGAGTACTTATATAGGACTAGGGGGTCACATGGGGTCATTGAGTACTTATATAGGACTAGGGTGGGTCACATGGGTCATGGTGTACTTATATATTACTAGGGTAGTTCACATGGGGTCATTGAGTTCTTATATAGGACTAGGGTGCGTCACATTGGGTCATTGAGTTCTTATATATTACTAGGGTGGGTCACATGGGGTCATTGAGTTCTTATATAGGACTAGGGTGCGTCACATGGGGTCATTGAGTACTTATATTGTACTAGGGGGGTCACATGGGTTCATTGAGTACTTATATAGGACATGGGGGGGTTACATGGGGTCATTAAGTACTCATATAGGACTAGGGGGGGTCACATGTGGTCTTTGAGTACTTATATAGGACTAGGGTGGGTCACATGGGGTCATTGAGTACTTATATATGACTAGGGGGGGTCACATGGGGTCATTAAGTACTTGTATAGGACTAGGGGGGTCACATGGGGTCATTGAGTACTTATATAGGACTAGGGTGGGTCACATGGGGTCATTGAGTACTTATATAAGACTAGGGTGGGTCACATGGGGTCATTGAGTACTTATATAGGAATAGGGTGGGTCGATGGGGTCATTGAGTACTTATATAGGACTAGGGGGGTCACATGGGGTCATTGAGTACTTATATAGGACTAGGGTGTGTCACATGGGGTCATTGAGTACTTATATAGGAATAGGGTGGGTCGATGGGGTCATTGAGTACTTATATAGGACTAGGGGTGTCACATGGGGTCAATGAGTACTTATATATGACTAGGGGGGGTCACATGGGGTCATTGAGTACTTATATAGGAATAGGGTGGGTCACATGGGGTCATTGAGTACTTATATAGGACATGGGGGGGGGGGGGTCACATGGGGTCATTGAGTACTTATATAGGACTAGGGTGGGTCACATGGGGTCATTGAGTACTTATATAGGAATAGGGTGGGTCGATGGGGCCATTGAGTACTTATATAGGACATGGGGGGGGGGTCACATGGGGTCATTGAGTACTTATATAGGACTAGGGTGGGTCACATGGGGTCATTGAGTACTTATATAGGAATAGGGTGGGTCACATGGGGTCATTTTGTACTTATATAGGACTAGGGTGGGTCACATGTGGTCATTGATTACTTATATATTACTAGGGGGGGTCACATGTGATCATTGAGTACTTATATAGGAATGGGGTGGGTCACATGGGGTCATTGAGTACTTATATAGGACTAGGGTGGGTCACATGGGGTCATTGAGTACTTATATATGACTAGGGGGGGTCACATGGGGTCATTAAGTACTTGTATAGGACTAGGGGGGTCACATGGGGTCATTGAGTACTTATATAGGACTAGGGTGGGTCACATGGGGTCATTGAGTACTTATATAGGAATAGGGTGGGTCGATGGGGTCATTGAGAACTTATATAGGACTAGGGGGGTCACATGGGGTCATTGAGTACTTATATAGGACTAGGGTAGGTCACATGGGGTCATTGAGTACTTATATAGGACTAGGGGGTCACATGGGGTCATTGAGTACTTATATAGGACTAGGGTAGGTCACATGGGGTCATTGAGTACTTATATATGACTAGGGTGGGTCACATGGGGTCATTGAGTACTTATATAGGAATAGGGTGGGTCGATGGGGTCATTGAGTACTTATATAGGACTAGGGGGGTCACATGGGGTCATTGAGTACTTATATAGGACTAGGGTAGGTCACATGGGGTCATTGAGTACTTATATAGGACTAGGGGGTCACATGGGGTCATTGAGTACTTATATAGGACTAGGGTAGGTCACATGGGGTCATTGAGTACTTATATAGGAATAGGGTGGGTCACATGGGGTCATTGAGTACTTATATAGGACTAGGGTGGGTCACATGGGGTCATTGAGTACTTATATAGGAATAGGGTGGGTCGATGGGGTCATTGAGTACTTATATAGGACTAGGGGGGTCACATGGGGTCATTGAGTACTTATATAGGACTAGGGTGGGTCACATGGGGTCATTGAGTACTTATATAGGAATAGGGTGGGTCGATGGGATCATTGAGTACTTATATAGGACTAGGGGGGTCATATGGGGTCATTGAGTACTTATATATGACTAGGGAGGGTCACATGGGGTCATTGAGTACTTATATAGGACTAGGTTGGGTCACATGGGGTCATTGAGTACTTATATAGGAATAGGGTGGGTCACATGGGGTCATTGAGTACTTATATAGGAATAGGGTGGGTCACATGGGGTCATTGAGTACTTATATAGGACATGGAGGGGTCACGTGTGGTCATTGAGTTCTTATATAGGACTAGGGTGGGTCACATGGGGTCATTGAGTACTTATATAGGAATAGGGTGGGTCGATGGGGTCATTGAGTACTTATATAGGACTAGGGGGGTCACATGGGGTCAATGAGTACATATATATGACTAGGGGGGGTCACAAGGGGTCATTGAGTACTTATATAGGAATAGGGTGGGTCGATGGGGTCATTGAGTACTTATATAGGACTAGGGGGGTCACATGGGGTCAATGAGTACTTATATATGACTAGGGGGGGTCACAAGGGGTCATTGAGTACTTATATAGGAATAGGGTGGGTCACATGGGGTCATTGAGTACTTATATAGGACATGGGGGGGTCACATGGGGTCATTGAGTACTTATATAGGACATGGGGTTTCACATGGGGTCATTAAGTACTTATATAGGACTAGGGGGGGGTCACATTGGGTCATTGAGTACTTATATAGGACTAGGGTGGGTCACATGGGGTCATTTTGTACTTATATAGGACTAGGGTGGGTCACATGTGGTCATTGATTACTTATATATTACTAGGGTGGGTCACATGGGGTCATTGAGTTCTTATATAGGACTAGGGTGCGTCAAATGTGGTCATTGAGTACTTATATAGTACGAGGGGGGTTACATGGGGTCATTGAGTACTTATATAGGATATGGGGGGGTCACGTGGGGTCATTGAGTACTTATATAGGACTAGGGTGGGTCACATGGGGTCATTAAGTACTTATATAGGAATAGGGGGGGTCACATGTGATCATTGAGTACTTATATAGGAATAGGGTGGGTCACATGGGGTCATTGAGTATTTATATAGGACTAGGGGGTCACATGGGGTCATTGAGTACTTATATAGAACTAGGGTGGGTCACATGGGTCATGGTGTACTTATATATTACTAGGGTAGGTCACATGGGGTCATTGAGTTCTTATATAGGACTAGGGTGCGTCACATTGGGTCACTGAGTTCTTATATATTACTAGGGTGGGTCACATGGGGTCATTGAGTTCTTATATAGGACTAGGGGGGTCACATGGGTTCATTGAGTACTTATATAGGACATGGGGGGGTCACATGGGGTCATTAAGTACTTATATAGGACTAGGGGGGGTCACATGTGGTCATTGAATACTTATATAGGACTAGGGTGGGTCACATGGGGTCATTGAGTACTTATATATGACTAGGGGGGTCACATGTGGTCATTAAGTACTTGTATAGGACTAGGGGGGTCACATGGGGTCATTGAGTACTTATATAGGACTAGGGTGGGTCACATGGGGTCATTGAGTACTTATATAGGAATAGGGTGCGTCGATGGGGTCATTGAGTACTTATATAGGACTAGGGGGGTCACATGGGGTCATTGAGTACTTATATAGGAATAGGGTGGGTCACATGGGGTCATTGAGTACTTATATAGGACTAGGGGGTCACATGGGGTCATTGCGTACTTATATAGGACTAGGGTGGGTCACATGGGGTCATTGAGTTCTTATATAGGACTAGGGGGGTCACATGTGGTCATTGAGTACTTATATAGGACTAGGGTGGGTCACATGGGGTCATTGAGTACTTATATAGGACATGGAGGGGTCACGTGTGGTCATTGAGTACTTATATAGGACATGGGGGGGTCACATGGGGTCATTAAGTACTTATATAGGACTAGGGGGGGTCACATGTGGTCATTGAGTACTTATATAGGACTAGGGTGGGTCACATGGGGTCATTGAGTACTTATATATGACTAGGGGGGTCACATGGGGTCATTAAATACTTGTATAGGACTAGGGGGGTCACATGGGGTCATTGAGTACTTATATAGGACTAGGGTGGGTCACATGGGGTCATTGAGTTCTTATATAGGACTAGGGTGCGTCAAATGTGGTCATTGAGTACTTATATAGTACTAGGGGGGTTACATGGGGTCATTGAGTACTTATATAGGAATAGGGTGGGTCACATAGGGTCAATGAGTACTTATATAGGACATGGAGGGGTCACGTGTGGTCTTTGAGTACTTATATAGGACATGGGGGGGTCACATGGGGTCATTAAGTACTTATATAGGACTAGGGGGGGTCACATGTGGTAATTGAGTACTTATATAGGACTAGGGTGGGTCACATGGGGTCATTGAGTACTTATATATGACTAGGGGGGTCACATGGGGTCATTGAGTTCTTATATAGGACTAGGGTGCGTCACATTGGGTCATTGAGTTCTTATATATTACTAGGGTGGGTCGATGGGGTCATTGAGTACTTATATAGGACTAGGGGGTCACATGGGGTCATTGAGTACTTATATAGAACTAGGGTGGGTCACATGGGTCATGGTGTACTTATATATTACTAGGGTAGGTCACATGGGGTCATTGAGTTCTTATATAGGACTAGGGTGCGTCACATTGGGTCATTGAGTTCTTATATATTACTAGGGTGGGTCACATGGGGTCATTGAGTTCTTATATAGGACTAGGGTGGGTCACATGGGGTCATTGAGTACTTATATATGACTAGGGGGGTCACATGGGGTCATTAAGTACTTGTATAGGACTAGGGGGGTCACATGGGGTCATTGAGTACTTATATAGGACTAGGGTGGGTCACATGGGGTCATTGAGTACTTATATAGGAATAGGGTGCGTCGATGGGGTCATTGAGTACTTATATAGGACTAGGGGGGTCACATGGGGTCATTGAGTACTTATATAGGAATAGGGTGGGTCACATGGGGTCATTGAGTACTTATATAGGACTAGGGTGGGTCACATGGTGTCATTTTGTACTTATATAGGACTAGGGTGGGTCACATGTGGTCATTGATTACTTATATATTACTAGGGTGGGTCACATGGGGTCATTGAGTACTTATATAGGACTAGGGGGTCACATGGGGTCATTGAGTACTTATATAGGACTAGGGTGGGTCACATGGGTCACGGTGTACTTATATATTACTAGGGTAGTTCACATGGGGTCATTGAGTTCTTATATAGGACTAGGGTGCGTCACATTGGGTCATTGAGTTCTTATATATTACTAGGGTGGGTCACATGGGGTCATTGAGTTCTTATATAGGACTAGGGTGCGTCACATGGGGTCATTGAGTACTTATATTGTACTAGGGGGGTCACATGGGTTCATTGAGTACTTATATAGGACATGGGGGGGTTACATGGGGTCATTAAGTACTCATATAGGACTAGGGGGGGTCACATGTGGTCTTTGAGTACTTATATAGGACTAGGGTGGGTCACATGGGGTCATTGAGTACTTATATATGACTAGGGGGGGTCACATGGGGTCATTAAGTACTTGTATAGGACTAGGGGGGTCACATGGGGTCATTGAGTACTTATATAGGACTAGGGTGGGTCACATGGGGTCATTGAGTACTTATATAAGACTAGGGTGGGTCACATGGGGTCATTGAGTACTTATATAGGAATAGGGTGGGTCGATGGGGTCATTGAGTACTTATATAGGACTAGGGGGGTCACATGGGGTCATTGAGTACTTATATAGGACTAGGGTGTGTCACATGGGGTCATTGAGTACTTATATAGGAATAGGGTGGGTCGATGGGGTCATTGAGTACTTATATAGGACTAGGGGTGTCACATGGGGTCAATGAGTACTTATATATGACTAGGGGGGGTCACATGGGGTCATTGAGTACTTATATAGGAATAGGGTGGGTCACATGGGGTCATTGAGTACTTATATAGGACATGGGGGGGGGGGGGGTCACATGGGGTCATTGAGTACTTATATAGGACTAGGGTGGGTCACATGGGGTCATTGAGTACTTATATAGGAATAGGGTGGGTCGATGGGGCCATTGAGTACTTATATAGGACATGGGGGGGGGGTCACATGGGGTCATTGAGTACTTATATAGGACTAGGGTGGGTCACATGGGGTCATTGAGTACTTATATAGGAATAGGGTGGGTCACATGGGGTCATTTTGTACTTATATAGGACTAGGGTGGGTCACATGTGGTCATTGATTACTTATATATTACTAGGGGGGGTCACATGTGATCATTGAGTACTTATATAGGAATGGGGTGGGTCACATGGGGTCATTGAGTACTTATATAGGACTAGGGTGGGTCACATGGGGTCATTGAGTACTTATATATGACTAGGGGGGGTCACATGGGGTCATTAAGTACTTGTATAGGACTAGGGGGGTCACATGGGGTCATTGAGTACTTATATAGGACTAGGGTGGGTCACATGGGGTCATTGAGTACTTATATAGGAATAGGGTGGGTCGATGGGGTCATTGAGAACTTATATAGGACTAGGGGGGTCACATGGGGTCATTGAGTACTTATATAGGACTAGGGTAGGTCACATGGGGTCATTGAGTACTTATATAGGACTAGGGGGTCACATGGGGTCATTGAGTACTTATATAGGACTAGGGTAGGTCACATGGGGTCATTGAGTACTTATATATGACTAGGGTGGGTCACATGGGGTCATTGAGTACTTATATAGGAATAGGGTGGGTCGATGGGGTCATTGAGTACTTATATAGGACTAGGGGGGTCACATGGGGTCATTGAGTACTTATATAGGACTAGGGTAGGTCACATGGGGTCATTGAGTACTTATATAGGACTAGGGGGTCACATGGGGTCATTGAGTACTTATATAGGACTAGGGTAGGTCACATGGGGTCATTGAGTACTTATATAGGAATAGGGTGGGTCACATGGGGTCATTGAGTACTTATATAGGACTAGGGTGGGTCACATGGGGTCATTGAGTACTTATATAGGAATAGGGTGGGTCGATGGGGTCATTGAGTACTTATATAGGACTAGGGGGGTCACATGGGGTCATTGAGTACTTATATAGGACTAGGGTAGGTCACATGGGGTCATTGAGTACTTATATAGGACTAGGGGGTCACATGGGGTCATTGAGTACTTATATAGGACTAGGGTAGGTCACATGGGGTCATTGAGTACTTATATAGGAATAGGGTGGGTCACATGGGGTCATTGAGTACTTATATAGGACTAGGGTGGGTCACATGGGGTCATTGAGTACTTATATAGGAATAGGGTGGGTCGATGGGGTCATTGAGTACTTATATAGGACTAGGGGGGTCACATGGGGTCAATGAGTACTTATATATGACTAGGGGGGGTCACATGGGGTCATTGAGTACTTATATAGGAATAGGGTGGGTCACATGGGGTCATTGAGTACTTATATAGGACATGGGGGGGGGGTCACATGGGGTCATTGAGTACTTATATAGGACTAGGGTGGGTCACATGGGGTCATTGATTACTTATATAGGAATAGGGTAGGTCACATGGGGTAATTGAGTACTTATATAGGACTAGGGGGTCACATGGGGTCATTTTGTACTTATATAGGACTAGGGTGGGTCACATGTGGTCATTGATTACTTATATATTACTAGGGGGGGTCACATGTGATCATTGAGTACTTATATAGGAATGGGGTGGGTCACATGGGGTCATTGAGTACTTATATAGGAATAGGGTGCGTCACATTGGGTCATTGAGTACTTATATATTACTAGGGTGGGTCACATGGGATCATTGAGTTCTTATATAGGACTAGGGTGCGTCACATGGGGTCATTGAGAACTTATATAGTACTAGGGGGGTCACATGGGTTCATTGAGTACTTATATAGGACATGGGGGGTCACATGGGGTCATTAAGTACTTATATAGGACTAGGGGGGGGTCACATGTGGTCATTGAGTACTTATATAGGACTAGGGTGGGTCACATGGGGTCATTGAGTACTTATATATGACTAGGGGGGGGTCACATGGGGTCATTGAGTACTTATATAGGACTAGGGTGGGTCACATGGGGTCATTTTGTACTTATATAGGACTAGGGTGGGTCACATGGGTCATTGTGTACTTATATATTACTAGGGTGGGTCAGATGGGGTCATTGAGTTCTTATATAGGACTAGGTTGCGTCACATTGGGTCATTGAGTACTTATATATTACTAGGGTGGGTCACATGGGGTCATTGAGTTCTTATATAGGACTAGGGTGCTTCACATGGGGTCATTGAGTACTTATATAGTACTAGGGGGGTCACATGGGTTCATTGAGTACTTATATAGGACATGGGGGGGTCACATGGGGTCATTAATTACATATATAGGACTAGGGGGGGTCACATGTGGTCATTGAGTACTTATATAGGACTAGGATGGGTCACATGGGGTCATTGAGTACTTATATAGGACATGGAGGGGTCACGTGTGGTCCTTGAGTACTTATATAGGACTAGGGTGGGTCACATGGGGTCATTGAGTACTTATATAGGAATAGGGTGGGTCGATGGGGTCATTGAGTACTTATATAGGACTAGGGGGGTCACATGGGGTCAATGAGTACTTATATATGACTAGGGGGGGTCACATGGGGTCATTGAGTACTTATATAGGAATAGGGTGGGTCACATGGGGTCATTGAGTACTTATATAGGACATGGGGGGGGGTCACATGGGGTCATTGAGTACTTATATAGGACATGGGGTTTCACATGGGGTCATTAAGTACTTATATAGGACTAGGGGGGGGGGTCACATGGGGTCATTGAGTACTTATATAAGACTAGGGTGGGTCACATGGGGTCATTTTGTACTTATATAGGACTAGGGTGGGTCACATGTGGTCATTGATTACTTATATATTACTAGGGTGGGTCACATGGGGTCATTGAGTTCTTATATAGGACTAGGGTGCGTCAAATGTGGTCATTGAGTACTTATATAGTACTAGGGGGGTTACATGGGGTCATTGAGTACTTATATAGGATATGGGGGGGTCACGTGGGGTCATTGAGTACTTATATATGACTAGGGGGGGTCACATGGGGTCATTAAGTACTTGTATAGGACTAGGGGGGTCACATGGGGTCATTGAGTACTTATATAGGACTAGGGTGGGTCACATGGGGTCATTGAGTACTTATATAGGAATAGGGTGGGTCGATGGGATCATTGAGTACTTATATAGGACTAGGGGGGTCATATGGGGTCATTGAGTACTTATATATGACTAGGGAGGGTCACATGGGGTCATTGAGTACTTATATAGGACTAGGTTGGGTCACATGGGGTCATTGAGTACTTATATAGGAATAGGGTGGGTCACATGGGGTCATTGAGTACTTATATAGGAATAGGGTGGGTCACATGGGGTCATTGAGTACTTATATAGGACATGGAGGGGTCACGTGTGGTCATTGAGTTCTTATATAGGACTAGGGTGGGTCACATGGGGTCATTGAGTACTTATATAGGAATAGGGTGGGTCGATGGGGTCATTGAGTACTTATATAGGACTAGGGGGGTCACATGGGGTCAATGAGTACTTATATATGACTAGGGGGGGTCACAAGGGGTCATTGAGTACTTATATAGGAATAGGGTGGGTCGATGGGGTCATTGAGTACTTATATAGGACTAGGGGGGTCACATGGGGTCAATGAGTACTTATATATGACTAGGGGGGGTCACAAGGGGTCATTGAGTACTTATATAGGAATAGGGTGGGTCACATGGGGTCATTGAGTACTTATATAGGACATGGGGGGGTCACATGGGGTCATTGAGTACTTATATAGGACATGGGGTTTCACATGGGGTCATTAAGTACTTATATAGGACTAGGGGGGGGTCACATTGGGTCATTGAGTACTTATATAGGACTAGGGTGGGTCACATGGGGTCATTTTGTACTTATATAGGACTAGGGTGGGTCACATGTGGTCATTGATTACTTATATATTACTAGGGTGGGTCACATGGGGTCATTGAGTTCTTATATAGGACTAGGGTGCGTCAAATGTGGTCATTGAGTACTTATATAGTACGAGGGGGGTTACATGGGGTCATTGAGTACTTATATAGGATATGGGGGGGTCACGTGGGGTCATTGAGTACTTATATAGGACTAGGGTGGGTCACATGGGGTCATTAAGTACTTATATAGGAATAGGGGGGGTCACATGTGATCATTGAGTACTTATATAGGAATAGGGTGGGTCACATGGGGTCATTGAGTATTTATATAGGACTAGGGGGTCACATGGGGTCATTGAGTACTTATATAGAACTAGGGTGGGTCACATGGGTCATGGTGTACTTATATATTACTAGGGTAGGTCACATGGGGTCATTGAGTTCTTATATAGGACTAGGGTGCGTCACATTGGGTCACTGAGTTCTTATATATTACTAGGGTGGGTCACATGGGGTCATTGAGTTCTTATATAGGACTAGGGGGGTCACATGGGTTCATTGAGTACTTATATAGGACATGGGGGGGTCACATGGGGTCATTAAGTACTTATATAGGACTAGGGGGGGTCACATGTGGTCATTGAATACTTATATAGGACTAGGGTGGGTCACATGGGGTCATTGAGTACTTATATATGACTAGGGGGGTCACATGGGGTCATTAAGTACTTGTATAGGACTAGGGGGGTCACATGGGGTCATTGAGTACTTATATAGGACTAGGGTGGGTCACATGGGGTCATTGAGTACTTATATAGGAATAGGGTGCGTCGATGGGGTCATTGAGTACTTATATAGGACTAGGGGGGTCACATGGGGTCATTGAGTACTTATATAGGAATAGGGTGGGTCACATGGGGTCATTGAGTACTTATATAGGACTAGGGGGTCACATGGGGTCATTGCGTACTTATATAGGACTAGGGTGGGTCACATGGGGTCATTGAGTTCTTATATAGGACTAGGGGGGTCACATGTGGTCATTGAGTACTTATATAGGACTAGGGTGGGTCACATGGGGTCATTGAGTACTTATATAGGACATGGAGGGGTCACGTGTGGTCATTGAGTACTTATATAGGACATGGGGGGGTCACATGGGGTCATTAAGTACTTATATAGGACTAGGGGGGGTCACATGTGGTCATTGAGTACTTATATAGGACTAGGGTGGGTCACATGGGGTCATTGAGTACTTATATATGACTAGGGGGGTCACATGGGGTCATTAAATACTTGTATAGGACTAGGGGGGTCACATGGGGTCATTGAGTACTTATATAGGACTAGGGTGGGTCACATGGGGTCATTGAGTTCTTATATAGGACTAGGGTGCGTCAAATGTGGTCATTGAGTACTTATATAGTACTAGGGGGGTTACATGGGGTCATTGAGTACTTATATAGGAATAGGGTGGGTCACATAGGGTCAATGAGTACTTATATAGGACATGGAGGGGTCACGTGTGGTCTTTGAGTACTTATATAGGACATGGGGGGGTCACATGGGGTCATTAAGTACTTATATAGGACTAGGGGGGGTCACATGTGGTAATTGAGTACTTATATAGGACTAGGGTGGGTCACATGGGGTCATTGAGTACTTATATATGACTAGGGGGGTCACATGGGGTCATTGAGTTCTTATATAGGACTAGGGTGCGTCACATTGGGTCATTGAGTTCTTATATATTACTAGGGTGGGTCGATGGGGTCATTGAGTACTTATATAGGGCTAGGGGGTCACATGGGGTCATTGAGTACTTATATAGAACTAGGGTGGGTCACATGGGTCATGGTGTACTTATATATTACTAGGGTAGGTCACATGGGGTCATTGAGTTCTTATATAGGACTAGGGTGCGTCACATTGGGTCATTGAGTTCTTATATATTACTAGGGTGGGTCACATGGGGTCATTGAGTTCTTATATAGGACTAGGGTGGGTCACATGGGGTCATTGAGTACTTATATATGACTAGGGGGGTCACATGGGGTCATTAAGTACTTGTATAGGACTAGGGGGGTCACATGGGGTCATTGAGTACTTATATAGGACTAGGGTGGGTCACATGGGGTCATTGAGTACTTATATAGGAATAGGGTGCGTCGATGGGGTCATTGAGTACTTATATAGGACTAGGGGGGTCACATGGGGTCATTGAGTACTTATATAGGAATAGGGTGGGTCACATGGGGTCATTGAGTACTTATATAGGACTAGGGTGGGTCACATGGTGTCATTTTGTACTTATATAGGACTAGGGTGGGTCACATGTGGTCATTGATTACTTATATATTACTAGGGTGGGTCACATGGGGTCATTGAGTACTTATATAGGACTAGGGGGTCACATGGGGTCATTGAGTACTTATATAGGACTAGGGTGGGTCACATGGGTCATGGTGTACTTATATATTACTAGGGTAGGTCACATGGGGTCATTGAGTTCTTATATAGGACTAGGGTGCGTCACATTGGGTCATTGAGTTCTTATATATTACTAGGGTGGGTCACATGGGGTCATTGAGTTCTTATATAGGACTAGGGTGCGTCACATGGGGTCATTGAGTACTTATATTGTACTAGGGGGGTCACATGGGTTCATTGAGTACTTATATAGGACATGGGGGGGTTACATGGGGTCATTAAGTACTCATATAGGACTAGGGGGGGTCACATGTGGTCTTTGAGTACTTATATAGGACTAGGGTGGGTCACATGGGGTCATTGAGTACTTATATATGACTAGGGGGGGTCACATGGGGTCATTAAGTACTTGTATAGGACTAGGGGGGTCACATGGGGTCATTGAGTACTTATATAGGACTAGGGTGGGTCACATGGGGTCATTGAGTACTTATATAAGACTAGGGTGGGTCACATGGGGTCATTGAGTACTTATATAGGAATAGGGTGGGTCGATGGGGTCATTGAGTACTTATATAGGACTAGGGGGGTCACATGGGGTCATTGAGTACTTATATAGGACTAGGGTGTGTCACATGGGGTCATTGAGTACTTATATAGGAATAGGGTGGGTCGATGGGGTCATTGAGTACTTATATAGGACTAGGGGTGTCACATGGGGTCAATGAGTACTTATATATGACTAGGGGGGGTCACATGGGGTCATTGAGTACTTATATAGGAATAGGGTGGGTCACATGGGGTCATTGAGTACTTATATAGGACATGGGGGGGGGGTCACATGGGGTCATTGAGTACTTATATAGGACTAGGGTGGGTCACATGGGGTCATTGAGTACTTATATAGGAATAGGGTGGGTCGATGGGGCCATTGAGTACTTATATAGGACATGGGGGGGGGGTCACATGGGGTCATTGAGTACTTATATAGGACTAGGGTGGGTCACATGGGGTCATTGAGTACTTATATAGGAATAGGGTGGGTCACATGGGGTCATTTTGTACTTATATAGGACTAGGGTGGGTCACATGTGGTCATTGATTACTTATATATTACTAGGGGGGGTCACATGTGATCATTGAGTACTTATATAGGAATGGGGTGGGTCACATGGGGTCATTGAGTACTTATATAGGACTAGGGTGGGTCACATGGGGTCATTGAGTACTTATATATGACTAGGGGGGGTCACATGGGGTCATTAAGTACTTGTATAGGACTAGGGGGGTCACATGGGGTCATTGAGTACTTATATAGGACTAGGGTGGGTCACATGGGGTCATTGAGTACTTATATAGGAATAGGGTGGGTCGATGGGGTCATTGAGTACTTATATAGGACTAGGGGGGTCACATGGGGTCATTGAGTACTTATATAGGACTAGGGTAGGTCACATGGGGTCATTGAGTACTTATATAGGACTAGGGGGTCACATGGGGTCATTGAGTACTTATATAGGACTAGGGTAGGTCACATGGGGTCATTGAGTACTTATATATGACTAGGGTGGGTCACATGGGGTCATTGAGTACTTATATAGGAATAGGGTGGGTCACATGGGGTCATTGAGTACTTATATAGGACTAGGGTGGGTCACATGGGGTCATTGAGTACTTATATAGGAATAGGGTGGGTCGATGGGGTCATTGAGTACTTATATAGGACTAGGGGGGTCACATGGGGTCAATGAGTACTTATATATGACTAGGGGGGGTCACATGGGGTCATTGAGTACTTATATAGGACATGGGGGGGGGGGGGGTCACATGGGGTCATTGAGTACTTATATAGGACATGGGGGGGGGGGGGTCACATGGGGTCATTGAGTACTTATATAGGACATGGGGGGGGGGTCACATGGGGTCATTGAGTACTTATATAGGACTAGGGTGGGTCACATGGGGTCATTGATTACTTATATAGGAATAGGGTAGGTCACATGGGGTAATTGAGTACTTATATAGGACTAGGGGGTCACATGGGGTCATTTTGTACTTATAAAGGACTAGGGTGGGTCACATGTGGTCATTGATTACTTATATATTACTAGGGGGGGTCACATGTGATCATTGAGTACTTATATAGGAATGGGGTGGGTCACATGGGGTCATTGAGTACTTATATAGGAATAGGGTGCGTCACATTGGGTCATTGAGTACTTATATATTACTAGGGTGGGTCACATGGGATCATTGAGTTCTTATATAGGACTAGGGTGCGTCACATGGGGTCATTGAGAACTTATATAGTACTAGGGGGGTCACATGGGTTCATTGAGTACTTATATAGGACATGGGGGGTCATATGGGGTCATTAAGTACTTATATAGGACTAGGGGGGGGTCACATGTGGTCATTGAGTACTTATATAGGACTAGGGTGGGTCACATGGGGTCATTGAGTACTTATATATGACTAGGGGGGGGTCACATGGGGTCATTGAGTACTTATATAGGACTAGGGTGGGTCACATGGGGTCATTTTGTACTTATATAGGACTAGGGTGGGTCACATGGGTCATTGTGTACTTATATATTACTAGGGTGGGTCAGATGGGGTCATTGAGTTCTTATATAGGACTAGGTTGCGTCACATTGGGTCATTGAGTACTTATATATTACTAGGGTGGGTCACATGGGGTCATTGAGTTCTTATATAGGACTAGGGTGCTTCACATGGGGTCATTGAGTACTTATATAGTACTAGGGGGGTCACATGGGTTCATTGAGTACTTATATAGGACATGGGGGGGTCACATGGGGTCATTAATTACATATATAGGACTAGGGGGGGTCACATGTGGTCATTGAGTACTTATATAGGACTAGGATGGGTCACATGGGGTCATTGAGTACTTATATAGGACATGGAGGGGTCACGTGTGGTCCTTGAGTACTTATATAGGACTAGGGTGGGTCACATGGGGTCATTGAGTACTTATATAGGAATAGGGTGGGTCGATGGGGTCATTGAGTACTTATATAGGACTAGGGGGGTCACATGGGGTCAATGAGTACTTATATATGACTAGGGGGGGTCACATGGGGTCATTGAGTACCTTTATAGGAATAGGGTGGGTCACATGGGGTCATTGAGTACTTATATAGGACATGGGGGGGGGTCACATGGGGTCATTGAGTACTTATATAGGACATGGGGTTTCACATGGGGTCATTAAGTACTTATATAGGACTAGGGGGGGGGGTCACATGGGGTCATTGAGTACTTATATAAGACTAGGGTGGGTCACATGGGGTCATTTTGTACTTATATAGGACTAGGGTGGGTCACATGTGGTCATTGATTACTTATATATTACTAGGGTGGGTCACATGGGGTCATTGAGTTCTTATATAGGACTAGGGTGCGTCAAATGTGGTCATTGAGTACTTATATAGTACTAGGGGGGTTACATGGGGTCATTGAGTACTTATATAGGATATGGGGGGGTCACGTGGGGTCATTGAGTACTTATATATGACTAGGGGGGGGTCACATGGGGTCATTAAGTACTTGTATAGGACTAGGGGTGTCACATGGGGTCATTGAGTACTTATATAGGACTAGGGTGGGTCACATGGGGTCATTGAGTACTTATATAGGAATAGGGTGGGTCGATGGGATCATTGAGTACTTATATAGGACTAGGGGGGTCATATGGGGTCATTGAGTACTTATATATGACTAGGGAGGGTCACATGGGGTCATTGAGTACTTATATAGGACTAGGTTGGGTCACATGGGGTCATTGAGTACTTATATAGGAATAGGGTGGGTCACATGGGGTCATTGAGTACTTATATAGGAATAGGGTGGGTCACATGGGGTCATTGAGTACTTATATAGGACATGGAGGGGTCACGTGTGGTCATTGAATTCTTATATAGGACTAGGGTGGGTCACATGGGGTCATTGAGTACTTATATAGGAATAGGGTGGGTCGATGGGGTCATTGAGTACTTATATAGGACTAGGGGGGTCACATGGGGTCAATGAGTACTTATATATGACTAGGGTGGGTCACATGGGGTCATTTTGTACTTATATAGGACTAGGGTGGGTCACATGTGGTCATTGATTACTTATATATTACTAGGGTGGGTCACATGGGGTCATTGAGTTCTTATATAGGACTAGGGTGCGTCAAATGTGGTCATTGAGTACTTATATAGTACTAGGGGGGTTACATGGGGTCATTGAGTACTTATATAGGATATGGGGGGGTCACGTGGGGTCATTGAGTACTTATATAGGACTAGGGTGGGTCACATGGGGTCATTAAGTACTTATATAGGAATAGGGGGGGTCACATGTGATCATTGAGTACTTATATAGGAATAGGGTGGGTCACATGGGGTCATTGAGTATTTATATAGGACTAGGGGGTCACATGGAGTCATTGAGTACTTATATAGAACTAGGGTGGGTCACATGGGTCATGGTGTACTTATATATTACTAGGGTAGGTCACATGGGGTCATTGAGTTCTTATATAGGAATAGGGTGCGTCACATTGGGTCACTGAGTTCTTATATATTACTAGGGTGGGTAACATGGGGTCATTGAGTTCTTATATAGGACTAGGGGGGTCACATGGGTTCATTGAGTACTTATATAGGACATGGGGGGGTCACATGGGGTCATTAAGTACTTATATAGGACTAGGGGGGGTCACATGTGGTCATTGAATACTTATATAGGACTAGGGTGGGTCACATGGGGTCATTGAGTACTTATATATGACTAGGGGGGTCACATGGGGTCATTAAGTACTTGTATAGGACTAGGGGGGTCACATGGGGTCATTGAGTACTTATATAGGACTAGGGTGGGTCACATGGGGTCATTGAGTACTTATATAGGAATAGGGTGCGTCGATGGGGTCATTGAGTACTTATATAGGACTAGGGGGGTCACATGGGGTCATTGAGTACTTATATAGGAATAGGGTGGGTCACATGGGGTCATTGAGTACTTATATAGGACTAGGGGGTCACATGGGGTCATTGCGTACTTATATAGGACTAGGGTGGGTCACATGGGGTCATTGAGTTTTTATATAGGACTAGGGGGGTCACATGTGGTCATTGAGTACTTATATAGGACTAGGGTGGGTCACATGGGGTCATTGAGTACTTATATAGGACATGGAGGGGTCACGTGTGGTCATTGAGTACTTATATAGGACATGGGGGGGTCACATGGGGTCATTAAGTACTTATATAGGACTAGGGGGGGTCACATGTGGTCATTGAGTACTTATATAGGACTAGGGTGGGTCACATGGGGTCATTGAGTACTTATATATGACTAGGGGGGTCACATGGGGTCATTAAATACTTGTATAGGACTAGGGGGGTCACATGGGGTCATTGAGTACTTATATAGGACTAGGGTGGGTCACATGGGGTCATTGAGTTCTTATATAGGACTAGGGTGCGTCAAATGTGGTCATTGAGTACTTATATAGTACTAGGGGGGTTACATGGGGTCATTGAGTACTTATATAGGAATAGGGTGGGTCACATAGGGTCAATGAGTACTTATATAGGACATGGAGGGGTCACGTGTGGTCTTTGAGTACTTATATAGGACATGGGGGGGTCACATGGGGTCATTAAGTACTTATATAGGACTAGGGGGGGTCACATGTGGTAATTGAGTACTTATATAGGACTAGGGTGGGTCACATGGGGTCATTGAGTACTTATATATGACTAGGGGGGTCACATGGGGTCATTGAGTTCTTATATAGGACTAGGGTGCGTCACATTGGGTCATTGAGTTCTTATATATTACTAGGGTGGGTCGATGGGGTCATTGAGTACTTATATAGGACTAGGGGGGTCACATGTGGTCATTGAGTACTTATATAGGACTAGGGGGGGTCACATGGGGTCATTGAGTACTTATATAGGACATGGAGGGGTCACGTGTGGTCATTGAGTACTTATATAGGACATGGGGGGGTCACATGGGGTCATTAAGTACTTATATAGGACTAGGGGGGGTCACATGTGGTCATTGAGTACTTTTATAGGACTAGGGTGGGTCACATGGGGTCATTGAGTACTTATATATGACTAGGGTGGGTCACATGGGGTCATTGAGTACTTATATAGGAATAGGGTGCGTCGATGGGGTCATTGAGTACTTATATAGGACTAGGGGGGTCACATGGGGTCATTGAGTACTTATATAGGAATAGGGTGGGTCACATGGGGTCATTGAGTACTTATATAGGACTAGGGGGTCACATGGGGTCATTGCGTACTTATATAGGACTAGGGTGGGTCACATGGGTCATTGTGTACTTATATATTACTAGGGTGGGTCACATGGGGTCATTGAGTTCTTATATAGGACTAGGGTGCGTCACATTGGGTCATTGAGTACTTATATATTACTAGGGTGGGTCACATGGGGTCATTGAGTTCTTATATAGGACTAGGGTGCGTCACATGGGGTCATTGAGTACTTATATAGTACTATGGGGGTCACATGGGTTCATTGAGTACTTATATAGGACATGGGGGGGTCACATGGGGTCATTATTTATATATATAGGACTAGGGGGGGGTCACATGTGGTCATTGAGTACTTATATAGGACTAGGGTGGGTCACATGGGGTCATTGAGTACTTATATAGGACATGGAGGGGTCACGTGTGGTCATTGAGTACTTATATAGGACTAGGGTGGGTCACATGGGGTCATTGAGTACTTATATAGGACTAGGGTGGGTCACATGGGGTCATTTTGTACTTATATAGGACTAGGGTGGGTCACATGTGGTCATTGATTACTTATATATTACTAGGGTGGGTCACATGGGGTCATTGAGTTCTTATATAGGACTAGGGGGGTCACATGGAGTCATTGAGTACTTATATAGGACTAGGGTGGGTCACATGGGGTCATTGAGTACTTATATAGGAATAAGGTGGGTCGATGGGATCATTGAGTACTTATATAGGACTAGGGGGGTCACATGGGGTCATTGAGTACTTATATATGACTAGGGGGGGTCACATGGGGTCATTGAGTACTTATATAGGAATAGGGTGGGTCACATGGGGTCATTGAGTACTTATATAGGACATGGGGGGGTCACGTGGGGTCATTGAGTACTTATATAGGAATAGGGTGGGTCACATGGGGTCATTGAGTACTTATATAGGACATGGAGGGGTCACGTGTGGTCATTGAGTACTTATATAGGACTAGGGTGGGTCACATGGGGTCATTGAGTACTTATATAGGAATAGGGTGGGTCGATGGGGTCATTGAGTACTTATATAGGACATGGGGGGGTCACATGGGGTCATTAAGTACTTATATAGGACTAGGGGGGGTCACATGTGGTCATTGAGTACTTATATAGGACTAGGGTGGGTCACATGGGGTCATTGAGTACTTATATATGACTAGGGGGGTCACATGGGGTCATTAAATACTTGTATAGGACTAGGGGGGTCACATGGGGTCATTGAGTACTTATATAGGACTAGGGTGGGTCACATGGGGTCATTGAGTTCTTATATAGGACTAGGGTGCGTCAAATGTGGTCATTGAGTGCTTATATAGTACTAGGGGGGTTACATGGGGTCATTGAGTACTTATATAGGAATAGGGTGGGTCACATAGGGTCAATGAGTACTTATATAGGACATGGAGGGGTCACGTGTGGTCTTTGAGTACTTATATAGGACATGGGGGGGTCACATGGGGTCATTAAGTACTTATATAGGACTAGGGGGGGTCACATGTGGTAATTGAGTACTTATATAGGACTAGGGTGGGTCACATGGGGTCATTGAGTACTTATATATGACTAGGGGGGTCACATGGGGTCATTGAGTTCTTATATAGGACTAGGGTGCGTCACATTGGGTCATTGAGTTCTTATATATTACTAGGGTGGGTCGATGGGGTCATTGAGTACTTATATAGGACTAGGGGGGTCACATGGGGTCAATGAGTACTTATATATGACTAGGGGGGGTCACATGTGATCATTGAGTACTTATATAGGAATGGGGTGGGTCACATGGGGCCATTGAGTACTTATATAGGACTAGGGGGTCACATGGGGTCATTGAGTACTTATATAGGACTAGGGTGGGTCACATGGGTCATGGTGTACTTATATATTACTAGGGTATGTCACATGGGGTCATTGAGTTCTTATATAGGACTAGGGTGCGTCACATTGGGTCATTGAGTTCTTATATATTACTAGGGTGGGTCACATGGGGTCATTGAGTTCTTATATATGTCTAGGGTGCGTCACATGGGGTCATTGAGTACTTATATTGTACTACGGGGGTCACATGGGTTCACTGAGTACTTATATAGGACATGGGGGGGTCACATGGGGTCATTAAGTACTTATATAGGACTAGGGGGGGTCACATGTGGTCTTTGAGTACTTATATAGGACTAGGGTGGGTCACATGGGGTCATTGAGTACTTATATAGGAATGGGGTGGGTCACATGGGGTCATTGAGTACTTATATAGGACTAGGGGGTCACATGGGGTCATTGAGTACTTATATAGAACTAGGGTGGGTCACATGGGTCATGGTGTACTTATATATTACTAGGGTAGGTCACATGGGGTCATTGAGTTCTTATATAGGACTAGGGTGCGTCACATTGGGTCATTGAGTTCTTATATATTACTAGGGTGGGTCACATGGGGTCATTGAGTTCTTATATAGGACTAGGGGTGGTCACATGTGGTCATTGAGTACTTTTATAGGACTAGGGTGGGTCACATGGGGTCATTGAGTACTTATATATGACTAGGGGGGTCACATGGGGTCATTAAGTACTTGTATAGGACTAGGGGGGTCACATGGGGTCATTGAGTACTTATATAGGACTAGGGTGGGTCACATGGGGTCATTGAGTACTTATATAGGAATAGGGTGCGTCGATGGGGTCATTGAGTACTTATATAGGACTAGGGGGGTCACATGGGGTCATTGAGTACTTATATAGGAATAGGGTGGGTCACATGGGGTCATTGAGTACTTATATAGGACTAGGGTGGGTCACATGGGGTCATTTTGTACTTATATAGGACTAGGGTGGGTCACATGTGGTCATTGATTACTTATATATTACTAAGGTGGGTCACATGGGGTCATTGAGTACTTATATAGGACTAGGGGGTCACATGGGGTCATTGAGTACTTATATAGGACTAGGGTGGGTCACATGGGTCATGGTGTACTTATATATTACTAGGGTAGGTCACATGGGGTCATTGAGTTCTTATATAGGACTAGGGTGCGTCACATTGGGTCATTGAGTTCTTATATATTACTAGGGTGGGTCACATGGGGTCATTGAGTTCTTATATAGGACTAGGGTGCGTCACATGGGGTCATTGAGTACTTATATTGTACTAGGGGGGTCACATGGGTTCATTGAGTACTTATATAGGACATGGGGGGGTTACATGGGGTCATTAAGTACTCATATAGGACTAGGGGGGGTCACATGTGGTCTTTGAGTACTTATATAGGACTAGGGTGGGTCACATGGGGTCATTGAGTACTTATATATGACTAGGGGGGGTCACATGGGGTCATTAAGTACTTGTATAGGACTAGGGGGGTCACATGGGGTCATTGAGTACTTATATAGGACTAGGGTGGGTCACATGGGGTCATTGAGTACTTATATAAGACTAGGGTGGGTCACATGGGGTCATTGAGTACTTATATAGGAATAGGGTGGGTCGATGGGGTCATTGAGTACTTATATAGGACTAGGGGGGTCACATGGGGTCATTGAGTACTTATATAGGACTAGGGTGTGTCACATGGGGCCATTGAGTACTTATATAGGAATAGGGTGGGTCGATGGGGTCATTGAGTACTTATATAGGACTAGGGGTGTCACATGGGGTCAATGAGTACTTATATATGACTAGGGGGGGTCACATGGGGTCATTGAGTACTTATATAGGACTAGGGTGGGTCACATGGGGTCATTGAGTTCTTATATAGGACTAGGGTGCGTCACATGGGGTCATTGAGTACTTATATAGGACATGGGGGGGGTCACATGGGGTCATTGAGTACTTATATAGGACTAGGGTGGGTCACATGGGGTCATTTTGTACTTATATAGGACTAGGGTGGGTCACATGTGGTCATTGATTACTTATATATTACTAGGGTGGGTCACATGGGGTCATTGAGTTCTTATATAGGACTAGGGTGCATCAAATGTGGTCATTGAGTACTTATATAGTACTAGGGGGGTTACATGGGGTCATTGAGTACTTATATAGGATATGGGGGGGTCACGTGGGGTCATTGAGTACTTATATAGGACTAGGGGTGGTCAAATAGGGTCATTGAGTACTTATATAGGACATGGGGTGTCACATGGGGTCATTAAGTACTTATATAGGACTAGGGGGGGGTCACATGGGGTCATTGAGTACTTATATAGGACTAGGGTGGGTCACATAGGGTCATTTTGTACTTATATAGGACTAGGGTGGGTCACATGTGGTCATTGATTACTTATATATTACTAGGGTGGGTCACATGGGGTCATTGAGTTCTTATATAGGACTAGGGTGCATCAAATGTGGTCATTGAGTACTTATATAGTACTAGGGGGGTTACATGGGGTCATTGAGTACTTATATAGGATATGGGGGGGTCACGTGGGGTCATTGAGTACTTATATAGGACTAGGGGTGGTCAAATAGGGTCATTGAGTACTTATATAGGACATGGGGTGTCACATGGGGTCATTAAGTACTTATATAGGACTAGGGGGGGGTCACATGGGGTCATTGAGTACTTATATAGGACTAGGGTGGGTCACATGTGGTCATTGATTACTTATATATTACTAGGGTGGGTCACATGGGGTCATTGAGTTCTTATATAGGACTAGGGTGCATCAAATGTGGTCATTGAGTACTTATATAGTACTAGGGGGGTTACATGGGGTCATTGAGTACTTATATAGGATATGGGGGGGTCACGTGGGGTCATTGAGTACTTATATAGGACTAGGGTGGGTCACATGGGGTCATTAAGTACTTATATAGGAATAGGGGGGGTCACATGTGATCATTGAGTACTTATATAGGAATGGGGTGGGTCACATGGGGCCATTGAGTACTTATATAGGACTAGGGGGTCACATGGGGTCATTGAGTACTTATATAGGACTAGGGTGGGTCACATGGGTCATGGTGTACTTATATATTACTAGGGTAGGTCACATGGGGTCATTGAGTTCTTATATAGGACTAGGGTGCGTCACATTGGGTCATTGAGTTCTTATATATTACTAGGGTGGGTCACATGGGGTCATTGAGTTCTTATATAGGTCTAGGGTGCGTCACATGGGGTCATTGAGTACTTATATTGTACTACGGGGGTCACATGGGTTCACTGAGTACTTATATAGGACATGGGGGGGGTCACATGGGGTCATTAAGTACTTATATAGGACTAGGGGGGGTCACATGTGGTCTTTGCGTACTTATATAGGACTAGGGTGGGTCACATGGGGTCATTGAGTACTTATATAGGAATGGGGTGGGTCACATGGGGTCATTGAGTACTTATATAGGACTAGGGGGTCACATGGGGTCATTGAGTACTTATATAGAACTAGGGTGGGTCACATGGGTCATGGTGTACTTATATATTACTAGGGTAGGTCACATGGGGTCATTGAGTTCTTATATAGGACTAGGGTGCGTCACATTGGGTCATTGAGTTCTTATATATTACTAGGGTGGGTCACATGGGGTCATTGAGTTCTTATATAGGACTAGGGGGGGTCACATGTGGTCATTGAGTACTTTTATAGGACTAGGGTGGGTCACATGGGGTCATTGAGTACTTATATATGACTAGGGGGGTCACATGGGGTCATTAAGTACTTGTATAGGACTAGGGGGGTCACATGGGGTCATTGAGTACTTATATAGGACTAGGGTGGGTCACATGGGGTCATTGAGTACTTATATAGGAATAGGGTGCGTCGATGGGGTCATTGAGTACTTATATAGACTAGGGGGGTCACATGGGGTCATTGAGTACTTATATAGGAATAGGGTGGGTCACATGGGGTCATTGAGTACTTATATAGGACTAGGGTGGGTCACATGGGGTCATTTTGTACTTATATAGGACTAGGGTGGGTCACATGTGGTCATTGATTACTTATATATTACTAGGGTGGGTCACATGGGGTCATTGAGTACTTATATAGGACTAGGGGGTCACATGGGGTCATTGAGTACTTATATAGGACTAGGGTGGGTCACATGGGTCATGGTGTACTTATATATTACTAGGGTAGGTCACATGGGGTCATTGAGTTCTTATATAGGACTAGGGTACGTCACATTGGGTCATTGAGTTCTTATATATTACTAGGGTGGGTCACATGGGGTCATTGAGTTCTTATATAGGACTAGGGTGCGTCACATGGGGTCATTGAGTACTTATATAGGACTAGGGTGTGTCACATGGGGTCATTGAGTACTTATATAGGAATAGGGTGGGTCGATGGGGTCATTGAGTACTTATATAGGACTAGGGGTGTCACATGGGGTCAATGAGTACTTATATATGACTAGGGGGGGTCACATGGGGTCATTGAGTACTTATATAGGAATAGGGTGGGTCACATGGGGTCATTGAGTACTTATATAGGACATGGGGGGGGGTCACATGGGGTCATTGAGTACTTATATAGGACTAGGGTGGGTCACATGGGGTCATTGAGTTCTTATATAGGACTAGGGTGCGTCACATGGGGTCATTGAGTACTTATATAGGACATGGGGGGGGGTCACATGGGGTCATTGAGTACTTATATAGGACTAGGGTGGGTCACATGGGGTCATTTTGTACTTATATAGGACTAGGGTGGGTCACATGTGGTCATTGATTACTTATATATTACTAGGGTGGGTCACATGGGGTCATTGAGTTCTTATATAGGACTAGGGTGCATCAAATGTGGTCATTGAGTACTTATATAGTACTAGGGGGGTTACATGGGGTCATTGAGTACTTATATAGGATATGGGGGGTCACGTGGGGTCATTGAGTACTTATATAGGACTAGGGGTGGTCAAATAGGGTCATTGAGTACTTATATAGGACATGGGGTGTCACATGGGGTCATTAAGTACTTATATAGGACTAGGGGGGGGTCACATGGGGTCATTGAGTACTTATATAGGACTAGGGTGGGTCACATGGGGTCATTTTGTACTTATATAGGACTAGGGTGGGTCACATGTGGTCATTGATTACTTATATATTACTAGGGTGGGTCACATGGGGTCATTGAGTTCTTATATAGGACTAGGGTGCATCAAATGTGGTCATTGAGTACTTATATAGTACTAGGGGGGTTACATGGGGTCATTGAGTACTTATATAGGATATGGGGGGGTCACGTGGGGTCATTGAGTACTTATATAGGACTAGGGTGGGTCACATGGGGTCATTAAGTACTTATATAGGAATAGGGGGGGTCACATGTGATCATTGAGTACTTATATAGGAATGGGGTGGGTCACATGGGGCCATTGAGTACTTATATAGGACTAGGGGGTCACATGGGGTCATTGAGTACTTATATAGGACTAGGGTGGGTCACATGGGTCATGGTGTACTTATATATTACTAGGGTAGGTCACATGGCTTCATTGAGTTCTTATATAGGACTAGGGTGCGTCACATTGGGTCATTGAGTTCTTATATATTACTAGGGTGGGTCACATGGGGTCATTGAGTTCTTATATAGGTCTAGGGTGCGTCACATGGGGTCATTGAGTACTTATATTGTACTACGGGGGTCACATGGGTTCACTGAGTACTTATATAGGACATGGGGGGGTCACATGGGGTCATTAAGTACTTATATAGGACTAGGGGGGGTCACATGTGGTCTTTGAGTACTTATATAGGACTAGGGTGGGTCACATGGGGTCATTGAGTACTTATATAGGATTGGGGTGGGTCACATGGGGTCATTGAGTACTTATATAGGACTAGGGGGTCACATGGGGTCATTGAGTACTTATATAGAACTAGGGTGGGTCACATGGGTCATGGTGTACTTATATATTACTAGGGTAGGTCACATGGGGTCATTGAGTTCTTATATAGGACTAGGGTGCGTCACATTGGGTCATTGAGTTCTTATATATTACTAGGGTGGGTCACATGGGGTCATTGAGTTCTTATATAGGACTATGGGGGGTCACATGTGGTCATTGAGTACTTTTATAGGACTAGGGTGGGTCACATGGGGTCATTGAGTACTTATATATGACTAGGGGGGTCACATGGGGTCATTAAGTACTTGTATAGGACTAGGGGGGTCACATGGGGTCATTGAGTACTTATATAGGACTAGGGTGGGTCACATGGGGTCATTGAGTACTTATATAGGAATAGGGTGCGTCGATGGGGTCATTGAGTACTTATATAGGACTAGGGGGGTCACATGGGGTCATTGAGTACTTATATAGGAATAGGGTGGGTCACATGGGGTCATTGAGTACTTATATAGGACTAGGGTGGGTCACATGGGGTCATTTTGTACTTATATAGGACTAGGGTGGGTCACATGTGGTCATTGATTACTTATATATTACTAGGGTGGGTCACATGGGGTCATTGAGTACTTATATAGGACTAGGGGGTCACATGGGGTCATTGAGTACTTATATAGGACTAGGGTGGGTCACATGGGTCATGGTGTACTTATATATTACTAGGGAAGGTCACATGGGGTCATTGAGTTCTTATATAGGACTAGGGTGCGTCACATTTGGGTCATTGAGTTCTTATATATTACTAGGGTGGGTCACATGGGGTCATTGATTTCTTATATAGGACTAGGGTGCGTCACATGGGGTCATTGAGTACTTATATTGTACTAGGGGGGTCACATGGGTTCATTGAGTACTTATATAGGACATGGGGGGGTTACATGGGGTCATTAAGTACTCATATAGGACTAGGGGGGGTCACATGTGGTCTTTGAGTACTTATATAGGACTAGGGTGGGTCACATGGGGTCATTGAGTACTTATATATGACTAGGGGGGGTCACATGGGGTCATTAAGTACTTGTATAGGACTAGGGGGGTCACATGGGGTCATTGAGTACTTATATAGGACTAGGGTGGGTCACATGGGGTCATTGAGTACTTATATAAGACTAGGGTGGGTCACATGGGGTCATTGAGTACTTATATAGGAATAGGGTGGGTCGATGGGGTCATTGAGTACTTATATAGGACTAGGGGGGTCACATGGGGTCATTGAGTACTTATATAGGACTAGGGTGTGTCACATGGGGTCATTGAGTACTTATATAGGAATAGGGTGGGTCGATGGGGTCATTGAGTACTTATATAGGACTAGGGGTGTCACATGGGGTCAATGAGTACTTATATATGACTAGGGGGGGTCACATGGGGTCATTGAGTACTTATATAGGAATAGGGTGGGTCACATGGGGTCATTGAGTACTTATATAGGACATGGGGGGGGGGTCACATGGGGTCATTGAGTACTTATATAGGACTAGGGTGGGTCACATGGGGTTATTGAGTACTTATATAGGAATAGGGTGGGTCGATGGGGCCATTGAGTACTTATATAGGACATGGGGGGGGGGGGGGGTCACATGGGGTCATTGAGTACTTATATAGGACTAGGGTGGGTCACATGGGGTCATTGAGTACTTATATAGGAATAGTGTGGGTCACATGGGGTCATTTTGTACTTATATAGGACTAGGGTGGGTCACATGTGGTCATTGATTACTTATATATTACTAGGGGGGGTCACATGTGATCATTGAGTACTTATATAGGAATGGGGTGGGTCACATGGGGTCATTGAGTACTTATATATGACTAGGGGGGGTCACATGGGGTCATTAAGTACTTGTATAGGACTAGGGGGGTCACATGGGGTCATTGAGTACTTATATAGGACTAGGGTGGGTCACATGGGGTCATTGAGTACTTATATAGGAATAGGGTGGGTCGATGGGGTCATTGAGTACTTATATAGGACTAGGGGGGTCACATGGGGTCATTGAGTACTTATATAGGAATAGGGTAGGTCACATGGGGTCATTGAGTACTTATATAGGACTAGGGGGTCACATGGGGTCATTGAGTACTTATATAGGACTAGGGTAGGTCACATGGGGTCATTGAGTACTTATATATGACTAGGGTGGGTCACATGGGGTCATTGAGTACTTATATAGGAATAGGGTGGGTCACATGGGGTCATTGAGTACTTATATAGGACTAGGGTGGGTCACATGGGGTCATTGAGTACTTATATAGGAATAGGGTGGGTCGATGGGGTCATTGAGTACTTATATAGGACTAAGGGGGTCACATGGGGTCAATGAGTACTTATATATGACTAGGGGGGGTCACATGGGGTCATTGAGTACTTATATAGGAATAGGGTGGGTCACATGGGGTCATTGAGTACTTATATAGGACATGGGGGGGGGGGGTCACATGGGGTCATTGAGTACTTATATAGGACTAGGGTGGGTCACATGGGGTCATTGATTACTTATATAGGAATAGGGTAGGTCACATGGGGTAATTGAGTACTTATATAGGACTAGGGGGTCACATGGGGTCATTTTGTACTTATATAGGACTAGGGTGGGTCACATGTGGTCATTGATTACTTATATATTACTAGGGGGGGTCACATGTGATCATTGAGTACTTATATAGGAATGGGGTGGGTCACATGGGGTCATTGAGTACTTATATAGGAATAGGGTGCGTCACATTGGGTCATTGAGTACTTATATATTACTAGGGTGGGTCACATGGGATCATTGAGTTCTTATATAGGACTAGGGTGCGTCACATGGGGTCATTGAGAACTTATATAGTACTAGGGGGGTCACATGGGTTCATTGAGTACTTATATAGGACATGGGGGGTCACATGGGGTCATTAAGTACTTATATAGGACTAGGGGGGGTCACATGTGGTCATTGAGTACTTATATAGGACTAGGGTGGGTCACATGGGGTCATTGAGTACTTATATATGATTAGGGGGGGGTCACATGGGGTCATTGAGTACTTATATAGGACTAGGGTGGGTCACATGGGGTCATTTTGTACTTATATAGGACTAGGGTGGGTCACATGGGTCATTGTGTACTTATATATTACTAGGGGGGGTCACATGTGATCATTGAGTACTTATATAGGAATGGGGTGGGTCACATGGGGTCATTGAGTACTTATATAGGAATAGGGTGCGTCACATTGGGTCATTGAGTACTTATATATTACTAGGGTGGGTCACATGGGATCATTGAGTTCTTATATAGGACTAGGGTGCGTCACATGGGGTCATTGAGAACTTATATAGTACTAGGGGGGTCACATGGGTTCATTGAGTACTTATATAGGACATGGGGGGTCACATGGGGTCATTAAGTACTTATATAGGACTAGGGGGGGTCACATGTGGTCATTGAGTACTTATATAGGACTAGGGTGGGTCACATGGGGTCATTGAGTACTTATATATGATTAGGGGGGGGTCACATGGGGTCATTGAGTACTTATATAGGACTAGGGTGGGTCACATGGGGTCATTTTGTACTTATATAGGACTAGGGTGGGTCACATGGGTCATTGTGTACTTATATATTACTAGGGTGGGTCAGATGGGGTCATTGAGTTCTTATATAGGACTAGGTTGCGTCACATTGGGTCATTGAGTACTTATATATTACTAGGGTGGGTCACATGGGGTCATTGAGTTCTTATATAGGACTAGGGTGCTTCACATGGGGTCATTGAGTACTTATATAGTACTAGGGGGGTCACATGGGTTCATTGAGTACTTATATAGGACATGGGGGGGTCACATGGGGTCATTAATTACATATATAGGACTAGGGGGGGGTCACATGTGGTCATTGAGTACTTATATAGGACTAGGATGGGTCACATGGGGTCATTGAGTACTTATATAGGACATGGAGGGGTCACGTGTGGTCCTTGAGTACTTATATAGGACTAGGGTGGGTCACATGGGGTCATTGAGTACTTATATAGGAATAGGGTGGGTCGATGGGGTCATTGAGTACTTATATAGGACTAGGGGGGTCACATGGGGTCAATGAGTACTTATATATGACTAGGGGGGGTCACATGGGGTCATTGAGTACTTATATAGGAATAGGGTGGGTCACATGGGGTCATTGAGTACTTATATAGGACATGGGGGGGGGTCACATGGGGTCATTGAGTACTTATATAGGACATGGGGTTTCACATGGGGTCATTAAGTACTTATATAGGACTAGGGGGGGGTCACATGGGGTCATTGAGTACTTATATAGGACTAGGGTGGGTCACATGGGGTCATTTTGTACTTATATAGGACTAGGGTGGGTCACATGTGGTCATTGATTACTTATATATTACTAGGGTGGGTCACATGGGGTCATTGAGTTCTTATATAGGACTAGGGTGCGTCAAATGTGGTCATTGAGTACTTATATAGTACTAGGGGGGTTACATGGGGTCATTGAGTACTTATATAGGATATGGGGGGGTCACGTGGGGTCATTGAGTACTTATATATGACTAGGGGGGGTCACATGGGGTCATTAAGTACTTGTATAGGACTAGGGGGGTCACATGGGGTCATTGAGTACTTATATAGGACTAGGGTGGGTCACATGGGGTCATTGAGTACTTATATAGGAATAGGATGGGTCGATGGGATCATTGAGTACTTATATAGGACTAGGGGGGTCACATGGGGTCATTGAGTACTTATATATGACTAGGGAGGGTCACATGGGGTCATTGAGTACTTATATAGGACATAAGGGGGTCACGTGGGGTCATTGAGTACTTATATAGGACTAGGTTGGGTCACATGGGGTCATTGAGTACTTATATAGGAATAGGGTGGGTCACATGGGGTCATTGAGTACTTATATAGGAATAGGGTGGGTCACATGGGGTCATTGAGTACTTATATAGGACATGGAGGGGTCACGTGTGGTCATTGAGTTCTTATATAGGACTAGGGTGGGTCACATGGGGTCATTGAGTACTTATATAGGAATAGGGTGGGTCGATGGGGTCATTGAGTACTTATATAGGACTAGGGGGGTCACATGGGGTCAATGAGTACTTATATATGACTAGGGGGGGTCACAAGGGGTCATTGAGTACTTATATAGGAATAGGGTGGGTCACATGGGGTCATTGAGTACTTATATAGGACATGGGGGGGGTCACATGGGGTCATTGAGTACTTATATAGGACATGGGGTTTCACATGGGGTCATTAAGTACTTATATAGGACTAGGGGGGGGTCACATTGGGTCATTGAGTACTTATATAGGACTAGGGTGGGTCACATGGGGTCATTTTGTACTTATATAGGACTAGGGTGGGTCACATGTGGTCATTGATTACTTATATATTACTAGGGTGGGTCACATGGGGTCATTGAGTTCTTATATAGGACTAGGGTGCGTCAAATGTGGTCATTGAGTACTTATATAGTACTAGGGGGGTTACATGGGGTCATTGAGTACTTATATAGGATATGGGGGGGTCACGTGGGGTCATTGAGTACTTATATAGGACTAGGGTGGGTCACATGGGGTCATTAAGTACTTATATAGGAATAGGGGGGGTCACATGTGATCATTGAGTACTTATATAGGAATAGGGTGGGTCACATGGGGTCATTGAGTATTTATATAGGACTAGGGGGTCACATGGGGTCATTGAGTACTTATATAGAACTAGGGTGGGTCACATGGGTCATGGTGTACTTATATATTACTAGGGTAGGTCACATGGGGTCATTGAGTTCTTATATAGGACTAGGGTGCGTCACATTGGGTCACTGAGTTCTTATATATTACTAGGGTGGGTCACATGGGGTCATTGAGTTCTTATATAGGACTAGGGGGGTCACATGGGTTCATTGAGTACTTATATAGGACATGGGGGGGTCACATGGGGTCATTAAGTACTTATATAGGACTAGGGGGGGTCACATGTGGTCATTGAGTACTTATATAGGACTAGGGTGGGTCACATGGGGTCATTGAGTACTTATATATGACTAGGGGGGTCACATGGGGTCATTAAGTACTTGTATAGGACTAGGGGGGTCACATGGGGTCATTGAGTACTTATATAGGACTAGGGTGGGTCACATGGGGTCATTGAGTACTTATATAGGAATAGGGTGCGTCGATGGGGTCATTGAGTACTTATATAGGACTAGGGGGGTCACATGGGGTCATTGAGTACTTATATAGGAATAGGGTGGGTCACATGGGGTCATTGAGTACTTATATAGGACTAGGGGGTCACATGGGGTCATTGCGTACTTATATAGGACTAGGGTGGGTCACATGGGGTCATTGAGTTCTTATATAGGACTAGGGGGGTCACATGTGGTCATTGAGTACTTATATAGGACTAGGGTGGGTCACATGGGGTCATTGAGTACTTATATAGGACATGGAGGGGTCACGTGTGGTCATTGAGTACTTATATAGGACATGGGGGGGTCACATGGGGTCATTAAGTACTTATATAGGACTAGGGGGGGTCACATGTGGTCATTGAGTACTTATATAGGACTAGGGTGGGTCACATGGGGTCATTGAGTACTTATATATGACTAGGGGGGTCACATGGGGTCATTAAATACTTGTATAGGACTAGGGGGGTCACATGGGGTCATTGAGTACTTATATAGGACTAGGGTGGGTCACATGGGGTCATTGAGTTCTTATATAGGACTAGGGTGCGTCAAATGTGGTCATTGAGTACTTATATAGTAATAGGGGGGTTACATGGGGTCATTGAGTACTTATATAGGAATAGGGTGGGTCACATAGGGTCAATGAGTACTTATATAGGACATGGAGGGGTCACGTGTGGTCTTTGAGTACTTATATAGGACATGGGGGGGTCACATGGGGTCATTAAGTACTTATATAGGACTAGGGGGGGTCACATGTGGTAATTGAGTACTTATATAGGACTAGGGTGGGTCACATGGGGTCATTGAGTACTTATATATGACTAGGGGGGTCACATGGGGTCATTGAGTTCTTATATAGGACTAGGGTGCGTCACATTGGGTCATTGAGTTCTTATATATTACTAGGGTGGGTCGATGGGGTCATTGAGTACTTATATAGGACTAGGGGGGTCACATGGGGTCAATGAGTACTTATATATGACTAGGGGGGGTCACATGGGGTCATTGAGTACTTATATAGGACATGGGGTTTCACATGGGGTCATTAAGTACTTATATAGGACTAGGGGGGGGGTCACATGGGGTCATTGAGTACTTATATAGGACTAGGGTGGGTCACATGGGGTCATTTTGTACTTATATAGAACTAGGGTGGGTCACATGTGGTCATTGATTACTTATATATTACTAGGGTGGGTCACATGGGGTCATTGAGTTCTTATATAGGACTAGGGTGCGTCAAATGTGGTCATTGAGTACTTATATAGTACTAGGGGGGTTACATGGGGTCATTGAGTACTTATATAGGATATGGGGGGGTCACGTGGGGTCATTGAGTACTTATATAGGACTAGGGTGGGTCACATGGGGTCATTAAGTACTTATATAGGAATAGGGGGGGTCACGTGTGGTCATTGATTACTTATATATTACTAGGGTGGGTCACATGGGGTCATTGAGTTCTTATATAGGACTAGGGTGCGTCAAATGTGGTCATTGAGTACTTATATAGTACTAGGGGGGTTACATGGGGTCATTGAGTACTTATATAGGACTAGGGGGGTCACATGGGGTCAATGAGTACTTATATATGACTAGGGGGGGTCACATGTGATCATTGAGTACTTATATAGGAATGGAGTGGGTCACATGGGGCCATTGAGTACTTATATAGGACTAGGGGGTCACATGGGGTCATTGAGTACTTATATAGGACTAGGGTGGGTCACATGGGTCATGGTGTACTTATATATTACTAGGGTATGTCACATGGGGTCATTGAGTTCTTATATAGGACTAGGGTGCGTCACATTGGGTCATTGAGTTCTTATATATTACTAGGGTGGGTCACATGGGGTCATTGAGTTCTTATATAGGTCTAGGGTGCGTCACATGGGGTCATTGAGTACTTATATTGTACTACGGGGGTCACATGGGTTCACTGAGTACTTATATAGGACATGGGGGGGTCACATGGGGTCATTAAGTACTTATATAGGACTAGGGGGGGTCACATGTGGTCTTTGAGTACTTATATAGGACTAGGGTGGGTCACATGGGGTCATTGAGTACTTATATAGGAATGGGGTGGGTCACATGGGGTCATTGAGTACTTATATAGGACTAGGGGGTCACATGGGGTCATTGAGTACTTATATAGAACTAGGGTGGGTCACATGGGTCATGGTGTACTTATATATTACTAGGGTAGGTCACATGGGGTCATTGAGTTCTTATATAGGACTAGGGTGCGTCACATTGGGTCATTGAGTTCTTATATATTACTAGGGTGGGTCACATGGGGTCATTGAGTTCTTATATAGGACTAGGGGGGGTCACATGTGGTCATTGAGTACTTTTATAGGACTAGGGTGGGTCACATGGGGTCATTGAGTACTTATATATGACTAGGGGGGTCACATGGGGTCATTAAGTACTTGTATAGGACTAGGGGGGTCACATGGGGTCATTGAGTACTTATATAGGACTAGGGTGGGTCACATGGGGTCATTGAGTACTTATATAGGAATAGGGTGCGTCGATGGGGTCATTGAGTACTTATATAGGACTAGGGGGGTCACATGGGGTCATTGAGTACTTATATAGGAATAGGGTGGGTCACATGGGGTCATTGAGTACTTATATAGGACTAGGGTGGGTCACATGGGGTCATTTTGTACTTATATAGGACTAGGGTGGGTCACATGTGGTCATTGATTACTTATATATTACTAAGGTGGGTCACATGGGGTCATTGAGTACTTATATAGGACTAGGGGGTCACATGGGGTCATTGAGTACTTATATAGGACTAGGGTGGGTCACATGGGTCATGGTGTACTTATATATTACTAGGGTAGGTCACATGGGGTCATTGAGTTCTTATATAGGACTAGGGTGCGTCACATTGGGTCATTGAGTTCTTATATATTACTAGGGTGGGTCACATGGGGTCATTGAGTTCTTATATAGGACTAGGGTGCGTCACATGGGGTCATTGAGTACTTATATTGTACTAGGGGGGTCACATGGGTTCATTGAGTACTTATATAGGACATGGGGGGGTTACATGGGGTCATTAAGTACTCATATAGGACTAGGGGGGGGTCACATGTGGTCTTTGAGTACTTATATAGGACTAGGGTGGGTCACATGGGGTCATTGAGTACTTATATATGACTAGGGGGGGTCACATGGGGTCATTAAGTACTTGTATAGGACTAGGGGGGTCACATGGGGTCATTGAGTACTTATATAGGACTAGGGTGGGTCACATGGGGTCATTGAGTACTTATATAAGACTAGGGTGGGTCACATGGGGTCATTGAGTACTTATATAGGAATAGGGTAGGTCACATGGGGTCATTGAGTACTTATATAGGACTAGGGGGTCACATGGGGTCATTGAGTACTTATATAGGACTAGGGTAGGTCACATGGGGTCATTGAGTACTTATATATGACTAGGGTGGGTCACATGGGGTCATTGAGTACTTATATAGGAATAGGGTGGGTCACATGGGGTCATTGAGTACTTATATAGGACTAGGGTGGGTCACATGGGGTCATTGAGTACTTATATAGGAATAGGGTGGGTCGATGGGGTCATTGAGTACTTATATAGGACTAGGGGGGTCACATGGGGTCAATGAGTACTTATATATGACTAGGGGGGGTCACATGGGGTCATTGAGTACTTATATAGGAATAGGGTGGGTCACATGGGGTCATTGAGTACTTATATAGGACATGGGGGGGGGGGTCACATGGGGTCATTGAGTACTTATATAGGACTAGGGTGGGTCACATGGGGTCATTGATTACTTATATAGGAATAGGGTAGGTCACATGGGGTAATTGAGTACTTATATAGGACTAGGGGGTCACATGGGGTCATTTTGTACTTATATAGGACTAGGGTGGGTCACATGTGGTCATTGATTACTTATATATTACTAGGGGGGGTCACATGTGATCATTGAGTACTTATATAGGAATGGGGTGGGTCACATGGGGTCATTGAGTACTTATATAGGAATAGGGTGCGTCACATTGGGTCATTGAGTACTTATATATTACTAGGGTGGGTCACATGGGATCATTGAGTTCTTATATAGGACTAGGGTGCGTCACATGGGGTCATTGAGAACTTATATAGTACTAGGGGGGTCACATGGGTTCATTGAGTACTTATATAGGACATGGGGGGTCACATGGGGTCATTAAGTACTTATATAGGACTAGGGGGGGTCACATGTGGTCATTGAGTACTTATATAGGACTAGGGTGGGTCACATGGGGTCATTGAGTACTTATATATGATTAGGGGGGGGTCACATGGGGTCATTGAGTACTTATATAGGACTAGGGTGGGTCACATGGGGTCATTTTGTACTTATATAGGACTAGGGTGGGTCACATGGGTCATTGTGTACTTATATATTACTAGGGTGGGTCAGATGGGGTCATTGAGTTCTTATATAGGACTAGGTTGCGTCACATTGGGTCATTGAGTACTTATATATTACTAGGGTGGGTCACATGGGGTCATTGAGTTCTTATATAGGACTAGGGTGCTTCACATGGGGTCATTGAGTACTTATATAGTACTAGGGGGGTCACATGGGTTCATTGAGTACTTATATAGGACATGGGGGGGTCACATGGGGTCATTAATTACATATATAGGACTAGGGGGGGGTCACATGTGGTCATTGAGTACTTATATAGGACTAGGATGGGTCACATGGGGTCATTGAGTACTTATATAGGACATGGAGGGGTCACGTGTGGTCCTTGAGTACTTATATAGGACTAGGGTGGGTCACATGGGGTCATTGAGTACTTATATAGGAATAGGGTGGGTCGATGGGGTCATTGAGTACTTATATAGGACTAGGGGGGTCACATGGGGTCAATGAGTACTTATATATGACTAGGGGGGGTCACATGGGGTCATTGAGTACTTATATAGGAATAGGGTGGGTCACATGGGGTCATTGAGTACTTATATAGGACATGGGGGGGGGTCACATGGGGTCATTGAGTACTTATATAGGACATGGGGTTTCACATGGGGTCATTAAGTACTTATATAGGACTAGGGGGGGGTCACATGGGGTCATTGAGTACTTATATAGGACTAGGGTGGGTCACATGGGGTCATTTTGTACTTATATAGGACTAGGGTGGGTCACATGTGGTCATTGATTACTTATATATTACTAGGGTGGGTCACATGGGGTCATTGAGTTCTTATATAGGACTAGGGTGCGTCAAATGTGGTCATTGAGTACTTATATAGTACTAGGGGGGTTACATGGGGTCATTGAGTACTTATATAGGATATGGGGGGGTCACGTGGGGTCATTGAGTACTTATATATGACTAGGGGGGGTCACATGGGGTCATTAAGTACTTGTATAGGACTAGGGGGGTCACATGGGGTCATTGAGTACTTATATAGGACTAGGGTGGGTCACATGGGGTCATTGAGTACTTATATAGGAATAGGGTGGGTCGATGGGATCATTGAGTACTTATATAGGACTAGGGGGTTCACATGGGGTCATTGAGTACTTATATATGACTAGGGAGGGTCACATGGGGTCATTGAGTACTTATATAGGACATAAGGGGGTCACGTGGGGTCATTGAGTACTTATATAGGACTAGGTTGGGTCACATGGGGTCATTGAGTACTTATATAGGAATAGGGTGGGTCACATGGGGTCATTGAGTACTTATATAGGAATAGGGTGGGTCACATGGGGTCATTGAGTACTTATATAGGACATGGAGGGGTCACGTGTGGTCATTGAGTTCTTATATAGGACTAGGGTGGGTCACATGGGGTCATTGAGTACTTATATAGGAATAGGGTGGGTCGATGGGGTCATTGAGTACTTATATAGGACTAGGGGGGTCACATGGGGTCAATGAGTACTTATATATGACTAGGGGGGGTCACAAGGGGTCATTGAGTACTTATATAGGAATAGGGTGGGTCACATGGGGTCATTGAGTACTTATATAGGACATGGGGGGGGTCACATGGGGTCATTGAGTACTTATATAGGACATGGGGTTTCACATGGGGTCATTAAGTACTTATATAGGACTAGGGGGGGGTCACATTGGGTCATTGAGTACTTATATAGGACTAGGGTGGGTCACATGGGGTCATTTTGTACTTATATAGGACTAGGGTGGGTCACATGTGGTCATTGATTACTTATATATTACTAGGGTGGGTCACATGGGGTCATTGAGTTCTTATATAGGACTAGGGTGCGTCAAATGTGGTCATTGAGTACTTATATAGTACTAGGGGGGTTACATGGGGTCATTGAGTACTTATATAGGATATGGGGGGGTCACGTGGGGTCATTGAGTACTTATATAGGACTAGGGTGGGTCACATGGGGTCATTAAGTACTTATATAGGAATAGGGGGGGTCACATGTGATCATTGAGTACTTATATAGGAATAGGGTGGGTCACATGGGGTCATTGAGTATTTATATAGGACTAGGGGGTCACATGGGGTCATTGAGTACTTATATAGAACTAGGGTGGGTCACATGGGTCATGGTGTACTTATATATTACTAGGGTAGGTCACATGGGGTCATTGAGTTCTTATATAGGACTAGGGTGCGTCACATTGGGTCACTGAGTTCTTATATATTACTAGGGTGGGTCACATGGGGTCATTGAGTTCTTATATAGGACTAGGGGGGTCACATGGGTTCATTGAGTACTTATATAGGACATGGGGGGGTCACATGGGGTCATTAAGTACTTATATAGGACTAGGGGGGGTCACATGTGGTCATTGAGTACTTATATAGGACTAGGGTGGGTCACATGGGGTCATTGAGTACTTATATATGACTAGGGGGGTCACATGGGGTCATTAAGTACTTGTATAGGACTAGGGGGGTCACATGGGGTCATTGAGTACTTATATAGGACTAGGGTGGGTCACATGGGGTCATTGAGTACTTATATAGGAATAGGGTGCGTCGATGGGGTCATTGAGTACTTATATAGGACTAGGGGGGTCACATGGGGTCATTGAGTACTTATATAGGAATAGGGTGGGTCACATGGGGTCATTGAGTACTTATATAGGACTAGGGGGTCACATGGGGTCATTGCGTACTTATATAGGACTAGGGTGGGTCACATGGGGTCATTGAGTTCTTATATAGGACTAGGGGGGTCACATGTGGTCATTGAGTACTTATATAGGACTAGGGTGGGTCACATGGGGTCATTGAGTACTTATATAGGACATGGAGGGGTCACGTGTGGTCATTGAGTACTTATATAGGACATGGGGGGGTCACATGGGGTCATTAAGTACTTATATAGGACTAGGGGGGGTCACATGTGGTCATTGAGTACTTATATAGGACTAGGGTGGGTCACATGGGGTCATTGAGTACTTATATATGACTAGGGGGGTCACATGGGGTCATTAAATACTTGTATAGGACTAGGGGGGTCACATGGGGTCATTGAGTACTTATATAGGACTAGGGTGGGTCACATGGGGTCATGGAGTTCTTATATAGGACTAGGGTGCGTCAAATGTGGTCATTGAGTACTTATATAGTACTAGGGGGGTTACATGGGGTCATTGAGTACTTATATAGGAATAGGGTGGGTCACATAGGGTCAATGAGTACTTATATAGGACATGGAGGGGTCACGTGTGGTCTTTGAGTACTTATATAGGACATGGGGGGGTCACATGGGGTCATTAAGTACTTATATAGGACTAGGGGGGGTCACATGTGGTAATTGAGTACTTATATAGGACTAGGGTGGGTCACATGGGGTCATTGAGTACTTATATATGACTAGGGGGGTCACATGGGGTCATTGAGTTCTTATATAGGACTAGGGTGCGTCACATTGGGTCATTGAGTTCTTATATATTACTAGGGTGGGTCGATGGGGTCATTGAGTACTTATATAGGACTAGGGGGGTCACATGGGGTCAATGAGTACTTATATATGACTAGGGGGGGTCACATGGGGTCATTGAGTACTTATATAGGAATAGGGTGGGTCACATGGGGTCATTGAGTACTTATATAGGACATGGGGGGGGGGGTCACATGGGGTCATTGAGTACTTATATAGGACATGGGGTTTCACATGGGGTCATTAAGTACTTATATAGGACTAGGGGGGGGGTCACATGGGGTCATTGAGTACTTATATAGGACTAGGGTGGGTCACATGGGGTCATTTTGTACTTATATAGAACTAGGGTGGGTCACATGTGGTCATTGATTACTTATATATTACTAGGGTGGGTCACATGGGGTCATTGAGTTCTTATATAGGACTAGGGTGCGTCAAATGTGGTCATTGAGTACTTATATAGTACTAGGGGGGTTACATGGGGTCATTGAGTACTTATATAGGATATGGGGGGGTCACGTGGGGTCATTGAGTACTTATATAGGACTAGGGTGGGTCACATGGGGTCATTAAGTACTTATATAGGAATAGGGGGGGTCACATGTGGTCATTGATTACTTATATATTACTAGGGTGGGTCACATGGGGTCATTGAGTTCTTATATAGGACTAGGGTGCGTCAAATGTGGTCATTGAGTACTTATATAGTACTAGGGGGGTTACATGGGGTCATTGAGTACTTATATAGGACTAGGGGGGTCACATGGGGTCAATGAGTACTTATATATGACTAGGGGGGGTCACATGTGATCATTGAGTACTTATATAGGAATGGGGTGGGTCACATGGGGCCATTGAGTACTTATATAGGACTAGGGGGTCACATGGGGTCATTGAGTACTTATATAGGACTAGGGTGGGTCACATGGGTCATGGTGTACTTATATATTACTAGGGTATGTCACATGGGGTCATTGAGTTCTTATACAGGACTAGGGTGCGTCACATTGGGTCATTGAGTTCTTATATATTACTAGGGTGGGTCACATGGGGTCATTGAGTTCTTATATAGGTCTAGGGTGCGTCACATGGGGTCATTGAGTACTTATATTGTACTACGGGGGTCACATGGGTTCACTGAGTACTTATATAGGACATGGGGGGGTCACATGGGGTCATTAAGTACTTATATAGGACTAGGGGGGGTCACATGTGGTCTTTGAGTACTTATATAGGACTAGGGTGGGTCACATGGGGTCATTGAGTACTTATATAGGAATGGGGTGGGTCACATGGGGTCATTGAGTACTTATATAGGACTAGGGGGTCACATGGGGTCATTGAGTACTTATATAGAACTAGGGTGGGTCACATGGGTCATGGTGTACTTATATATTACTAGGGTAGGTCACATGGGGTCATTGAGTTCTTATATAGGACTAGGGTGCGTCACATTGGGTCATTGAGTTCTTATATATTACTAGGGTGGGTCACATGGGGTCATTGAGTTCTTATATAGGACTAGGGGGGGTCACATGTGGTCATTGAGTACTTTTATAGGACTAGGGTGGGTCACATGGGGTCATTGAGTACTTATATATGACTAGGGGGGTCACATGGGGTCATTAAGTACTTGTATAGGACTAGGGGGGTCACATGGGGTCATTGAGTACTTATATAGGACTAGGGTGGGTCACATGGGGTCATTGAGTACTTATATAGGAATAGGGTGCGTCGATGGGGTCATTGAGTACTTATATAGGACTAGGGGGGTCACATGGGGTCATTGAGTACTTATATAGGAATAGGGTGGGTCACATGGGGTCATTGAGTACTTATATAGGACTAGGGTGGGTCACATGGGGTCATTTTGTACTTATATAGGACTAGGGTGGGTCACATGTGGTCATTGATTACTTATATATTACTAAGGTGGGTCACATGGGGTCATTGAGTACTTATATAGGACTAGGGGGTCACATGGGGTCATTGAGTACTTATATAGGACTAGGGTGGGTCACATGGGTCATGGTGTACTTATATATTACTAGGGTAGGTCACATGGGGTCATTGAGTTCTTATATAGGACTAGGGTGCGTCACATTGGGTCATTGAGTTCTTATATATTACTAGGGTGGGTCACATGGGGTCATTGAGTTCTTATATAGGACTAGGGTGCGTCACATGGGGTCATTGAGTACTTATATTGTACTAGGGGGGTCACATGGGTTCATTGAGTACTTATATAGGACATGGGGGGGTTACATGGGGTCATTAAGTACTCATATAGGACTAGGGGGGGTCACATGTGGTCTTTGAGTACTTATATAGGACTAGGGTGGGTCACATGGGGTCATTGAGTACTTATATATGACTAGGGGGGGTCACATGGGGTCATTAAGTACTTGTATAGGACTAGGGGGGTCACATGGGGTCATTGAGTACTTATATAGGACTAGGGTGGGTCACATGGGGTCATTGAGTACTTATATAAGACTAGGGTGGGTCACATGGGGTCATTGAGTACTTATATAGGAATAGGGTGGGTCGATGGGGTCATTGAGTACTTATATAGGACTAGGGGGGTCACATGGGGTCATTGAGTACTTATATAGGACTAGGGTGTGTCACATGGGGTCATTGAGAACTTATATAGGAATAGGGTGGGTCGATGGGGTCATTGAGTACTTATATAGGACATGGGGGGGTCACATGGGGTCATTAAATACTTGTATAGGACTAGGGGGGTCACATGGGGTCATTGAGTACTTATATAGGACTAGGGTGGGTCACATGGGGTCATTGAGTTCTTATATAGGACTAGGGTGCGTCAAATGTGGTCATTGAGTACTTATATAGTACTAGGGGGGTTACATGGGGTCATTGAGTACTTATATAGGAATAGGGTGGGTCACATAGGGTCAATGAGTACTTATATAGGACATGGAGGGGTCACGTGTGGTCTTTGAGTACTTATATAGGACATGGGGGGGTCACATGGGGTCATTAAGTACTTATATAGGACTAGGGGGGGTCACATGTGGTAATTGAGTACTTATATAGGACTAGGGTGGGTCACATGGGGTCATTGAGTACTTATATATGACTAGGGGGGTCACATGGGGTCATTGAGTTCTTATATAGGACTAGGGTGCGTCACATTGGGTCATTGAGTTCTTATATATTACTAGGGTGGGTCGATGGGGTCATTGAGTACTTATATAGGACTAGGGGGGTCACATGGGGTCAATGAGTACTTATATATGACTAGGGGGGGTCACATGTGATCATTGAGTACTTATATAGGAATGGGGTGGGTCACATGGGGCCATTGAGTACTTATATAGGACTAGGGGGTCACATGGGGTCATTGAGTACTTATATAGGACTAGGGTGGGTCACATGGGTCATGGTGTACTTATATATTACTAGGGTATGTCACATGGGGTCATTGAGTTCTTATATAGGACTAGGGTGCGTCACATTGGGTCATTGAGTTCTTATATATTACTAGGGTGGGTCACATGGGGTCATTGAGTTCTTATATAGGTCTAGGGTGCGTCACATGGGGTCATTGAGTACTTATATTGTACTACGGGGGTCACATGGGTTCACTGAGTACTTATATAGGACATGGGGGGGTCACATGGGGTCATTAAGTACTTATATAGGACTAGGGGGGGTCACATGTGGTCTTTGAGTACTTATATAGGACTAGGGTGGGTCACATGGGGTCATTGAGTACTTATATAGGAATGGGGTGGGTCACATGGGGTCATTGAGTACTTATATAGGACTAGGGGGTCACATGGGGTCATTGAGTACTTATATAGAACTAGGGTGGGTCACATGGGTCATGGTGTACTTATATATTACTAGGGTAGGTCACATGGGGTCATTGAGTTCTTATATAGGACTAGGGTGCGTCACATTGGGTCATTGAGTTCTTATATATTACTAGGGTGGGTCACATGGGGTCATTGAGTTCTTATATAGGACTAGGGGGGGTCACATGTGGTCATTGAGTACTTTTATAGGACTAGGGTGGGTCACATGGGGTCATTGAGTACTTATATATGACTAGGGGGGTCACATGGGTTCATTAAGTACTTGTATAGGACTAGGGGGGTCACATGGGGTCATTGAGTACTTATATAGGACTAGGGTGGGTCACATGGGGTCATTGAGTACTTATATAGGAATAGGGTGCGTCGATGGGGTCATTGAGTACTTATATAGGACTAGGGGGGTCACATGGGGTCATTGAGTACTTATATAGGAATAGGGTGGGTCACATGGGGTCATTGAGTACTTATATAGGACTAGGGTGGGTCACATGGGGTCATTTTGTACTTATATAGGACTAGGGTGGGTCACATGTGGTCATTGATTACTTATATATTACTAAGGTGGGTCACATGGGGTCATTGAGTACTTATATAGGACTAGGGGGTCACATGGGGTCATTGAGTACTTATATAGGACTAGGGTGGGTCACATGGGTCATGGTGTACTTATATAGGACTAGGGTGTGTCACATGGGGTCATTGAGTACTTATATAGGAATAGGGTGGGTCGATGGGGTCATTGAGTACTTATATAGGACTAGGGGTGTCACATGGGGTCAATGAGTACTTATATATGACTAGGGGGGGTCACATGGGGTCATTGAGTACTTATATAGGAATAGGGTGGGTCACATGGGGTCATTGAGTACTTATATAGGACATGGGGGGGGGTCACATGGGGTCATTGAGTACTTATATAGGACTAGGGTGGGTCACATGGGGTCATTGAGTTCTTATATAGGACTAGGGTGCGTCACATGGGGTCATTGAGTACTTATATAGGACATGGGGGGGGGTCACATGGGGTCATTGAGTACTTATATAGGACTAGGGTGGGTCACATGGGGTCATTTTGTACTTATATAGGACTAGGGTGGGTCACATGTGGTCATTGATTACTTATATATTACTAGGGTGGGTCACATGGGGTCATTGAGTTCTTATATAGGACTAGGGTGCATCAAATGTGGTCATTGAGTACTTATATAGTACTAGGGGGGTTACATGGGGTCATTGAGTACTTATATAGGATATGGGGGGGTCACGTGGGGTCATTGAGTACTTATATAGGACTAGGGGTGGTCAAATAGGGTCATTGAGTACTTATATAGGACATGGGGTGTCACATGGGGTTATTAAGTACTTATATAGGTCTAGGGGGGGGTCACATGGGGTCATTGAGTACTTATATAGGACTAGGGTGGGTCACATGGGGTCATTTTGTACTTATATAGGACTAGGGTGGGTCACATGTGGTCATTGATTACTTATATATTACTAGGGTGGGTCACATGGGGTCATTGAGTACTTATATATGACTAGGGGGGTCACATGGGTTCATTAAGTACTTGTATAGGACTAGGGGGGTCACATGGGGTCATTGAGTACTTATATAGGACTAGGGTGGGTCACATGGGGTCATTGAGTACTTATATAGGAATAGGGTGCGTCGATGGGGTCATTGAGTACTTATATAGGACTAGGGGGGTCACATGGGGTCATTGAGTACTTATATAGGAATAGGGTGGGTCACATGGGGTCATTGAGTACTTATATAGGACTAGGGTGGGTCACATGGGGTCATTTTGTACTTATATAGGACTAGGGTGGGTCACATGTGGTCATTGATTACTTATATATTACTAGGGTGGGTCACATGGGGTCATTGAGTTCTTATATAGGACTAGGGTGCGTCACATGGGGTCATTGAGTACTTATATTGTACTAGGGGGGTCACATGGGTTCATTGAGTACTTATATAGGACATGGGGGGGTTACATGGGGTCATTAAGTACTCATATAGGACTAGGGGGGGTCACATGTGGTCTTTGAGTACTTATATAGGACTAGGGTGGGTCACATGGGGTCATTGAGTACTTATATATGACTAGGGGGGGTCACATGGGGTCATTAAGTACTTGTATAGGACTAGGGGGGTCACATGGGGTCATTGAGTACTTATATAGGACTAGGGTGGGTCACATGGGGTCATTGAGTACTTATATAAGACTAGGGTGGGTCACATGGGGTCATTGAGTACTTATATAGGAATAGGGTGGGTCGATGGGGTCATTGAGTACTTATATAGGACTAGGGGGGTCACATGGGGTCATTGAGTACTTATATAGGACTAGGGTGTGTCACATGGGGTCATTGAGTACTTATATAGGAATAGGGTGGGTCGATGGGGTCATTGAGTACTTATATAGGACTAGGGGTGTCACATGGGGTCAATGAGTACTTATATATGACTAGGGGGGGTCACATGGGGTCATTGAGTACTTATATAGGACTAGGGTGGGTCACATGGGTCATGGTGTACTTATATATTACTAGGGTATGTCACATGGGGTCATTGAGTTCTTATATAGGACTAGGGTGCGTCACATTGGGTCATTGAGTTCTTATATATTACTAGGGTGGGTCACATGTGGTCTTTGAGTACTTATATAGGACTAGGGTGGGTCACATGGGGTCATTGAGTACTTATATAGGAATGGGGTGGGTCACATGGGGTCATTGAGTACTTATATAGGACTAGGGGGTCACATGGGGTCATTGAGTACTTATATAGAACTAGGGTGGGTCACATGGGTCATGGTGTACTTATATATTACTAGGGTAGGTCACATGGGGTCATTGAGTTCTTATATAGGACTAGGGTGCGTCACATTGGGTCATTGAGTTCTTATATATTACTAGGGTGGGTCACATGGGGTCATTGAGTTCTTATATAGGACTAGGGGGGGTCACATGTGGTCATTGAGTACTTTTATAGGACTAGGGTGGGTCACATGGGGTCATTGAGTACTTATATATGACTAGGGGGGTCACATGGGTTCATTAAGTACTTGTATAGGACTAGGGGGGTCACATGGGGTCATTGAGTACTTATATAGGACTAGGGTGGGTCACATGGGGTCATTGAGTACTTATATAGGAATAGGGTGCGTCGATGGGGTCATTGAGTACTTATATAGGACTAGGGGGGTCACATGGGGTCATTGAGTACTTATATAGGAATAGGGTGGGTCACATGGGGTCATTGAGTACTTATATAGGACTAGGGTGGGTCACATGGGGTCATTTTGTACTTATATAGGACTAGGGTGGGTCACATGTGGTCATTGATTACTTATATATTACTAAGGTGGGTCACATGGGGTCATTGAGTACTTATATAGGACTAGGGGGTCACATGGGGTCATTGAGTACTTATATAGGACTAGGGTGGGTCACATGGGTCATGGTGTACTTATATATTACTAGGGTAGGTCACATGGGGTCATTGAGTTCTTATATAGGACTAGGGTGCGTCACATTGGGTCATTGAGTTCTTATATATTACTAGGGTGGGTCACATGGGGTCATTGAGTTCTTATATAGGACTAGGGTGCGTCACATGGGGTCATTGAGTACTTATATTGTACTAGGGGGGTCACATGGGTTCATTGAGTACTTATATAGGACATGGGGGGGTTACATGGGGTCATTAAGTACTCATATAGGACTAGGGGGGGTCACATGTGGTCTTTGAGTACTTATATAGGACTAGGGTGGGTCACATGGGGTCATTGAGTACTTATATATGACTAGGGGGGGTCACATGGGGTCATTAAGTACTTGTATAGGACTAGGGGGGTCACATGGGGTCATTGAGTACTTATATAGGACTAGGGTGGGTCACATGGGGTCATTGAGTACTTATATAAGACTAGGGTGGGTCACATGGGGTCATTGAGTACTTATATAGGAATAGGGTGGGTCGATGGGGTCATTGAGTACTTATATAGGACTAGGGGGGTCACATGGGGTCATTGAGTACTTATATAGGACTAGGGTGTGTCACATGGGGTCATTGAGTACTTATATAGGAATAGGGTGGGTCGATGGGGTCATTGAGTACTTATATAGGACTAGGGGTGTCACATGGGGTCAATGAGTACTTATATATGACTAGGGGGGGTCACATGGGGTCATTGAGTACTTATATAGGAATAGGGTGGGTCACATGGGGTCATTGAGTACTTATATAGGACATGGGGGGGGGTCACATGGGGTCATTGAGTACTTATATAGGACTAGGGTGGGTCACATGGGGTCATTGAGTTCTTATATAGGACTAGGGTGCGTCACATGGGGTCATTGAGTACTTATATAGGACATGGGGGGGGGGTCACATGGGGTCATTGAGTACTTATATAGGACTAGGGTGGGTCACATGGGGTCATTTTGTACTTATATAGGACTAGGGTGGGTCACATGTGGTCATTGATTACTTATATATTACTAGGGTGGGTCACATGGGGTCATTGAGTTCTTATATAGGACTAGGGTGCATCAAATGTGGTCATTGAGTACTTATATAGTACTAGGGGGGTTACATGGGGTCATTGAGTACTTATATAGGATATGGGGGGGTCACGTGGGGTCATTGAGTACTTATATAGGACTAGGGGTGGTCAAATAGGGTCATTGAGTACTTATATAGGACATGGGGTGTCACATGGGGTTATTAAGTACTTATATAGGTCTAGGGGGGGGTCACATGGGGTCATTGAGTACTTATATAGGACTAGGGTGGGTCACATGGGGTCATTTTGTACTTATATAGGACTAGGGTGGGTCACATGTGGTCATTGATTACTTATATATTACTAGGGTGGGTCACATGGGGTCATTGAGTACTTATATATGACTAGGGGGGTCACATGGGTTCATTAAGTACTTGTATAGGACTAGGGGGGTCACATGGGGTCATTGAGTACTTATATAGGACTAGGGTGGGTCACATGGGGTCATTGAGTACTTATATAGGAATAGGGTGCGTCGATGGGGTCATTGAGTACTTATATAGGACTAGGGGGGTCACATGGGGTCATTGAGTACTTATATAGGAATAGGGTGGGTCACATGGGGTCATTGAGTACTTATATAGGACTAGGGTGGGTCACATGGGGTCATTTTGTACTTATATAGGACTAGGGTGGGTCACATGTGGTCATTGATTACTTATATATTACTAAGGTGGGTCACATGGGGTCATTGAGTACTTATATAGGACTAGGGGGTCACATGGGGTCATTGAGTACTTATATAGGACTAGGGTGGGTCACATGGGTCATGGTGTACTTATATATTAATAGGGTAGGTCACATGGGGTCATTGAGTTCTTATATAGGACTAGGGTGCGTCACATTGGGTTATTGAGTTCTTATATATTACTAGGGTGGGTCACATGGGGTCATTGAGTTCTTATATAGGACTAGGGTGCGTCACATGGGGTCATTGAGTACTTATATTGTACTAGGGGGGTCACATGGGTTCATTGAGTACTTATATAGGACATGGGGGGGTTACATGGGGTCATTAAGTACTCATATAGGACTAGGGGGGGTCACATGTGGTCTTTGAGTACTTATATAGGACTAGGGTGGGTCACATGGGGTCATTGAGTACTTATATATGACTAGGGGGGGTCACATGGGGTCATTAAGTACTTGTATAGGACTAGGGGGGTCACATGGGGTCATTGAGTACTTATATAGGACTAGGGTGGGTCACATGGGGTCATTGAGTACTTATATAAGACTAGGGTGGGTCACATGGGGTCATTGAGTACTTATATAGGAATAGGGTGGGTCGATGGGGTCATTGAGTACTTATATAGGACTAGGGGGGTCACATGGGGTCATTGAGTACTTATATAGGACTAGGGTGTGTCACATGGGGTCATTGAGTACTTATATAGGAATAGGGTGGGTCGATGGGGTCATTGAGTACTTATATAGGACTAGGGGTGTCACATGGGGTCAATGAGTACTTATATATGACTAGGGGGGGTCACATGGGGTCATTGAGTACTTATATAGGACTAGGGTGGGTCACATGGGTCATGGTGTACTTATATATTACTAGGGTATGTCACATGGGGTCATTGAGTTCTTATATAGGACTAGGGTGCGTCACATTGGGTCATTGAGTTCTTATATATTACTAGGGTGGGTCACATGGGGTCATTGAGTTCTTATATAGGTCTAGGGTGCGTCACATGGGGTCATTGAGTACTTATATTGTACTACGGGGGTCACATGGGTTCACTGAGTACTTATATAGGACATGGGGGGGTCACATGGGGTCATTAAGTACTTATATAGGACTAGGGGGGGTCACATGTGGTCTTTGAGTACTTATATAGGACTAGGGTGGGTCACATGGGGTCATTGAGTACTTATATAGGAATGGGGTGGGTCACATGGGGTCATTGAGTACTTATATAGGACTAGGGGGTCACATGGGGTCATTGAGTACTTATATAGAACTAGGGTGGGTCACATGGGTCATGGTGTACTTATATATTACTAGGGTAGGTCACATGGGGTCATTGAGTCCTTATATAGGACTAGGGTGCGTCACATTGGGTCATTGAGTTCTTATATATTACTAGGGTGGGTCACATGGGGTCATTGAGTTCTTATATAGGACTAGGGGGGGTCACATGTGGTCATTGAGTACTTTTATAGGACTAGGGTGGGTCACATGGGGTCATTGAGTACTTATATATGACTAGGGGGGTCACATGGGTTCATTAAGTACTTGTATAGGACTAGGGGGGTCACATGGGGTCATTGAGTACTTATATAGGACTAGGGTGGGTCACATGGGGTCATTGAGTACTTATATAGGAATAGGGTGCGTCGATGGGGTCATTGAGTACTTATATAGGACTAGGGGGGTCACATGGGGTCATTGAGTACTTATATAGGAATAGGGTGGGTCACATGGGGTCATTGAGTACTTATATAGGACTAGGGTGGGTCACATGGGGTCATTTTGTACTTATATAGGACTAGGGTGGGTCACATGTGGTCATTGATTACTTATATATTACTAAGGTGGGTCACATGGGGTCATTGAGTACTTATATAGGACTAGGGGGTCACATGGGGTCATTGAGTACTTATATAGGACTAGGGTGTGTCACATGGGTCATGGTGTACTTATATATTACTAGGGTAGGTCACATGGGGTCATTGAGTTCTTATATAGGACTAGGGTGCGTCACATTGGGTCATTGAGTTCTTATATATTACTAGGGTGGGTCACATGGGGTCATTGAGTTCTTATATAGGACTAGGGTGCGTCACATGGGGTCATTGAGTACTTATATTGTACTAGGGGGGTCACATGGGTTCATTGAGTACTTATATAGGACATGGGGGGGTTACATGGGGTCATTAAGTACTCATATAGGACTAGGGGGGGTCACATGTGGTCTTTGAGTACTTATATAGGACTAGGGTGGGTCACATGGGGTCATTGAGTACTTATATATGACTAGGGGGGGTCACATGGGGTCATTAAGTACTTGTATAGGACTAGGGGGGTCACATGGGGTCATTGAGTACTTATATAGGACTAGGGTGGGTCACATGGGGTCATTGAGTACTTATATAAGACTAGGGTGGGTCACATGGGGTCATTGAGTACTTATATAGGAATAGGGTGGGTCGATGAGGTCATTGAGTACTTATATAGGACTAGGGGGGTCACATGGGGTCATTGAGTACTTATATAGGACTAGGGTGTGTCACATGGGGTCATTGAGTACTTATATAGGAATAGGGTGGGTCGATGGGGTCATTGAGTACTTATATAGGACTAGGGGTGTCACATGGGGTCAATGAGTACTTATATATGACTAGGGGGGGTCACATGGGGTCATTGAGTACTTATATAGGAATAGGGTGGGTCACATGGGGTCATTGAGTACTTATATAGGACATGGGGGGGGGTCACATGGGGTCATTGAGTACTTATATAGGACTAGGGTGGGTCACATGGGGTCATTGAGTTCTTATATAGGACTAGGGTGCGTCACATGGGGTCATTGAGTACTTATATAGGACATGGGGGGGGGTCACATGGGGTCATTGAGTACTTATATAGGACTAGGGTGGGTCACATGGGGTCATTTTGTACTTATATAGGACTAGGGTGGGTCACATGTGGTCATTGATTACTTATATATTACTAGGGTGGGTCACATGGGGTCATTGAGTTCTTATATAGGACTAGGGTGCATCAAATGTGGTCATTGAGTACTTATATAGTACTAGGGGGGTTACATGGGGTCATTGAGTACTTATATAGGATATGGGGGGGTCACGTGGGGTCATTGAGTACTTATATAGGACTAGGGGTGGTCAAATAGGGTCATTGAGTACTTATATAGGACATGGGGTGTCACATGGGGTTATTAAGTACTTATATAGGTCTAGGGGGGGGTCACATGGGGTCATTGAGTACTTATATAGGACTAGGGTGGGTCACATGGGGTCATTTTGTACTTATATAGGACTAGGGTGGGTCACATGTGGTCATTGATTACTTATATATTACTAGGGTGGGTCACATGGGGTCATTGAGTTCTTATATAGGACTAGGGTGCATCAAATGTGGTCATTGAGTACTTATATAGTACTAGGGGGGTTACATGGGGTCATTGAGTACTTATATAGGATATGGGGGGGTCACGTGGGGTCATTGAGTACTTATATAGGACTAGGGTGGGTCACATGGGGTCATTAAGTACTTATATAGGAATAGGGGGGGTCACATGTGATCATTGAGTACTTATATAGGAATGGGGTGGGTCACATGGGGCCATTGAGTACTTATATAGGACTAGGGGGTCACATGGGGTCATTGAGTACTTATATAGGACTAGGGTGGGTCACATGGGTCATGGTGTACTTATATATTACTAGGGTAGGTCACATGGGGTCATTGAGTTCTTATATAGGACTAGGGTGCGTCACATTGGGTCATTGAGTTCTTATATATTACTAGGGTGGGTCACATGGGGTCATTGAGTTCTTATATAGGTCTAGGGTGCGTCACATGGGGTCATTGAGTACTTATATTGTACTACGGGGGTCACATGGGTTCACTGAGTACTTATATAGGACATGGGGGGGTCACATGGGGTCATTAAGTACTTATATAGGACTAGGGGGGGTCACATGTGGTCTTTGAGTACTTATATAGGACTAGGGTGGGTCACATGGGGTCATTGAGTACTTATATAGGAATGGGGTGGGTCACATGGGGTCATTGAGTACTTATATAGGACTAGGGGGTCACATGGGGTCATTGAGTACTTATATAGAACTAGGGTGGGTCACATGGGTCATGGTGTACTTATATATTACTAGGGTAGGTCACATGGGGTCATTGAGTTCTTATATAGGACTAGGGTGCGTCACATTGGGTCATTGAGTTCTTATATATTACTAGGGTGGGTCACATGGGGTCATTGAGTTCTTATATAGGACTAGGGGGGGTCACATGTGGTCATTGAGTACTTTTATAGGACTAGGGTGGGTCACATGGGGTCATTGAGTACTTATATATGACTAGGGGGGTCACATGGGGTCATTAAGTACTTGTATAGGACTAGGGGGGTCACATGGGGTCATTGAGTACTTATATAGGACTAGGGTGGGTCACATGGGGTCATTGAGTACTTATATAGGAATAGGGTGCGTCGATGGGGTCATTGAGTACTTATATAGGACTAGGGGGGTCACATGGGGTCATTGAGTACTTATATAGGAATAGGGTGGGTCACATGGGGTCATTGAGTACTTATATAGGACTAGGGTGGGTCACATGGGGTCATTTTGTACTTATATAGGACTAGGGTGGGTCACATGTGGTCATTGATTACTTATATATTACTAGGGTGGGTCACATGGGGTCATTGAGTACTTATATAGGACTAGGGGGTCACATGGGGTCATTGAGTACTTATATAGGACTAGGGTGGGTCACATGGGTCATGGTGTACTTATATATTACTAGGGTAGGTCACATGGGGTCATTGAGTTCCTATATAGGACTAGGGTGCGTCACATTGGGTCATTGAGTTCTTATATATTACTAGGGTGGGTCACATGGGGTCATTGAGTTCTTATATAGGACTAGGGTGCGTCACATGGGGTCATTGAGTACTTATATTGTACTAGGGGGGTCACATGGGTTCATTGAGTACTTATATAGGACTAGGGTGGGTCACATGGGGTCATTGAGTACTTATATAGGAATAGGGTGGGTCGATGGGGTCATTGAGTACTTATATAGGACTAGGGGGGTCACATGGGGTCATTGAGTACTTATATAGGAATAGGGTAGGTCACATGGGGTCATTGAGTACTTATATAGGACTAGGGGGTCACATGGGGTCATTGAGTACTTATATAGGACTAGGGTAGGTCACATGGGGTCATTGAGTACTTATATATGACTAGGGTGGGTCACATGGGGTCATTGAGTACTTATATAGGAATAGGGTGGGTCACATGGGGTCATTGAGTACTTATATAGGACTAGGGTGGGTCACATGGGGTCATTGAGTACTTATATAGGACTAGGGTGGGTCACATGGGGTCATTGAGTACTTATATAGGACTAGGGGGGTCACATGGGGTCATTGAGTACTTATATAGGAATAGGGTAGGTCACATGGGGTCATTGAGTACTTATATAGGACATGGGGGGGTCACATGGGGTCATTAATTACATATATAGGACTAGGGGGGGGTCACATGTGGTCATTGAGTACTTATATAGGACTAGGATGGGTCGATGGGGTCATTGAGTACTTATATAGGACTAGGCGGGTCACATGGGGTCATTGAGTACTTATATAGGAATAGGGTAGGTCACATGGGGTCATTGAGTACTTATATAGGACTAGGGGGTCACATGGGGTCATTGAGTACTTATATAGGACATGGGGGGGTCACATGGGGTCATTAATTACATATATAGGACTAGGGGGGGGTCACATGTGGTCATTGAGTACTTATATAGGACTAGGATGGGTCACATGGGGTCATTGAGTACTTATATAGGACATGGAGGGGTCACGTGTGGTCCTTGAGTACTTATATAGGACTAGGGTGGGTCACATGGGGTCATTGAGTACTTATATAGGAATAGGGTGGGTCGATGGGGTCATTGAGTACTTATATAGGACTAGGGGGGTCACATGGGGTCAATGAGTACTTATATATGACTAGGGGGGGTCACATGGGGTCATTGAGTACTTATATAGGAATAGGGTGGGTCACATGGGGTCATTGAGCACTTATATAGGACATGGGGGGGGGGTCACATGGGGTCATTGAGTACTTATATAGGACATGGGGTTTCACATGGGGTCATTAAGTACTTATATAGGACTAGGGGGGGGTCACATGGGGTCATTGAGTACTTATATAGGACTAGGGTGGGTCACATGGGGCCATTTTGTACTTATATAGGACTAGGGTGGGTCACATGTGGTCATTGATTACTTATATATTACTAGGGTGGGTCACATGGGGTCATTGAGTTCTTATATAGGACTAGGGTGCGTCAAATGTGGTCATTGAGTACTTATATAGTACTAGGGGGGTTACATGGGGTCATTGAGTACTTATATAGGATATGGGGGGGTCACGTGGGGTCATTGAGTACTTATATATGACTAGGGGGGGTCACATGGGGTCATTAAGTACTTGTATAGGACTAGGGGGGTCACATGGGGTCATTGAGTACTTATATAGGACTAGGGTGGGTCACATGGGGTCATTGAGTACTTATATAGGAATAGGGTGGGTCGATGGGATCATTGAGTACTTATATAGGACTAGGGGGGTCACATGGGGTCATTGAGTACTTATATATGACTAGGGAGGGTCACATGGGGTCATTGAGTACTTATATAGGACATAAGGGGGTCACGTGGGGTCATTGAGTAGTTATATAGGACTAGGTTGGGTCACATGGGGTCATTGAGTACTTATATAGGAATAGGGTGGGACACATGGGGTCATTGAGTACTTATATAGGAATAGGGTGGGTCACATGGGGTCATTGAGTACTTATATAGGACATGGAGGGGTCACGTGTGGTCATTGAGTTCTTATATAGGACTAGGGTGGGTCACATGGGGTCATTGAGTACTTATATAGGATTAGGGTGGGTCGATGGGGTCATTGAGTACTTATATAGGACTAGGGGGGTCACATGGGGTCAATGAGTACTTATATATGACTAGGGGGGGTCACAAGGGGTCATTGAGTACTTATATAGGAATAGGGTGGGTCACATGGGGTCATTGAGTACTTATATAGGACATGGGGGGGGTCACATGGGGTCATTGAGTACTTATATAGGACATGGGGTTTCACATGGGGTCATTAAGTACTTATATAGGACTAGGGGGGGGTCACATTGGGTCATTGAGTACTTATATAGGACTAGGGTGGGTCACATGGGGTCATTTTGTACTTATATAGGACTAGGGTGGGTCACATGTGGTCATTGATTACTTATATATTACTAGGGTGGGTCACATGGGGTCATTGAGTTCTTATATAGGACTAGGGTGCGTCAAATGTGGTCATTGAGTACTTATATAGTACTAGGGGGGTTACATGGGGTCATTGAGTACTTATATAGGATATGGGGGGGTCACGTGGGGTCATTGAGTACTTATATAGGACTAGGGTGGGTCACATGGGGTCATTAAGTACTTATATAGGAATAGGGGGGGTCACATGTGATCATTGAGTACTTATATAGGAATAGGGTGGGTCACATGGGGTCATTGAGTATTTATATAGGACTAGGGGGTCACATGGGGTCATTGAGTACTTATATAGAACTAGGGTGGGTCACATGGGTCATGGTGTACTTATATATTACTAGGGTAGGTCACATGGGGTCATTGAGTTCTTATATAGGACTAGGGTGCGTCACATTGGGTCACTGAGTTCTTATATATTACTAGGGTGGGTCACATGGGGTCATTGAGTTCTTATATAGGACTAGGGGGGTCACATGGGTTCATTGAGTACTTATATAGGACATGGGGGGGTCACATGGGGTCATTAAGTACTTATATAGGACTAGGGGGGGTCACATGTGGTCATTGAGTACTTATATAGGACTAGGGTGGGTCACATGGGATCATTGAGTACTTATATATGACTAGGGGGGTCACATGGGGTCATTAAGTACTTGTATAGGACTAGGGGGGTCACATGGGGTCATTGAGTACTTATATAGGACTAGGGTGGGTCACATGGGGTCATTGAGTACTTATATAGGAATAGGGTGCGTCGATGGGGTCATTGAGTACTTATATAGGACTAGGGGGGTCACATGGGGTCATTGAGTACTTATATAGGAATAGGGTGGGTCACATGGGGTCATTGAGTACTTATATAGGACTAGGGGGTCACATGGGGTCATTGCGTACTTATATAGGACTAGGGTGGGTCACATGGGGTCATTGAGTTCTTATATAGGACTAGGGGGGTCACATGTGGTCATTGAGTACTTATATAGGACTAGGGTGGGTCACATGGGGTCATTGAGTACTTATATAGGACATGGAGGGGTCACGTGTGGTCATTGAGTACTTATATAGGACATGGGGGGGTCACATGGGGTCATTAAGTACTTATATAGGACTAGGGGGGGTCACATGTGGTCATTGAGTACTTATATAGGACTAGGGTGGGTCACATGGGGTCATTGAGTACTTATATATGACTAGGGGGGTCACATGGGGTCATTAAATACTTGTATAGGACTAGGGGGGTCACATGGGGTCATTGAGTACTTATATAGGACTAGGGTGGGTCACATGGGGTCATTGAGTTCTTATATAGGACTAGGGTGCGTCAAATGTGGTCATTGAGTACTTATATAGTACTAGGGGGGTTACATGGGGTCATTGAGTACTTATATAGGAATAGGGTGGGTCACATAGGGTCAATGAGTACTTATATAGGACATGGAGGGGTCACGTGTGGTCTTTGAGTACTTATATAGGACATGGGGGGGTCACATGGGGTCATTAAGTACTTATATAGGACTAGGGGGTGTCACATGTGGTAATTGAGTACTTATATAGGACTAGGGTGGGTCACATGGGGTCATTGAGTACTTATATATGACTAGGGGGGTCACATGGGGTCATTGAGTTCTTATATAGGACTAGGGTGCGTCACATTGGGTCATTGAGTTCTTATATATTACTAGGGTGGGTCGATGGGGTCATTGAGTACTTATATAGGACTAGGGGGGTCACATGGGGTCAATGAGTACTTATATATGACTAGGGGGGGTCACATGGGGTCATTGAGTACTTATATAGGAATAGGGTGGGTCACATGGGGTCATTGAGTACTTATATAGGACATGGGGGGGGGTCACATGGGGTCATTGAGTACTTATATAGGACATGGGGTTTCACATGGGGTCATTAAGTACTTATATAGGACTAGGGGGGGGTCACATGGGGTCATTGAGTACTTATATAGGACTAGGGTGGGTCACATGGGGTCATTTTGTACTTATATAGAACTAGGGTGGGTCACATGTGGTCATTGATTACTTATATATTACTAGGGTGGGTCACATGGGGTCATTGAGTTCTTATATAGGACTAGGGTGCGTCAAATGTGGTCATTGAGTACTTATATAGTACTAGGGGGGTTACATGGGGTCATTGAGTACTTATATAGGATATGGGGGGGTCACGTGGGGTCATTGAGTACTTATATAGGACTAGGGTGGGTCACATGGGGTCATTAAGTACTTATATAGGAATAGGGGGGGTCACATGTGGTCATTGATTACTTATATATTACTAGGGTGGGTCACATGGGGTCATTGAGTTCTTATATAGGACTAGGGTGCGTCAAATGTGGTCATTGAGTACTTATATAGTACTAGGGGGGTTACATGGGGTCATTGAGTACTTATATAGGATATGGGGGGGTCACGTGGGGTCATTGAGTACTTATATAGGACTAGGGTGGGTCACATGGGGTCATTAAGTACTTATATAGGAATAGGGGGGGTCACATGTGATCATTGAGTACTTATATAGGAATGGGGTGGGTCACATGGGGTCATTGAGTACTTATATAGAACTAGGGTGGGTCACATGGGGTCATTAAGTACTTATATAGGAATAGGGGGGGTCACATGTGGTCATTGATTACTTATATATTACTAGGGTGGGTCACATGGGGTCATTGAGTTCTTATATAGGACTAGGGTGCGTCAAATGTGGTCATTGAGTACTTATATAGTACTAGGGGGGTCACATGGGGTCATTGAGTTCTTATATAGGACTAGGGTGCGTCACATTGGGTCATTGAGTTCTTATATATTACTAGGGTGGGTCACATGGGGTCATTGAGTTCTTATATAGGACTAGGGTGCGTCACATGGGGTCATTGAGTACTTATATAGGACATGGGGGGGGGTCACATGGGGTCATTGAGTACTTATATAGGACTAGGGTGGGTCACATGGGGTCATTGATTACTTATATATGACTAGGGGTGGTCAAATAGGGTCATTGAGTACTTATATAGGACATGGGGTGTCACATGGGGTCATTAAGTACTTATATAGGACTAGGGGGGGGTCACATGGGGTCATTGAGTACTTATATAGGACTAGGGTGGGTCACATGGGGTCATTTTGTACTTATATAGGACTAGGGTGGGTCACATGTGGTCATTGATTACTTATATATTACTAGGGTGGGTCACATGGGGTCATTGAGTTCTTATATAGGACTAGGGTGCATCAAATGTGGTCATTGAGTACTTATATAGTACTAGGGGGGTTACATGGGGTCATTGAGTACTTATATAGGAATAGGGGGGGTCACATGTGATCATTGAGTACTTATATAGGAATGGGGTGGGTCACATGGGGCCATTGAGTACTTATATAGGACTAGGGGGTCACATGGGGTCATTGAGTACTTATATAGGGCTAGGGTGGGTCACATGGGTCATGGTGTACTTATATATTACTAGGGTAGGTCACATGGGGTCATTGAGTTCTTATATAGGACTAGGGTGCGTCACATTGGGTCATTGAGTTCTTATATATTACTAGGGTGGGTCACATGGGGTCATTGAGTTCTTATATAGGTCTAGGGTGCGTCACATGGGGTCATTGAGTACTTATATTGTACTACGGGGGTCACATGGGTTCACTGAGTACTTATATAGGACATGGGGGGGTCACATGGGGTCATTAAGTACTTATATAGGACTAGGGGGGGTCACATGTGGTCTTTGAGTACTTATATAGGACTAGGGTGGGTCACATGGGGTCATTGAGTACTTATATAGGAATGGGGTGGGTCACATGGGGTCATTGAGTACTTATATAGGACTAGGGGGTCACATGGGGTCATTGAGTACTTATATAGAACTAGGGTGGGTCACATGGGTCATGGTGTACTCATATATTACTAGGGTAGGTCACATGGGGTCATTGAGTTCTTATATAGGACTAGGGTGCGTCACATTGGGTCATTGAGTTCTTATATATTACTAGGGTGGGTCACATGGGGTCATTGAGTTCTTATATAGGACTAGGGGGGTCACATGTGGTCATTGAGTACTTATATAGGACTAGGGTGGGTCACATGGGGTCATTGAGTACTTATATAGGACATGGAGGGGTCACGTGTGGTCATTGAGTACTTATATAGGACATGGGGGGGTCACATGGGGTCATTAAGTACTTATATAGGACTAGGGGGGGTCACATGTGGTCATTGAGTACTTTTATAGGACTAGGGTGTGTCACATGGGGTCATTGAGTACTTATATATGACTAGGGGGGTCACATGGGGTCATTAAGTACTTGTATAGGACTAGGGGGGTCACATGGGGTCATTGAGTACTTATATAGGACTAGGGTGGGTCACATGGGGTCATTGAGTACTTATATAGGAATAGGGTGCGTCGATGGGGTCATTGAGTACTTATATAGGACTAGGGGGGTCACATGGGGTCATTGAGTACTTATATAGGAATAGGGTGGGTCACATGGGGTCATTGAGTACTTATATAGGACTAGGGGGTCACATGGGGTCATTGCGTACTTATATAGGACTAGGGTGGGTCACATGGGTCATTGTGTACTTATATATTACTAGGGTGGGTCACATGGGGTCATTGAGTTCTTATATAGGACTAGGGTGCGTCACATTGGGTCATTGAGTACTTATATATTACTAGGGTGGGTCACATGGGGTCATTGAGTTCTTATATAGGACTAGGGTGCGTCACATGGGGTCATTGAGTACTTATATAGTACTAGGGGGGTCACATGGGTTCATTGAGTACTTATATAGGACATGGGGGGGTCACATGGGGTCATTATTTATATATATAGGACTAGGGGGGGGTCACATGTGGTCATTGAGTACTTATATAGGACTAGGGTGGGTCACATGGGGTCATTGAGTACTTATATAGGACATGGAGGGGTCACGTGTGGTCATTGAGTACTTATATAGGACTAGGGTGGGTCACATGGGGTCATTGAGTACTTATATAGGACTAGGGTGGGTCACATGGGGTCATTTTGTACTTATATAGGACTAGGGTGGGTCACATGTGGTCATTGATTACTTATATATTACTAGGGTGGGTTACATGGGGTCATTGAGTTCTTATATAGGACTAGGGGGGTCACATGGAGTCATTGAGTACTTATATAGGACTAGGGTGGGTCACATGGGGTCATTGAGTACTTATATAGGAATAGGGTGGGTCGATGGGATCATTGAATACTTATATAGGACTAGGGGGGTCACATGGGGTCATTGAGTACTTATATATGACTAGGTGGGGTCACATGGGGTCATTGAGTACTTATATAGGAATAGGGTGGGTCACATGGGGTCATTGAGTACTTATATAGGACATGGGGGGGTCACGTGGGGTCATTGAGTACTTATATAGGAATAGGGTGGGTCACATGGGGTCATTGAGTACTTATATAGGACATGGAGGGGTCACGTGTGGTCATTGAGTACTTATATAGGACTAGGGTGGGTCACATGGGGTCATTGAGTACTTATATAGGAATAGGGTGGGTCGATGGGGTCATTGAGTACTTATATAGGACATGGGGGGGTCACATGGGGTCATTAAGTACTTATATAGGACTAGGGGGGGTCACATGTGGTCATTGAGTACTTATATAGGACTAGGGTGGGTCACATGGGGTCATTGAGTACTTATATATGACTAGGGGGGTCACATGGGGTCATTAAATACTTGTATAGGACTAGGGGGGTCACATGGGGTCATTGAGTACTTATATAGGACTAGGGTGGGTCACATGGGGTCATTGAGTTCTTATATAGGACTAGGGTGCGTCAAATGTGGTCATTGAGTACTTATATAGTACTAGGGGGGTTACATGGGGTCATTGAGTACTTATATAGGAATAGGGTGGGTCACATAGGGTCAATGAGTACTTATATAGGACATGGAGGGGTCACGTGTGGTCTTTGAGTACTTATATAGGACATGGGGGGGTCACATGGGGTCATTAAGTACTTATATAGGACTAGGGGGGGTCACATGTGGTAATTGAGTACTTATATAGGACTAGGGTGGGTCACATGGGGTCATTGAGTACTTATATAGGACTAGGGGGTCACATGGGGTCATTGAGTACTTATATAGGACTAGGGTAGGTCACATGGGGTCATTGAGTACTTATATATGACTAGGGTGGGTCACATGGGGTCATTGAATACTTATATAGGAATAGGGTGGGTCACATGGGGTCATTGAGTACTTATATAGGACTAGGGTGGGTCACATGGGGTCATTGAGTACTTATATAGGAATAGGGTGGGTCGATGGGGTCATTGAGTACTTATATAGGACTAGGGGGGTCACATGGGGTCAATGAGTACTTATATATGACTAGGGGGGGTCACATGGGGTCATTGAGTACTTATATAGGAATAGGGTGGGTCACATGGGGTCATTGAGTACTTATATAGGACATGGGGGGGGGGGTCACATGGGGTCATTGAGTACTTATATAGGACTAGGGTGGGTCACATGGGGTCATTGATTACTTATATAGGAATAGGGTAGGTCACATGGGGTCATTGAGTACTTATATAGGACTAGGGGGTCACATGGGGTCATTTTGTACTTATATAGGACTAGGGTGGGTCACATGTGGTCATTGATTACTTATATATTACTAGGGGGGGTCACATGTGATCATTGAGTACTTATATAGGAATGGGGTGGGTCACATGGGTCATGGTGTACTTATATATTACTAGGGTAGGTCACATGGGGTCATTGAGTTCTTATATAGGACTAGGGTGCGTCACATTGGGTCATTGAGTTCTTATATATTTCTAGGGTGGGTCACATGGGGTCATTGAGTTCTTATATAGGACTAGGGGGGTCACATGTGGTCATTGAGTACTTATATAGGACTAGGGTGGGTCACATGGGGTCATTGAGTACTTATATAGGACATGGAGGGGTCACGTGTGGTCATTGAGTACTTATATAGGACATGGGGGGGTCACATGGGGTCATTAAGTACTTATATAGGACTAGGGGGGGTCACATGTGGTCATTGAGTACTTTTATAGGACTAGGGTGGGTCACATGGGGTCATTGAGTACTTATATATGACTAGGGGGGTCACATGGGGTCATTAAGTACTTGTATAGGACTAGGGGGGTCACATGGGGTCATTGAGTACTTATATAGGACTAGGGTGGGTCACATGGGGTCATTGAGTACTTATATAGGAATAGGGTGCGTCGATGGGGTCATTGAGTACTTATATAGGACTAGGGGGGTCACATGGGGTCATTGAGTACTTATATAGGAATAGGGTGGGTCACATGGGGTCATTGAGTACTTATATAGGACTAGGGGGTCACATGGGGTCATTGCGTACTTATATAGGACTAGGGTGGGTCACATGGGTCATTGTGTACTTATATATTACTAGGGTGTGTCACATGGGGTCATTGAGTTCTTATATAGGACTAGGGTGCGTCACATTGGGTCATTGAGTACTTATATATTACTAGGGTGGGTCACATGGGGTCATTGAGTTCTTATATAGGACTAGGGTGCGTCACATGGGGTCATTGAGTACTTATATAGTACTAGGGGGGTCACATGGGTTCATTGAGTACTTATATAGGACATGGGGGGGTCACATGGGGTCATTATTTATATATATAGGACTAGGGGGGGGTCACATGTGGTCATTGAGTACTTATATAGGACTAGGGTGGGTCACATGGGGTCATTGAGTACTTATATAGGACATGGAGGGGTCACGTGTGGTCATTGAGTACTTATATAGGACTAGGGTGGGTCACATGGGGTCATTGAGTACTTATATAGGACTAGGGTGGGTCACATGGGGTCATTTTGTACTTATATAGGACTAGGGTGGGTCACATGTGGTCATTGATTACTTATATATTACTAGGGTGGGTCACATGGGGTCATTGAGTTCTTATATAGGACTAGGGGGGTCACATGGAGTCATTGAGTACTTATATAGGACTAGGGTGGGTCACATGGGGTCATTGAGTACTTATATAGGAATAGGGTGGGTCGATGGGATCATTGAGTACTTATATAGGACTAGGGGGGTCACATGGGGTCATTGAGTACTTATATATGACTAGGGGGGGTCACATGGGGTCATTGAGTACTTATATACGAATAGGGTGGGTCACATGGGGTCATTGAGTACTTATATAGGACATGGGGGGGTCACGTGGGGTCATTGAGTACTTATATAGGAATAGGGTGGGTCACATGGGGTCATTGAGTACTTATATAGGACATGGAGGGGTCACGTGTGGTCATTGAGTACTTATATAGGACTAGGGTGGGTCACATGGGGTCATTGAGTACTTATATAGGAATAGGGTGGGTCGATGGGGTCATTGAGTACTTATATAGGACATGGGGGGGTCACATGGGGTCATTAAGTACTTATATAGGACTAGGGGGGGTCACATGTGGTCATTGAGTACTTATATAGGACTAGGGTGAGTCACATGGGGTCATTGAGTACTTATATATGACTAGGGGGGTCACATGGGGTCATTAAATACTTGTATAGGACTAGGGGGGTCACATGGGGTCATTGAGTACTTATATAGGACTAGGGTGGGTCACATGGGGTCATTGAGTTCTTATATAGGACTAGGGTGCGTCAAATGTGGTCATTGAGTACTTATATAGTACTAGGGGGGTTACATGGGGTCATTGAGTACTTATATAGGAATAGGGTGGGTCACATAGGGTCAATGAGTACTTATATAGGAAATGGAGGGGTCACGTGTGGTCTTTGAGTACTTATATAGGACATGGGGGGGTCACATGGGGTCATTAAGTACTTATATAGGACTAGGGGGGGTCACATGTGGTAATTGGGTACTTATATAGGACAAGGGTGGGTCACATGGGGTCATTGAGTACTTATATAGGACTAGGGGGTCACATGGGGTCATTGAGTACTTATATAGGACTAGGGTAGGTCACATGGGGTCATTGAGTACTTATATATGACTAGGGTGGGTCACATGGGGTCATTGAGTACTTATATAGGAATAGGGTGGGTCACATGGGGTCATTGAGTACTTATATAGGACTAGGGTGGGTCACATGGGGTCATTGAGTACTTATATAGGAATAGGGTGGGTCGATGGGGTCATTGAGTACTTATATAGTACTAGGGGGGTCACATGGGTTCATTGAGTACTTATATAGGACATGGGGGGTCACATGTGATCATTGAGTACTTATATAGGAATGGGGTGGGTCACATGGGGTCATTGAGTACTTATATATTACTAGGGTGGGTCACATGGGATCATTGAGTTCTTATATAGGACTAGGGTGCGTCACATGGGGTCATTGAGTACTTATATATGACTAGGGGGGGTCACATGGGGTCATTGAGTACTTATATAGGAATAGGGTGGGTCGATGGGATCATTGAGTACTTATATAGGACTAGGGGGGTCACATGGGGTCATTGAGTACTTATATAGGAATAGGGTGGGTCACATGGGGTCATTGAGTACTTATATAGGAATAGGGTGGGTCGATGGGATCATTGAGTACTTATATAGGACTAGGGGGGTCACATGGGGTCATTGAGTACTTATATATGACTAGGGAGGGTCACATGGGGTCATTGAGTACTTATATAGGACATAAGGGGGTCACGTGGGGTCATTGAGTACTTATATAGGACTAGGTTGGGTCACATGGGGTCATTGAGTTCTTATATAGGACTAGGGGGGTCACATGGAGTCATTGAGTACTTATATAGGACTAGGGTGGGTCACATGGGGTCATTGAGTACTTATATAGGAATAGGGTGGGTCGATGGGATCATTGAGTACTTATATAGGACTAGGGGGGTCACATGGGGTCATTAAGTACTTGTATAGGACTAGGGGGGTCACATGGGGTCATTGAGTACTTATATAGGACTAGGGTGGGTCACATGGGGTCATTGAGTACTTATATAGGAATAGGGTGGGTCGATGGGATCATTGAGTACTTATATAGGACTAGGGGGGTCACATGGGGTCATTGAGTACTTATATATTACTAGGGAGGGTCACATGGGGTCATTGAGTACTTATATAGGACATAAGGGGGTCACGTGGGGTCATTGAGTACTTATATAGGACTAGGTTGGGTCACATGGGGTCATTGAGTACTTATATAGGAATAGGGTGGGTCACATGGGGTCATTGAGTACTTATATAGGACATGGGGGGGCTCACATGGGGTCATTGAGTACTTATATAGGACATGGGGTTTCACATGGGGTCATTAAGTACTTATATAGGACTAGGGTGGGTCACATGGGGTCATTGAGTACTTATATAGGAATAGGGTGGGTCGATGGGATCATTGAGTACTTATATAGGAATAGGGTGGGTCACATGGGGTCATTGAGTACTTATATAGGACATGGAGGGGTCACGTGTGGTCATTGAGTTCTTATATAGGACTAGGGTGGGTCACATGGGGTCATTGAGTACTTATATAGGAATAGGGTGGGTCGATGGGGTCATTGAGTACTTATATAGGACTAGGGGGGTCACATGGGGTCAATGAGTACTTATATATGACTAGGGGGGGTCACAAGGGGTCATTGAGTACTTATATAGGACTAGGGTGGGTCACATGGGGTCATTTTGTACTTATATAGGACTAGGGTGGGTCACATGTGGTCATTGATTACTTATATATTACTAGGGTGGGTCACATGGGGTCATTGAGTTCTTATATAGGACTAGGGTGCGTCAAATGTGGTCATTGAGTACTTATATAGTACTAGGGGGGTTACATGGGGTCATTGAGTACTTATATAGGATATGGGGGGGTCACGTGGGGTCATTGAGTACTTATATAGGACTAGGGTGGGTCACATGGGGTCATTAAGTACTTATATAGGAATAGGGGGGGTCACATGTGATCATTGAGTACTTATATAGGAATAGGGTGGGTCACATGGGGTCATTGAGTATTTATATAGGACTAGGGGGTCACATGGGGTCATTGAGTACTTATATAGAACTAGGGTGGGTCACATGGGTCATGGTGTACTTATATATTACTAGGGTAGGTCACATGGGGTCATTGAGTTCTTATATAGGACTAGGGTGCGTCACATTGGGTCACTGAGTTCTTATATATTACTAGGGTGGGTCACATGGGGTCATTGAGTTCTTATATAGGACTAGGGGGGTCACATGGGTTCATTGAGTACTTATATAGGACATGGGGGGGTCACATGGGGTCATTAAGTACTTATATAGGACTAGGGGGGGTCACATGTGGTCATTGAGTACTTATATAGGACTAGGGTGGGTCACATGGGGTCATTGAGTACTTATATATGACTAGGGGGGTCACATGGGGTCATTAAGTACTTGTATAGGACTAGGGGGGTCACATGGGGTCATTGAGTACTTATATAGGACTAGGGTGGGTCACATGGGGTCATTGAGTACTTATATAGGAATAGGGTGCGTCGATGGGGTCATTGAGTACTTATATAGGACTAGGGGGGTCACATGGGGTCATTGAGTACTTATATAGGAATAGGGTGGGTCACATGGGGTCATTGAGTACTTATATAGGACTAGGGGGTCACATGGGGTCATTGCGTACTTATATAGGACTAGGGTGGGTCACATGGGGTCATTGAGTTCTTATATAGGACTAGGGGGGTCACATGTGGTCATTGAGTACTTATATAGGACTAGGGTGGGTCACATGGGGTCATTGAGTACTTATATAGGACATGGAGGGGTCACGTGTGGTCATTGAGTACTTATATAGGACATGGGGGGGTCACATGGGGTCATTAAGTACTTATATAGGACTAGGGGGGGTCACATGTGGTCATTGAGTACTTATATAGGACTAGGGTGGGTCACATGGGGTCATTGAGTACTTATATATGACTAGGGGGGTCACATGGGGTCATTGAGTACTTATATAGGACATGGAGGGGTCACGTGTGGTCATTGAGTTCTTATATAGGACTAGGGTGGGTCACATGGGGTCATTGAGTACTTATATAGGAATAGGGTGGGTCGATGGGGTCATTGAGTACTTATATAGGACTAGGGTGGGTCACATGGGGTCATTGAGTACTTATATAGGACATGGGGGGGTCACATGGGGTCATTAAGTACTTATATAGGACTAGGGGGGGTCACATGTGGTCATTGAGTACTTATATAGGACTAGGGTGGGTCACATGGGGTCATTGAGTACTTATATAGGAATAGGGTGGGTCACATGGGGTCATTGAGTACTTATATAGGACATGGAGGGGTCACGTGTGGTCATTGAGTTCTTATATAGGACTAGGGTGGGTCACATGGGGTCATTAATTACATATATAGGACTAGGGGGGGGTCACATGTGGTCATTGAGTACTTATATAGGACTAGGATGGGTCGATGGGGTCATTGAGTACTTATATAGGACTAGGGGGGTCACATGGGGTCATTGAGTACTTATATAGGAATAGGGTAGGTCACATGGGGTCATTGAGTACTTATATAGGACTAGGGGGTCACATGGGGTCATTGAGTACTTATATAGGACATGGGGGGGTCACATGGGGTCATTAATTACATATATAGGACTAGGGGGGGGTCACATGTGGTCATTGAGTACTTATATAGGACTAGGATGGGTCACATGGGGTCATTGAGTACTTATATAGGACATGGAGGGGTCACGTGTGGTCCTTGAGTACTTATATAGGACTAGGGTGGGTCACATGGGGTCATTGAGTACTTATATAGGAATAGGGTGGGTCGATGGGGTCATTGAGTACTTATATAGGACTAGGGGGGTCACATGGGGTCAATGAGTACTTATATATGACTAGGGGGGGTCACATGGGGTCATTGAGTACTTATATAGGAATAGGGTGGGTCACATGGGGTCATTGAGCACTTATATAGGACATGGGGGGGGGTCACATGGGGTCATTGAGTACTTATATAAGACATGGGGTTTCACATGGGGTCATTAAGTACTTATATAGGACTAGGGGGGGGTCACATGGGGTCATTGAGTACTTATATAGGACTAGGGTGGGTCACATGGGGCCATTTTGTACTTATATAGGACTAGGGTGGGTCACATGTGGTCATTGATTACTTATATATTACTAGGGTGGGTCACATGGGGTCATTGAGTTCTTATATAGGACTAGGGTGCGTCAAATGTGGTCATTGAGTACTTATATAGTACTAGGGGGGTTACATGGGGTCATTGAGTACTTATATAGGATATGGGGGGGTCACGTGGGGTCATTGAGTACTTATATATGACTAGGGGGGGTCACATGGGGTCATTAAGTACTTGTATAGGACTAGGGGGGTCACATGGGGTCATTGAGTACTTATATAGGACTAGGGTGGGTCACATGGGGTCATTGAGTACTTATATAGGAATAGGGTGGGTCGATGGGATAATTGAGTACTTATATAGGACTAGGGGGGTCACATGGGGTCATTGAGTACTTATATATGACTAGGGAGGGTCACATGGGGTCATTGAGTACTTATATAGGACATAAGGGGGTCACGTGGGGTCATTGAGTAGTTATATAGGACTAGGTTGGGTCACATGGGGTCATTGAGTACTTATATAGGAATAGGGTGGGTCACATGGGGTCATTGAGTTCTTATATAGGACTAGGGGGGTCACATGGGTTCATTGAGTACTTATATAGGACATGGGGGGGTCACATTGGGTCATTAAGTACTTATATAGGACTAGGGGGGGTCACATGTGGTCATTGAGTACTTATATAGGACTAGGGTGGGTCACATGGGGTCATTGAGTACTTATATATGACTAGGGGGGTCACATGGGGTCATTAAGTACTTGTATAGGACTAGGGGGGTCACATGGGGTCATTGAGTACTTATATAGGACTAGGGTGGGTCACATGGGGTCATTGAGTACTTATATAGGACATGGGGGGGGTCACATGGGGTCATTGAGTACTTATATAGGACATGGGGTTTCACATGGGGTCATTAAGTACTTATATAGGACTAGGGGGGGGTCACATTGGGTCATTGAGTACTTATATAGGACTAGGGTGGGTCACATGGGGTCATTTTGTACTTATATAGGACTAGGGTGGGTCACATGTGGTCATTGATTACTTATATATTACTAGGGTGGGTCACATGGGGTCATTGAGTTCTTATATAGGACTAGGGTGCGTCAAATGTGGTCATTGAGTACTTATATAGTACTAGGGGGGTTACATGGGGTCATTGAGTACTTATATAGGATATGGGGGGGTCACGTGGGGTCATTGAGTACTTATATAGGACTAGGGTGGGTCACATGGGGTCATTAAGTACTTATATAGGAATAGGGGGGGTCACATGTGATCATTGAGTACTTATATAGGAATAGGGTGGGTCACATGGGGTCATTGAGTATTTATATAGGACTAGGGGGTCACATGGGGTCATTGAGTACTTATATAGAACTAGGGTGGGTCACATGGGTCATGGTGTACTTATATATTACTAGGGTAGGTCACATGGGGTCATTGAGTTCTTATATAGGACTAGGGTGCGTCACATTGGGTCACTGAGTTCTTATATATTACTAGGGTGGGTCACATGGGGTCATTGAGTTCTTATATAGGACTAGGGGGGTCACATGGGTTCATTGAGTACTTATATAGGACATGGGGGGGTCACATGGGGTCATTAAGTACTTATATAGGACTAGGGGGGGTCACATGTGGTCATTGAGTACTTATATAGGACTAGGGTGGGTCACATGGGATCATTGAGTACTTATATATGACTAGGGGGGTCACATGGGGTCATTAAGTACTTGTATAGGACTAGGGGGGTCACATGGGGTCATTGAGTACTTATATAGGACTAGGGTGGGTCACATGGTGTCATTGAGTACTTATATAGGAATAGGGTGCGTCGATGGGGTCATTGAGTACTTATATAGGACTAGGGGGGTCACATGGGGTCATTGAGTACTTATATAGGAATAGGGTGGGTCACATGGGGTCATTGAGTACTTATATAGGACTAGGGGGTCACATGGGGTCATTGCGTACTTATATAGGACTAGGGTGGGTCACATGGGGTCATTGAGTTCTTATATAGGACTAGGGGGGTCACATGTGGTCATTGAGTACTTATATAGGACTAGGGTGGGTCACATGGGGTCATTGAGTACTTATATAGGACATGGAGGGGTCACGTGTGGTCATTGAGTACTTATATAGGACATGGGGGGGTCACATGGGGTCATTAAGTACTTATATAGGACTAGGGGGGGTCACATGTGGTCATTGAGTACTTATATAGGACTAGGGTGGGTCACATGGGGTCATTGAGTACTTATATATGACTAGGGGGGTCACATGGGGTCATTAAATACTTGTATAGGACTAGGGGGGTCACATGGGGTCATTGAGTACTTATATAGGACTAGGGTGGGTCACATGGGGTCATTGAGTTCTTATATAGGACTAGGGTGCGTCAAATGTGGTCATTGAGTACTTATATAGTACTAGGGGGGTTACATGGGGTCATTGAGTACTTATATAGGAATAGGGTGGGTCACATAGGGTCAATGAGTACTTATATAGGACATGGAGGGGTCACGTGTGGTCTTTGAGTACTTATATAGGACATGGGGGGGTCACATGGGGTCATTAAGTACTTATATAGGACTAGGGGGTGTCACATGTGGTAATTGAGTACTTATATAGGACTAGGGTGGGTCACATGGGGTCATTGAGTACTTATATATGACTAGGGGGGTCACATGGGGTCATTGAGTTCTTATATAGGACTAGGGTGCGTCACATTGGGTCATTGAGTTCTTATATATTACTAGGGTGGGTCGATGGGGTCATTGAGTACTTATATAGGACTAGGGGGGTCACATGGGGTCAATGAGTACTTATATATGACTAGGGGGGGTCACATGGGGTCATTGAGTACTTATATAGGAATAGGGTGGGTCACATGGGGTCATTGAGTACTTATATAGGACATGGGGGGGGGGGTCACATGGGGTCATTGAGTACTTATATAGGACATGGGGTTTCACATGGGGTCATTAAGTACTTATATAGGACTAGGGGGGGGGTCACATGGGGTCATTGAGTACTTATATAGGACTAGGGTGGGTCACATGGGGTCATTTTGTACTTATATAGAACTAGGGTGGGTCACATGTGGTCATTGATTACTTATATATTACTAGGGTGGGTCACATGGGGTCATTGAGTTCTTATATAGGACTAGGGTGCGTCAAATGTGGTCATTGAGTACTTATATAGTACTAGGGGGGTTACATGGGGTCATTGAGTACTTATATAGGATATGGGGGGGTCACGTGGGGTCATTGAGTACTTATATAGGACTAGGGTGGGTCACATGGGGTCATTAAGTACTTATATAGGAATAGGGGGGGTCACATGTGGTCATTGATTACTTATATATTACTAGGGTGGGTCACATGGGGTCATTGAGTTCTTATATAGGACTAGGGTGCGTCAAATGTGGTCATTGAGTACTTATATAGTACTAGGGGGGTTACATGGGGTCATTGAGTACTTATATAGGATATGGGGGGGTCACGTGGGGTCATTGAGTACTTATATAGGACTAGGGTGGGTCACATGGGGTCATTAAGTACTTATATAGGAATAGGGGGGGTCACATGTGATCATTGAGTACTTATATAGGAATGGGGTGGGTCACATGGGGTCATTGAGTACTTATATAGAACTAGGGTGGGTCACATGGGGTCATTAAGTACTTATATAGGAATAGGGGGGGTCACATGTGGTCATTGATTACTTATATATTACTAGGGTGGGTCACATGGGGTCATTGAGTTCTTATATAGGACTAGGGTGCGTCAAATGTGGTCATTGAGTACTTATATAGTACTAGGGGGGTCACATGGGGTCATTGAGTTCTTATATAGGACTAGGGTGCGTCACATTGGGTCATTGAGTTCTTATATATTACTAGGGTGGGTCACATGGGGTCATTGAGTTCTTATATAGGACTAGGGTGCGTCACATGGGGTCATTGAGTACTTATATAGGACATGGGGGGGGGTCACATGGGGTCATTGAGTACTTATATAGGACTAGGGTGGGTCACATGGGGTCATTGATTACTTATATATGACTAGGGGTGGTCAAATAGGGTCATTGAGTACTTATATAGGACATGGGGTGTCACATGGGGTCATTAAGTACTTATATAGGACTAGGGGGGGGTCACATGGGGTCATTGAGTACTTATATAGGACTAGGGTGGGTCACATGGGGTCATTTTGTACTTATATAGGACTAGGGTGGGTCACATGTGGTCATTGATTACTTATATATTACTAGGGTGGGTCACATGGGGTCATTGAGTTCTTATATAGGACTAGGGTGCATCAAATGTGGTCATTGAGTACTTATATAGTACTAGGGGGGTTACATGGGGTCATTGAGTACTTATATAGGATATGGGGGGGTCACGTGGGGTCATTGAGTACTTATATAGGACTAGGGTGGGTCACATGGGGTCATTAAGTACTTATATAGGAATAGGGGGGGTCACATGTGATCATTGAGTACTTATATAGGAATGGGGTGGGTCACATGGGGCCATTGAGTACTTATATAGGACTAGGGGGTCACATGGGGTCATTGAGTACTTATATAGGGCTAGGGTGGGTCACATGGGTCATGGTGTACTTATATATTACTAGGGTAGGTCACATGGGGTCATTGAGTTCTTATATAGGACTAGGGTGCGTCACATTGGGTCATTGAGTTCTTATATATTACTAGGGTGGGTCACATGGGGTCATTGAGTTCTTATATAGGTCTAGGGTGCGTCACATGGGGTCATTGAGTACTTATATTGTACTACGGGGGTCACATGGGTTCACTGAGTACTTATATAGGACATGGGGGGGTCACATGGGGTCATTAAGTACTTATATAGGACTAGGGGGGGTCACATGTGGTCTTTGAGTACTTATATAGGACTAGGGTGGGTCACATGGGGTCATTGAGTACTTATATAGGAATGGGGTGGGTCACATGGGGTCATTGAGTACTTATATAGGACTAGGGGGTCACATGGGGTCATTGAGTACTTATATAGAACTAGGGTGGGTCACATGGGTCATGGTGTACTCATATATTACTAGGGTAGGTCACATGGGGTCATTGAGTTCTTATATAGGACTAGGGTGCGTCACATTGGGTCATTGAGTTCTTATATATTACTAGGGTGGGTCACATGGGGTCATTGAGTTCTTATATAGGACTAGGGGGGTCACATGTGGTCATTGAGTACTTATATAGGACTAGGGTGGGTCACATGGGGTCATTGAGTACTTATATAGGACATGGAGGGGTCACGTGTGGTCATTGAGTACTTATATAGGACATGGGGGGGTCACATGGGGTCATTAAGTACTTATATAGGACTAGGGGGGGTCACATGTGGTCATTGAGTACTTTTATAGGACTAGGGTGTGTCACATGGGGTCATTGAGTACTTATATATGACTAGGGGGGTCACATGGGGTCATTAAGTACTTGTATAGGACTAGGGGGGTCACATGGGGTCATTGAGTACTTATATAGGACTAGGGTGGGTCACATGGGGTCATTGAGTACTTATATAGGAATAGGGTGCGTCGATGGGGTCATTGAGTACTTATATAGGACTAGGGGGGTCACATGGGGTCATTGAGTACTTATATAGGAATAGGGTGGGTCACATGGGGTCATTGAGTACTTATATAGGACTAGGGGGTCACATGGGGTCATTGCGTACTTATATAGGACTAGGGTGGGTCACATGGGTCATTGTGTACTTATATATTACTAGGGTGGGTCACATGGGGTCATTGAGTTCTTATATAGGACTAGGGTGCGTCACATTGGGTCATTGAGTACTTATATATTACTAGGGTGGGTCACATGGGGTCATTGAGTTCTTATATAGGACTAGGGTGCGTCACATGGGGTCATTGAGTACTTATATAGTACTAGGGGGGTCACATGGGTTCATTGAGTACTTATATAGGACATGGGGGGGTCACATGGGGTCATTATTTATATATATAGGACTAGGGGGGGGTCACATGTGGTCATTGAGTACTTATATAGGACTAGGGTGGGTCACATGGGGTCATTGAGTACTTATATAGGACATGGAGGGGTCACGTGTGGTCATTGAGTACTTATATAGGACTAGGGTGGGTCACATGGGGTCATTGAGTACTTATATAGGACTAGGGTGGGTCACATGGGGTCATTTTGTACTTATATAGGACTAGGGTGGGTCACATGTGGTCATTGATTACTTATATATTACTAGGGTGGGTTACATGGGGTCATTGAGTTCTTATATAGGACTAGGGGGGTCACATGGAGTCATTGAGTACTTATATAGGACTAGGGTGGGTCACATGGGGTCATTGAGTACTTATATAGGAATAGGGTGGGTCGATGGGATCATTGAATACTTATATAGGACTAGGGGGGTCACATGGGGTCATTGAGTACTTATATATGACTAGGGGGGGTCACATGGGGTCATTGAGTACTTATATAGGAATAGGGTGGGTCACATGGGGTCATTGAGTACTTATATAGGACATGGGGGGGTCACGTGGGGTCATTGAGTACTTATATAGGAATAGGGTGGGTCACATGGGGTCATTGAGTACTTATATAGGACATGGAGGGGTCACGTGTGGTCATTGAGTACTTATATAGGACTAGGGTGGGTCACATGGGGTCATTGAGTACTTATATAGGAATAGGGTGGGTCGATGGGGTCATTGAGTACTTATATAGGACATGGGGGGGTCACATGGGGTCATTAAGTACTTATATAGGACTAGGGGGGGTCACATGTGGTCATTGAGTACTTATATAGGACTAGGGTGGGTCACATGGGGTCATTGAGTACTTATATATGACTAGGGGGGTCACATGGGGTCATTAAATACTTGTATAGGACTAGGGGGGTCACATGGGGTCATTGAGTACTTATATAGGACTAGGGTGGGTCACATGGGGTCATTGAGTTCTTATATAGGACTAGGGTGCGTCAAATGTGGTCATTGAGTACTTATATAGTACTAGGGGGGTTACATGGGGTCATTGAGTACTTATATAGGAATAGGGTGGGTCACATAGGGTCAATGAGTACTTATATAGGACATGGAGGGGTCACGTGTGGTCTTTGAGTACTTATATAGGACATGGGGGGGTCACATGGGGTCATTAAGTACTTATATAGGACTAGGGGGGGTCACATGTGGTAATTGAGTACTTATATAGGACTAGGGTGGGTCACATGGGGTCATTGAGTACTTATATAGGACTAGGGGGTCACATGGGGTCATTGAGTACTTATATAGGACTAGGGTAGGTCACATGGGGTCATTGAGTACTTATATATGACTAGGGTGGGTCACATGGGGTCATTGAATACTTATATAGGAATAGGGTGGGTCACATGGGGTCATTGAGTACTTATATAGGACTAGGGTGGGTCACATGGGGTCATTGAGTACTTATATAGGAATAGGGTGGGTCGATGGGGTCATTGAGTACTTATATAGGACTAGGGGGGTCACATGGGGTCAATGAGTACTTATATATGACTAGGGGGGGTCACATGGGGTCATTGAGTACTTATATAGGAATAGGGTGGGTCACATGGGGTCATTGAGTACTTATATAGGACATGGGGGGGGGGGTCACATGGGGTCATTGAGTACTTATATAGGACTAGGGTGGGTCACATGGGGTCATTGATTACTTATATAGGAATAGGGTAGGTCACATGGGGTCATTGAGTACTTATATAGGACTAGGGGGTCACATGGGGTCATTTTGTACTTATATAGGACTAGGGTGGGTCACATGTGGTCATTGATTACTTATATATTACTAGGGGGGGTCACATGTGATCATTGAGTACTTATATAGGAATGGGGTGGGTCACATGGGTCATGGTGTACTTATATATTACTAGGGTAGGTCACATGGGGTCATTGAGTTCTTATATAGGACTAGGGTGCGTCACATTGGGTCATTGAGTTCTTATATATTACTAGGGTGGGTCACATGGGGTCATTGAGTTCTTATATAGGACTAGGGGGGTCACATGTGGTCATTGAGTACTTATATAGGACTAGGGTGGGTCACATGGGGTCATTGAGTACTTATATAGGACATGGAGGGGTCACGTGTGGTCATTGAGTACTTATATAGGACATGGGGGGGTCACATGGGGTCATTAAGTACTTATATAGGACTAGGGGGGGTCACATGTGGTCATTGAGTACTTTTATAGGACTAGGGTGGGTCACATGGGGTCATTGAGTACTTATATATGACTAGGGGGGTCACATGGGGTCATTGAGTACTTATATAGGAATAGGGTGGGTCGATGGGATCATTGAGTACTTATATAGGACTAGGGGGGTCACATGGGGTCATTGAGTACTTATATATGACTAGGGGGGGTCACATGGGGTCATTGAGTACTTATATACGAATAGGGTGGGTCACATGGGGTCATTGAGTACTTATATAGGACATGGGGGGGTCACGTGGGGTCATTGAGTACTTATATAGGAATAGGGTGGGTCACATGGGGTCATTGAGTACTTATATAGGACATGGAGGGGTCACGTGTGGTCATTGAGTACTTATATAGGACTAGGGTGGGTCACATGGGGTCATTGAGTACTTATATAGGAATAGGGTGGGTCGATGGGGTCATTGAGTACTTATATAGGACATGGGGGGGTCACATGGGGTCATTAAGTACTTATATAGGACTAGGGGGGGTCACATGTGGTCATTGAGTACTTATATAGGACTAGGGTGAGTCACATGGGGTCATTGAGTACTTATATATGACTAGGGGGGTCACATGGGGTCATTAAATACTTGTATAGGACTAGGGGGGTCACATGGGGTCATTGAGTACTTATATAGGACTAGGGTGGGTCACATGGGGTCATTGAGTTCTTATATAGGACTAGGGTGCGTCAAATGTGGTCATTGAGTACTTATATAGTACTAGGGGGGTTACATGGGGTCATTGAGTACTTATATAGGAATAGGGTGGGTCACATAGGGTCAATGAGTACTTATATAGGAAATGGAGGGGTCACGTGTGGTCTTTGAGTACTTATATAGGACATGGGGGGGTCACATGGGGTCATTAAGTACTTATATAGGACTAGGGGGGGTCACATGTGGTAATTGGGTACTTATATAGGACAAGGGTGGGTCACATGGGGTCATTGAGTACTTATATAGGACTAGGGGGTCACATGGGGTCATTGAGTACTTATATAGGACTAGGGTAGGTCACATGGGGTCATTGAGTACTTATATATGACTAGGGTGGGTCACATGGGGTCATTGAGTACTTATATAGGAATAGGGTGGGTCACATGGGGACATTGAGTACTTATATAGGACTAGGGTGGGTCACATGGGGTCATTGAGTACTTATATAGGAATAGGGTGGGTCGATGGGGTCATTGAGTACTTATATAGTACTAGGGGGGTCACATGGGTTCATTGAGTACTTATATAGGACATGGGGGGTCACATGTGATCATTGAGTACTTATATAGGAATGGGGTGGGTCACATGGGGTCATTGAGTACTTATATATTACTAGGGTGGGTCACATGGGATCATTGAGTTCTTATATAGGACTAGGGTGCGTCACATGGGGTCATTGAGTACTTATATATGACTAGGGGGGGTCACATGGGGTCATTGAGTACTTATATAGGAATAGGGTGGGTCGATGGGATCATTGAGTACTTATATAGGACTAGGGGGGTCACATGGGGTCATTGAGTACTTATATAGGAATAGGGTGGGTCACATGGGGTCATTGAGTACTTATATAGGAATAGGGTGGGTCGATGGGATCATTGAGTACTTATGTAGGACTAGGGGGGTCACATGGGGTCATTGAGTACTTATATATGACTAGGGAGGGTCACATGGGGTCATTGAGTACTTATATAGGACATAAGGGGGTCACGTGGGGTCATTGAGTACTTATATAGGACTAGGTTGGGTCACATGGGGTCATTGAGTTCTTATATAGGACTAGGGGGGTCACATGGAGTCATTGAGTACTTATATAGGACTAGGGTGGGTCACATGGGGTCATTGAGTACTTATATAGGAATAGGGTGGGTCGATGGGATCATTGAGTACTTATATAGGACTAGGGGGGTCACATGGGGTCATTAAGTACTTGTATAGGACTAGGGGGGTCACATGGGGTCATTGAGTACTTATATAGGACTAGGGTGGGTCACATGGGGTCATTGAGTACTTATATAGGAATAGGGTGGGTCGATGGGATCATTGAGTACTTATATAGGACTAGGGGGGTCACATGGGGTCATTGAGTACTTATATATTACTAGGGAGGGTCACATGGGGTCATTGAGTACTTATATAGGACATAAGGGGGTCACGTGGGGTCATTGAGTACTTATATAGGACTAGGTTGGGTCACATGGGGTCATTGAGTACTTATATAGGAATAGGGTGGGTCACATGGGGTCATTGAGTACTTATATAGGACATGGGGGGGCTCACATGGGGTCATTGAGTACTTATATAGGACATGGGGTTTCACATGGGGTCATTAAGTACTTATATAGGACTAGGGTGGGTCACATGGGGTCATTGAGTACTTATATAGGAATAGGGTGGGTCGATGGGATCATTGAGTACTTATATAGGAATAGGGTGGGTCACATGGGGTCATTGAGTACTTATATAGGACATGGAGGGGTCACGTGTGGTCATTGAGTTCTTATATAGGACTAGGGTGGGTCACATGGGGTCATTGAGTACTTATATAGGAATAGGGTGGGTCGATGGGGTCATTGAGTACTTATATAGGACTAGGGGGGTCACATGGGGTCAATGAGTACTTATATATGACTAGGGGGGGTCACAAGGGGTCATTGAGTACTTATATAGGACTAGGGTGGGTCACATGGGGTCATTTTGTACTTATATAGGACTAGGGTGGGTCACATGTGGTCATTGATTACTTATATATTACTAGGGTGGGTCACATGGGGTCATTGAGTTCTTATATAGGACTAGGGTGCGTCAAATGTGGTCATTGAGTACTTATATAGTACTAGGGGGGTTACATGGGGTCATTGAGTACTTATATAGGATATGGGGGGGTCACGTGGGGTCATTGAGTACTTATATAGGACTAGGGTGGGTCACATGGGGTCATTAAGTACTTATATAGGAATAGGGGGGGTCACATGTGATCATTGAGTACTTATATAGGAATAGGGTGGGTCACATGGGGTCATTGAGTATTTATATAGGACTAGGGGGTCACATGGGGTCATTGAGTACTTATATAGAACTAGGGTGGGTCACATGGGTCATGGTGTACTTATATATTACTAGGGTAGGTCACATGGGGTCATTGAGTTCTTATATAGGACTAGGGTGCGTCACATTGGGTCACTGAGTTCTTATATATTACTAGGGTGGGTCACATGGGGTCATTGAGTTCTTATATAGGACATGGGGTTTCACATGGGGTCATTAAGTACTTATATAGGACTAGGGTGGGTCACATGGGGTCATTGAGTACTTATATAGGAATAGGGTGGGTCACATGGGGTCATTGAGTACTTATATAGGACTAGGGTGGGTCACATGGGGTCATTGAGTACTTATATATGACTAGGGGGGTCACATGGGGTCATTAAGTACTTGTATAGGACTAGGGGGGTCACATGGGGTCATTGAGTACTTATATAGGACTAGGGTGGGTCACATGGGGTCATTTAGTACTTATATAGGAATAGGGTGCGTCGATGGGGTCATTGAGTACTTATATAGGACTAGGGGGGTCACATGGGGTCATTGAGTACTTATATAGGAATAGGGTGGGTCACATGGGGTCATTGAGTACTTATATAGGACTAGGGGGTCACATGGGGTCATTGCGTACTTATATAGGACTAGGGTGGGTCACATGGGGTCATTGAGTTCTTATATAGGACTAGGGGGGTCACATGTGGTCATTGAGTACTTATATAGGACTAGGGTGGGTCACATGGGGTCATTGAGTACTTATATAGGACATGGAGGGGTCACGTGTGGTCATTGAGTACTTATATAGGACATGGGGGGGTCACATGGGGTCATTAAGTACTTATATAGGACTAGGGGGGGTCACATGTGGTCATTGAGTACTTATATAGGACTAGGGTGGGTCACATGGGGTCATTGAGTACTTATATATGACTAGGGGGGTCACATGGGGTCATTGAGTACTTATATAGGACATGGAGGGGTCACGTGTGGTCATTGAGTTCTTATATAGGACTAGGGTGGGTCACATGGGGTCATTGAGTACTTATATAGGAATAGGGTGGGTCGATGGGGTCATTGAGTACTTATATAGGACTAGGGTGGGTCACATGGGGTCATTGAGTACTTATATAGGACATGGGGGGGTCACATGGGGTCATTAAGTACTTATATAGGACTAGGGGGGGTCACATGTGGTCATTGAGTACTTATATAGGACTAGGGTGGGTCACATGGGGTCATTGAGTACTTATATAGGAATAGGGTGGGTCACATGGGGTCATTGAGTACTTATATAGGACATGGAGGGGTCACGTGTGGTCATTGAGTTCTTATATAGGACTAGGGTGGGTCACATGGGGTCATTGAGTACTTATATAGGAATAGGGTGGGTCGAGGGGGTCATTGAGTACTTATATAGGACTAGGGGGGTCACATGGGGTCAATGAGTACTTATATATGACTAGGGGGGGTCACAAGGGGTCATTGAGTACTTATATAGGAATAGGGTGGGTCACATGGGGTCATTGAGTACTTATATAGGACATGGGGGGGGTCACATGGGGTCATTGAGTACTTATATAGGACATGGGGTTTCACATGGGGTCATTAAGTACTTATATAGGACTAGGGTGGGTCACATGGGGTCATTGAGTACTTATATAGGAATAGGGTGGGTCACATGGGGTCATTGAGTACTTATATAGGACTAGGGTGGGTCACATGGGGTCATTGAGTACTTATATAGGACTAGGGTGGGTCACATGGGGTCATTGAGTACTTATATAGGACTAGGGGGGTCACATGGGGTCATTGAGTACTTATATAGGAATAGGGTGGGTCACATGGGGTCATTAAGTACTTATATAGGACTAGGGGGGGTCACATGTGGTCATTGAGTACTTATATAGGACTAGGGTGGGTCACATGGGGTCATTGAGTACTTATATAGGAATAGGGTGGGTCACATGGGGTCATTGAGTACTTATATAGGACATGGAGGGGTCACGTGTGGTCATTGAGTTCTTATATAGGACTAGGGTGGGTCACATGGGGTCATTGAGTACTTATATAGGAATAGGGTGGGTCGAGGGGGTCATTGAGTACTTATATAGGACTAGGGGGGTCACATGGGGTCAATGAGTACTTATATATGACTAGGGGGGGTCACAAGGGGTCATTGAGTACTTATATAGGAATAGGGTGGGTCACATGGGGTCATTGAGTACTTATATAGGACATGGGGGGGGTCACATGGGGTCATTGAGTACTTATATAGGACATGGGGTTTCACATGGGGTCATTAAGTACTTATATAGGACTAGGGTGGGTCACATGGGGTCATTGAGTACTTATATAGGAATAGGGTGGGTCACATGGGGTCATTGAGTACTTATATAGGACTAGGGTGGGTCACATGGGGTCATTGAGTACTTATATAGGACTAGGGTGGGTCACATGGGGTCATTGAGTACTTATATAGGACTAGGGGGGTCACATGGGGTCATTGAGTACTTATATAGGAATAGGGTAGGTCACATGGGGTCATTGAGTACTTATATAGGACATGGGGGGGTCACATGGGGTCATTAATTACATATATAGGACTAGGGGGGGGTCACATGTGGTCATTGAGTACTTATATAGGACTAGGATGGGTCGATGGGGTCATTGAGTACTTATATAGGACTAGGGGGGTCACATGGGGTCATTGAGTACTTATATAGGAATAGGGTAGGTCACATGGGGTCATTGAGTACTTATATAGGACTAGGGGGTCACATGGGGTCATTGAGTACTTATATAGGACATGGGGGGGTCACATGGGGTCATTAATTACATATATAGGACTAGGGGGGGGTCACATGTGGTCATTGAGTACTTATATAGGACTAGGATGGGTCACATGGGGTCATTGAGTACTTATATAGGACATGGAGGGGTCACGTGTGGTCCTTGAGTACTTATATAGGACTAGGGTGGGTCACATGGGGTCATTGAGTACTTATATAGGAATAGGGTGGGTCGATGGGGTCATTGAGTACTTATATAGGACTAGGGGGGTCACATGGGGTCAATGAGTACTTATATATGACTAGGGGGGGTCACATGGGGTCATTGAGTACTTATATAGGAATAGGGTGGGTCACATGGGGTCATTGAGCACTTATATAGGACATGGGGGGGGGTCACATGGGGTCATTGAGTACTTATATAGGACATGGGGTTTCACATGGGGTCATTAAGTACTTATATAGGACTAGGGGGGGGTCACATGGGGTCATTGAGTACTTATATAGGACTAGGGTGGGTCACATGGGGCCATTTTGTACTTATATAGGACTAGGGTGGGTCACATGTGGTCATTGATTACTTATATATTACTAGGGTGGGTCACATGGGGTCATTGAGTTCTTATATAGGACTAGGGTGCGTCAAATGTGGTCATTGAGTACTTATATAGTACTAGGGGGGTTACATGGGGTCATTGAGTACTTATATAGGATATGGGGGGGTCACGTGGGGTCATTGAGTACTTATATATGACTAGGGGGGGTCACATGGGGTCATTAAGTACTTGTATAGGACTAGGGGGGTCACATGGGGTCATTGAGTACTTATATAGGACTAGGGTGGGTCACATGGGGTCATTGAGTACTTATATAGGAATAGGGTGGGTCGATGGGATCATTGAGTACTTATATAGGACTAGGGGGGTCACATGGGGTCATTGAGTACTTATATATGACTAGGGAGGGTCACATGGGGTCATTGAGTACTTATATAGGACATAAGGGGGTCACGTGGGGTCATTGAGTAGTTATATAGGACTAGGTTGGGTCACATGGGGTCATTGAGTACTTATATAGGAATAGGGTGGGTCACATGGGGTCATTGAGTTCTTATATAGGACTAGGGGGGTCACATGGGTTCATTGAGTACTTATATAGGACATGGGGGGGTCACATGGGGTCATTAAGTACTTATATAGGACTAGGGGGGGTCACATGTGGTCATTGAGTACTTATATAGGACTAGGGTGGGTCACATGGGGTCATTGAGTACTTATATATGACTAGGGGGGTCACATGGGGTCATTAAGTACTTGTATAGGACTAGGGGGGTCACATGGGGTCATTGAGTACTTATATAGGACTAGGGTGGGTCACATGGGGTCATTGAGTACTTATATAGGACATGGGGGGGGGTCACATGGGGTCATTGAGTACTTATATAGGACATGGGGTTTCACATGGGGTCATTAAGTACTTATATAGGACTAGGGGGGGGTCACATTGGGTCATTGAGTACTTATATAGGACTAGGGTGGGTCACATGGGGTCATTTTGTACTTATATAGGACTAGGGTGGGTCACATGTGGTCATTGATTACTTATATATTACTAGGGTGGGTCACATGGGGTCATTGAGTTCTTATATAGGACTAGGGTGCGTCAAATGTGGTCATTGAGTACTTATATAGTACTAGGGGGGTTACATGGGGTCATTGAGTACTTATATAGGATATGGGGGGGTCACGTGGGGTCATTGAGTACTTATATAGGACTAGGGTGGGTCACATGGGGTCATTAAGTACTTATATAGGAATAGGGGGGGTCACATGTGATCATTGAGTACTTATATAGGAATAGGGTGGGTCACATGGGGTCATTGAGTATTTATATAGGACTAGGGGGTCACATGGGGTCATTGAGTACTTATATAGAACTAGGGTGGGTCACATGGGTCATGGTGTACTTATATATTACTAGGGTAGGTCACATGGGGTCATTGAGTTCTTATATAGGACTAGGGTGCGTCACATTGGGTCACTGAGTTCTTATATATTACTAGGGTGGGTCACATGGGGTCATTGAGTTCTTATATAGGACTAGGGGGGTCACATGGGTTCATTGAGTACTTATATAGGACATGGGGGGGTCACATGGGGTCATTAAGTACTTATATAGGACTAGGGGGGGTCACATGTGGTCATTGAGTACTTATATAGGACTAGGGTGGGTCACATGGGATCATTGAGTACTTATATATGACTAGGGGGGTCACATGGGGTCATTAAGTACTTGTATAGGACTAGGGGGGTCACATGGGGTCATTGAGTACTTATATAGGACTAGGGTGGGTCACATGGGGTCATTGAGTACTTATATAGGAATAGGGTGCGTCGATGGGGTCATTGAGTACTTATATAGGACTAGGGGGGTCACATGGGGTCATTGAGTACTTATATAGGAATAGGGTGGGTCACATGGGGTCATTGAGTACTTATATAGGACTAGGGGGTCACATGGGGTCATTGCGTACTTATATAGGACTAGGGTGGGTCACATGGGGTCATTGAGTTCTTATATAGGACTAGGGGGGTCACATGTGGTCATTGAGTACTTATATAGGACTAGGGTGGGTCACATGGGGTCATTGAGTACTTATATAGGACATGGAGGGGTCACGTGTGGTCATTGAGTACTTATATAGGACATGGGGGGGTCACATGGGGTCATTAAGTACTTATATAGGACTAGGGGGGGTCACATGTGGTCATTGAGTACTTATATAGGACTAGGGTGGGTCACATGGGGTCATTGAGTACTTATATATGACTAGGGGGGTCACATGGGGTCATTAAATACTTGTATAGGACTAGGGGGGTCACATGGGGTCATTGAGTACTTATATAGGACTAGGGTGGGTCACATGGGGTCATTGAGTTCTTATATAGGACTAGGGTGCGTCAAATGTGGTCATTGAGTACTTATATAGTACTAGGGGGGTTACATGGGGTCATTGAGTACTTATATAGGAATAGGGTGGGTCACATAGGGTCAATGAGTACTTATATAGGACATGGAGGGGTCACGTGTGGTCTTTGAGTACTTATATAGGACATGGGGGGGTCACATGGGGTCATTAAGTACTTATATAGGACTAGGGGGTGTCACATGTGGTAATTGAGTACTTATATAGGACTAGGGTGGGTCACATGGGGTCATTGAGTACTTATATATGACTAGGGGGGTCACATGGGGTCATTGAGTTCTTATATAGGACTAGGGTGCGTCACATTGGGTCATTGAGTTCTTATATATTACTAGGGTGGGTCGATGGGGTCATTGAGTACTTATATAGGACTAGGGGGGTCACATGGGGTCAATGAGTACTTATATATGACTAGGGGGGGTCACATGGGGTCATTGAGTACTTATATAGGAATAGGGTGGGTCACATGGGGTCATTGAGTACTTATATAGGACATGGGGGGGGGGTCACATGGGGTCATTGAGTACTTATATAGGACATGGGGTTTCACATGGGGTCATTAAGTACTTATATAGGACTAGGGGGGGGGTCACATGGGGTCATTGAGTACTTATATAGGACTAGGGTGGGTCACATGGGGTCATTTTGTACTTATATAGAACTAGGGTGGGTCACATGTGGTCATTGATTACTTATATATTACTAGGGTGGGTCACATGGGGTCATTGAGTTCTTATATAGGACTAGGGTGCGTCAAATGTGGTCATTGAGTACTTATATAGTACTAGGGGGGTTACATGGGGTCATTGAGTACTTATATAGGATATGGGGGGGTCACGTGGGGTCATTGAGTACTTATATAGGACTAGGGTGGGTCACATGGGGTCATTAAGTACTTATATAGGAATAGGGGGGGTCACATGTGGTCATTGATTACTTATATATTACTAGGGTGGGTCACATGGGGTCATTGAGTTCTTATATAGGACTAGGGTGCGTCAAATGTGGTCATTGAGTACTTATATAGTACTAGGGGGGTTACATGGGGTCATTGAGTACTTATATAGGATATGGGGGGGTCACGTGGGGTCATTGAGTACTTATATAGGACTAGGGTGGGTCACATGGGGTCATTAAGTACTTATATAGGAATAGGGGGGGTCACATGTGATCATTGAGTACTTATATAGGAATGGGGTGGGTCACATGGGGTCATTGAGTACTTATATAGAACTAGGGTGGGTCACATGGGGTCATTAAGTACTTATATAGGAATAGGGGGGGTCACATGTGGTCATTGATTACTTATATATTACTAGGGTGGGTCACATGGGGTCATTGAGTTCTTATATAGGACTAGGGTGCGTCAAATGTGGTCATTGAGTACTTATATAGTACTAGGGGGGTCACATGGGGTCATTGAGTTCTTATATAGGACTAGGGTGCGTCACATTGGGTCATTGAGTTCTTATATATTACTAGGGTGGGTCACATGGGGTCATTGAGTTCTTATATAGGACTAGGGTGCGTCACATGGGGTCATTGAGTACTTATATAGGACATGGGGGGGGGTCACATGGGGTCATTGAGTACTTATATAGGACTAGGGTGGGTCACATGGGGTCATTGATTACTTATATATGACTAGGGGTGGTCAAATAGGGTCATTGAGTACTTATATAGGACATGGGGTGTCACATGGGGTCATTAAGTACTTATATAGGACTAGGGGGGGGTCACATGGGGTCATTGAGTACTTATATAGGACTAGGGTGGGTCACATGGGGTCATTTTGTACTTATATAGGACTAGGGTGGGTCACATGTGGTCATTGATTACTTATATATTACTAGGGTGGGTCACATGGGGTCATTGAGTTCTTATATAGGACTAGGGTGCATCAAATGTGGTCATTGAGTACTTATATAGTACTAGGGGGGTTACATGGGGTCATTGAGTACTTATATAGGATATGGGGGGGTCACGTGGGGTCATTGAGTACTTATATAGGACTAGGGTGGGTCACATGGGGTCATTAAGTACTTATATAGGAATAGGGGGGGTCACATGTGATCATTGAGTACTTATATAGGAATGGGGTGGGTCACATGGGGCCATTGAGTACTTATATAGGACTAGGGGGTCACATGGGGTCATTGAGTACTTATATAGGGCTAGGGTGGGTCACATGGGTCATGGTGTACTTATATATTACTAGGGTAGGTCACATGGGGTCATTGAGTTCTTATATAGGACTAGGGTGCGTCACATTGGGTCATTGAGTTCTTATATATTACTAGGGTGGGTCACATGGGGTCATTGAGTTCTTATATAGGTCTAGGGTGCGTCACATGGGGTCATTGAGTACTTATATTGTACTACGGGGGTCACATGGGTTCACTGAGTACTTATATAGGACATGGGGGGGTCACATGGGGTCATTAAGTACTTATATAGGACTAGGGGGGGTCACATGTGGTCTTTGAGTACTTATATAGGACTAGGGTGGGTCACATGGGGTCATTGAGTACTTATATAGGAATGGGGTGGGTCACATGGGGTCATTGAGTACTTATATAGGACTAGGGGGTCACATGGGGTCATTGAGTACTTATATAGAACTAGGGTGGGTCACATGGGTCATGGTGTACTCATATATTACTAGGGTAGGTCACATGGGGTCATTGAGTTCTTATATAGGACTAGGGTGCGTCACATTGGGTCATTGAGTTCTTATATATTACTAGGGTGGGTCACATGGGGTCATTGAGTTCTTATATAGGACTAGGGGGGTCACATGTGGTCATTGAGTACTTATATAGGACTAGGGTGGGTCACATGGGGTCATTGAGTACTTATATAGGACATGGAGGGGTCACGTGTGGTCATTGAGTACTTATATAGGACATGGGGGGGTCACATGGGGTCATTAAGTACTTATATAGGACTAGGGGGGGTCACATGTGGTCATTGAGTACTTTTATAGGACTAGGGTGTGTCACATGGGGTCATTGAGTACTTATATATGACTAGGGGGGTCACATGGGGTCATTAAGTACTTGTATAGGACTAGGGGGGTCACATGGGGTCATTGAGTACTTATATAGGACTAGGGTGGGTCACATGGGGTCATTGAGTACTTATATAGGAATAGGGTGCGTCGATGGGGTCATTGAGTACTTATATAGGACTAGGGGGGTCACATGGGGTCATTGAGTACTTATATAGGAATAGGGTGGGTCACATGGGGTCATTGAGTACTTATATAGGACTAGGGGGTCACATGGGGTCATTGCGTACTTATATAGGACTAGGGTGGGTCACATGGGTCATTGTGTACTTATATATTACTAGGGTGGGTCACATGGGGTCATTGAGTTCTTATATAGGACTAGGGTGCGTCACATTGGGTCATTGAGTACTTATATATTACTAGGGTGGGTCACATGGGGTCATTGAGTTCTTATATAGGACTAGGGTGCGTCACATGGGGTCATTGAGTACTTATATAGTACTAGGGGGGTCACATGGGTTCATTGAGTACTTATATAGGACATGGGGGGGTCACATGGGGTCATTATTTATATATATAGGACTAGGGGGGGGTCACATGTGGTCATTGAGTACTTATATAGGACTAGGGTGGGTCACATGGGGTCATTGAGTACTTATATAGGACATGGAGGGGTCACGTGTGGTCATTGAGTACTTATATAGGACTAGGGTGGGTCACATGGGGTCATTGAGTACTTATATAGGACTAGGGTGGGTCACATGGGGTCATTTTGTACTTATATAGGACTAGGGTGGGTCACATGTGGTCATTGATTACTTATATATTACTAGGGTGGGTTACATGGGGTCATTGAGTTCTTATATAGGACTAGGGGGGTCACATGGAGTCATTGAGTACTTATATAGGACTAGGGTGGGTCACATGGGGTCATTGAGTACTTATATAGGAATAGGGTGGGTCGATGGGATCATTGAATACTTATATAGGACTAGGGGGGTCACATGGGGTCATTGAGTACTTATATATGACTAGGGGGGGTCACATGGGGTCATTGAGTACTTATATAGGAATAGGGTGGGTCACATGGGGTCATTGAGTACTTATATAGGACATGGGGGGGTCACGTGGGGTCATTGAGTACTTATATAGGAATAGGGTGGGTCACATGGGGTCATTGAGTACTTATATAGGACATGGAGGGGTCACGTGTGGTCATTGAGTACTTATATAGGACTAGGGTGGGTCACATGGGGTCATTGAGTACTTATATAGGAATAGGGTGGGTCGATGGGGTCATTGAGTACTTATATAGGACATGGGGGGGTCACATGGGGACATTAAGTACTTATATAGGACTAGGGGGGGTCACATGTGGTCATTGAGTACTTATATAGGACTAGGGTGGGTCACATGGGGTCATTGAGTACTTATATATGACTAGGGGGGTCACATGGGGTCATTAAATACTTGTATAGGACTAGGGGGGTCACATGGGGTCATTGAGTACTTATATAGGACTAGGGTGGGTCACATGGGGTCATTGAGTTCTTATATAGGACTAGGGTGCGTCAAATGTGGTCATTGAGTACTTATATAGTACTAGGGGGGTTACATGGGGTCATTGAGTACTTATATAGGAATAGGGTGGGTCACATAGGGTCAATGAGTACTTATATAGGACATGGAGGGGTCACGTGTGGTCTTTGAGTACTTATATAGGACATGGGGGGGTCACATGGGGTCATTAAGTACTTATATAGGACTAGGGGGGGTCACATGTGGTAATTGAGTACTTATATAGGACTAGGGTGGGTCACATGGGGTCATTGAGTACTTATATAGGACTAGGGGGTCACATGGGGTCATTGAGTACTTATATAGGACTAGGGTAGGTCACATGGGGTCATTGAGTACTTATATATGACTAGGGTGGGTCACATGGGGTCATTGAATACTTATATAGGAATAGGGTGGGTCACATGGGGTCATTGAGTACTTATATAGGACTAGGGTGGGTCACATGGGGTCATTGAGTACTTATATAGGAATAGGGTGGGTCGATGGGGTCATTGAGTACTTATATAGGACTAGGGGGGTCACATGGGGTCAATGAGTACTTATATATGACTAGGGGGGGTCACATGGGGTCATTGAGTACTTATATAGGAATAGGGTGGGTCACATGGGGTCATTGAGTACTTATATAGGACATGGGGGGGGGGGTCACATGGGGTCATTGAGTACTTATATAGGACTAGGGTGGGTCACATGGGGTCATTGATTACTTATATAGGAATAGGGTAGGTCACATGGGGTCATTGAGTACTTATATAGGACTAGGGGGTCACATGGGGTCATTTTGTACTTATATAGGACTAGGGTGGGTCACATGTGGTCATTGATTACTTATATATTACTAGGGGGGGTCACATGTGATCATTGAGTACTTATATAGGAATGGGGTGGGTCACATGGGTCATGGTGTACTTATATATTACTAGGGTAGGTCACATGGGGTCATTGAGTTCTTATATAGGACTAGGGTGCGTCACATTGGGTCATTGAGTTCTTATATATTACTAGGGTGGGTCACATGGGGTCATTGAGTTCTTATATAGGACTAGGGGGGTCACATGTGGTCATTGAGTACTTATATAGGACTAGGGTGGGTCACATGGGGTCATTGAGTACTTATATAGGACATGGAGGGGTCACGTGTGGTCATTGAGTACTTATATAGGACATGGGGGGGTCACATGGGGTCATTAAGTACTTATATAGGACTAGGGGGGGTCACATGTGGTCATTGAGTACTTTTATAGGACTAGGGTGGGTCACATGGGGTCATTGAGTACTTATATATGACTAGGGGGGTCACATGGGGTCATTAAGTACTTGTATAGGACTAGGGGGGTCACATGGGGTCATTGAGTACTTATATAGGACTAGGGTGGGTCACATGGGGTCATTGAGTACTTATATAGGAATAGGGTGCGTCGATGGGGTCATTGAGTACTTATATAGGACTAGGGGGGTCACATGGGGTCATTGAGTACTTATATAGGAATAGGGTGGGTCACATGGGGTCATTGAGTACTTATATAGGACTAGGGGGTCACATGGGGTCATTGCGTACTTATATAGGACTAGGGTGGGTCACATGGGTCATTGTGTACTTATATATTACTAGGGTGTGTCACATGGGGTCATTGAGTTCTTATATAGGACTAGGGTGCGTCACATTGGGTCATTGAGTACTTATATATTACTAGGGTGGGTCACATGGGGTCATTGAGTTCTTATATAGGACTAGGGTGCGTCACATGGGGTCATTGAGTACTTATATAGTACTAGGGGGGTCACATGGGTTCATTGAGTACTTATATAGGACATGGGGGGGTCACATGGGGTCATTATTTATATATATAGGACTAGGGGGGGGTCACATGTGGTCATTGAGTACTTATATAGGACTAGGGTGGGTCACATGGGGTCATTGAGTACTTATATAGGACATGGAGGGGTCACGTGTGGTCATTGAGTACTTATATAGGACTAGGGTGGGTCACATGGGGTCATTGAGTACTTATATAGGACTAGGGTGGGTCACATGGGGTCATTTTGTACTTATATAGGACTAGGGTGGGTCACATGTGGTCATTGATTACTTATATATTACTAGGGTGGGTCACATGGGGTCATTGAGTTCTTATATAGGACTAGGGGGGTCACATGGAGTCATTGAGTACTTATATAGGACTAGGGTGGGTCACATGGGGTCATTGAGTACTTATATAGGAATAGGGTGGGTCGATGGGATCATTGAGTACTTATATAGGACTAGGGGGGTCACATGGGGTCATTGAGTACTTATATATGACTAGGGGGGGTCACATGGGGTCATTGAGTACTTATATACGAATAGGGTGGGTCACATGGGGTCATTGAGTACTTATATAGGACATGGGGGGGTCACGTGGGGTCATTGAGTACTTATATAGGAATAGGGTGGGTCACATGGGGTCATTGAGTACTTATATAGGACATGGAGGGGTCACGTGTGGTCATTGAGTACTTATATAGGACTAGGGTGGGTCACATGGGGTCATTGAGTACTTATATAGGAATAGGGTGGGTCGATGGGGTCATTGAGTACTTATATAGGACATGGGGGGGTCACATGGGGTCATTAAGTACTTATATAGGACTAGGGGGGGTCACATGTGGTCATTGAGTACTTATATAGGACTAGGGTGAGTCACATGGGGTCATTGAGTACTTATATATGACTAGGGGGGTCACATGGGGTCATTAAATACTTGTATAGGACTAGGGGGGTCACATGGGGTCATTGAGTACTTATATAGGACTAGGGTGGGTCACATGGGGTCATTGAGTTCTTATATAGGACTAGGGTGCGTCAAATGTGGTCATTGAGTACTTATATAGTACTAGGGGGGTTACATGGGGTCATTGAGTACTTATATAGGAATAGGGTGGGTCACATAGGGTCAATGAGTACTTATATAGGAAATGGAGGGGTCACGTGTGGTCTTTGAGTACTTATATAGGACATGGGGGGGTCACATAGGGTCATTAAGTACTTATATAGGACTAGGGGGGGTCACATGTGGTAATTGGGTACTTATATAGGACAAGGGTGGGTCACATGGGGTCATTGAGTACTTATATAGGACTAGGGGGTCACATGGGGTCATTGAGTACTTATATAGGACTAGGGTAGGTCACATGGGGTCATTGAGTACTTATATATGACTAGGGTGGGTCACATGGGGTCATTGAGTACTTATATAGGAATAGGGTGGGTCACATGGGGTCATTGAGTACTTATATAGGACTAGGGTGGGTCACATGGGGTCATTGAGTACTTATATAGGAATAGGGTGGGTCGATGGGGTCATTGAGTACTTATATAGTACTAGGGGGGTCACATGGGTTCATTGAGTACTTATATAGGACATGGGGGGTCACATGTGATCATTGAGTACTTATATAGGAATGGGGTGGGTCACATGGGGTCATTGAGTACTTATATATTACTAGGGTGGGTCACATGGGATCATTGAGTTCTTATATAGGACTAGGGTGCGTCACATGGGATCATTGAGTACTTATATATGACTAGGGGGGGTCACATGGGGTCATTGAGTACTTATATAGGAATAGGGTGGGTCGATGGGATCATTGAGTACTTATATAGGACTAGGGGGGTCACATGGGGTCATTGAGTACTTATATAGGAATAGGGTGGGTCACATGGGGTCATTGAGTACTTATATAGGAATAGGGTGGGTCGATGGGATCATTGAGTACTTATATAGGACTAGGGGGGTCACATGGGGTCATTGAGTACTTATATATGACTAGGGAGGGTCACATGGGGTCATTGAGTACTTATATAGGACATAAGGGGGTCACGTGGGGTCATTGAGTACTTATATAGGACTAGGTTGGGTCACATGGGGTCATTGAGTTCTTATATAGGACTAGGGGGGTCACATGGAGTCATTGAGTACTTATATAGGACTAGGGTGGGTCACATGGGGTCATTGAGTACTTATATAGGAATAGGGTGGGTCGATGGGATCATTGAGTACTTATATAGGACTAGGGGGGTCACATGGGGTCATTAAGTACTTGTATAGGACTAGGGGGGTCACATGGGGTCATTGAGTACTTATATAGGACTAGGGTGGGTCACATGGGGTCATTGAGTACTTATATAGGAATAGGGTGGGTCGATGGGATCATTGAGTACTTATATAGGACTAGGGGGGTCACATGGGGTCATTGAGTACTTATATATTACTAGGGAGGGTCACATGGGGTCATTGAGTACTTATATAGGACATAAGGGGGTCACGTGGGGTCATTGAGTACTTATATAGGACTAGGTTGGGTCACATGGGGTCATTGAGTACTTATATAGGAATAGGGTGGGTCACATGGGGTCATTGAGTACTTATATAGGACATGGGGGGGCTCACATGGGGTCATTGAGTACTTATATAGGACATGGGGTTTCACATGGGGTCATTAAGTACTTATATAGGACTAGGGTGGGTCACATGGGGTCATTGAGTACTTATATAGGAATAGGGTGGGTCGATGGGATCATTGAGTACTTATATAGGAATAGGGTGGGTCACATGGGGTCATTGAGTACTTATATAGGACATGGAGGGGTCACGTGTGGTCATTGAGTTCTTATATAGGACTAGGGTGGGTCACATGGGGTCATTGAGTACTTATATAGGAATAGGGTGGGTCGATGGGGTCATTGAGTACTTATATAGGACTAGGGGGGTCACATGGGGTCAATGAGTACTTATATATGACTAGGGGGGGTCACAAGGGGTCATTGAGTACTTATATAGGACTAGGGTGGGTCACATGGGGTCATTTTGTACTTATATAGGACTAGGGTGGGTCACATGTGGTCATTGATTACTTATATATTACTAGGGTGGGTCACATGGGGTCATTGAGTTCTTATATAGGACTAGGGTGCGTCAAATGTGGTCATTGAGTACTTATATAGTACTAGGGGGGTTACATGGGGTCATTGAGTACTTATATAGGATATGGGGGGGTCACGTGGGGTCATTGAGTACTTATATAGGACTAGGGTGGGTCACATGGGGTCATTAAGTACTTATATAGGAATAGGGGGGGTCACATGTGATCATTGAGTACTTATATAGGAATAGGGTGGGTCACATGGGGTCATTGAGTATTTATATAGGACTAGGGGGTCACATGGGGTCATTGAGTACTTATATAGAACTAGGGTGGGTCACATGGGTCATGGTGTACTTATATATTACTAGGGTAGGTCACATGGGGTCATTGAGTTCTTATATAGGACTAGGGTGCGTCACATTGGGTCACTGAGTTCTTATATATTACTAGGGTGGGTCACATGGGGTCATTGAGTTCTTATATAGGACTAGGGGGGTCACATGGGTTCATTGAGTACTTATATAGGACATGGGGGGGTCACATGGGGTCATTAAGTACTTATATAGGACTAGGGGGGGTCACATGTGGTCATTGAGTACTTATATAGGACTAGGGTGGGTCACATGGGGTCATTGAGTACTTATATATGACTAGGGGGGTCACATGGGGTCATTAAGTACTTGTATAGGACTAGGGGGGTCACATGGGGTCATTGAGTACTTATATAGGACTAGGGTGGGTCACATGGGGTCATTGAGTACTTATATAGGAATAGGGTGCGTCGATGGGGTCATTGAGTACTTATATAGGACTAGGGGGGTCACATGGGGTCATTGAGTACTTATATAGGAATAGGGTGGGTCACATGGGGTCATTGAGTACTTATATAGGACTAGGGGGTCACATGGGGTCATTGCGTACTTATATAGGACTAGGGTGGGTCACATGGGGTCATTGAGTTCTTATATAGGACTAGGGGGGTCACATGTGGTCATTGAGTACTTATATAGGACTAGGGTGGGTCACATGGGGTCATTGAGTACTTATATAGGACATGGAGGGGTCACGTGTGGTCATTGAGTACTTATATAGGACATGGGGGGGTCACATGGGGTCATTAAGTACTTATATAGGACTAGGGGGGGTCACATGTGGTCATTGAGTACTTATATAGGACTAGGGTGGGTCACATGGGGTCATTGAGTACTTATATATGACTAGGGGGGTCACATGGGGTCATTGAGTACTTATATAGGACATGGAGGGGTCACGTGTGGTCATTGAGTTCTTATATAGGACTAGGGTGGGTCACATGGGGTCATTGAGTACTTATATAGGAATAGGGTGGGTCGATGGGGTCATTGAGTACTTATATAGGACTAGGGTGGGTCACATGGGGTCATTGAGTACTTATATAGGACATGGGGGGGTCACATGGGGTCATTAAGTACTTATATAGGACTAGGGGGGGTCACATGTGGTCATTGAGTACTTATATAGGACTAGGGTGGGTCACATGGGGTCATTGAGTACTTATATAGGAATAGGGTGGGTCACATGGGGTCATTGAGTACTTATATAGGACATGGAGGGGTCACGTGTGGTCATTGAGTTCTTATATAGGACTAGGGTGGGTCACATGGGGTCATTGAGTACTTATATAGGAATAGGGTGGGTCGAGGGGGTCATTGAGTACTTATATAGGACTAGGGGGGTCACATGGGGTCAATGAGTACTTATATATGACTAGGGGGGGTCACAAGGGGTCATTGAGTACTTATATAGGAATAGGGTGGGTCACATGGGGTCATTGAGTACTTATATAGGACATGGGGGGGGTCACATGGGGTCATTGAGTACTTATATAGGACATGGGGTTTCACATGGGGTCATTAAGTACTTATATAGGACTAGGGGGGGGTCACATTGGGTCATTGAGTACTTACATAGGACTAGGGTGGGTCACATGGGGTCATTTTGTACTTATATAGGACTAGGGTGGGTCACATGTGGTCATTGATTACTTATATATTACTAGGGTGGGTCACATGGGGTCATTGAGTTCTTATATAGGACTAGGGTGCGTCAAATGTGGTCATTGAGTACTTATATAGTACTAGGGGGGTTACATGGGGTCATTGAGTACTTATATAGGATATGGGGGGGTCACGTGGGGTCATTGAGTACTTATATAGGACTAGGGTGGGTCACATGGGGTCATTAAGTACTTATATAGGAATAGGGGGGGTCACATGTGATCATTGAGTACTTATATAGGAATAGGGTGGGTCACATGGGGTCATTGAGTATTTATATAGGACTAGGGGGTCACATGGGGTCATTGAGTACTTATATAGAACTAGGGTGGGTCACATGGGTGATGGTGTACTTATATATTACTAGGGTAGGTCACATGGGGTCATTGAGTTCTTATATAGGACTAGGGTGCGTCACATTGGGTCACTGAGTTCTTATATATTACTAGGGTGGGTCACATGGGGTCATTGAGTTCTTATATAGGACTAGGGGGGTCACATGGGTTCATTGAGTACTTATATAGGACATGGGGGGGTCACATGGGGTCATTAAGTACTTATATAGGACTAGGGGGGGTCACATGTGGTCATTGAGTACTTATATAGGACTAGGGTGGGTCACATGGGGTCATTGAGTACTTATATATGACTAGGGGGGTCACATGGGGTCATTAAGTACTTGTATAGGACTAGGGGGGTCACATGGGGTCATTGAGTACTTATATAGGACTAGGGTGGGTCACATGGGGTCATTGAGTACTTATATAGGAATAGGGTGCGTCGATGGGGTCATTGAGTACTTATATAGGACTAGGGGGGTCACATGGGGTCATTGAGTACTTATATAGGAATAGGGTGGGTCACATGGGGTCATTGAGTTCTTATATAGGACTAGGGGGGTCACATGTGGTCATTGAGTACTTATATAGGACTAGGGTGGGTCACATGGGGTCATTGAGTACTTATATAGGACATGGAGGGGTCACGTGTGGTCATTGAGTACTTATATAGGACATGGGGGGGTCACATGGGGTCATTAAGTACTTATATAGGACTAGGGGGGGTCACATGTGGTCATTGAGTACTTATATAGGACTAGGGTGGGTCACATGGGGTCATTGAGTACTTATATATGACTAGGGGGGTCACATGGGGTCATTGAGTTCTTATATAGGACTAGGGTGGGTCACATGGGGTCATTGAGTACTTATATATGACTAGGGGGGTCACATTGGGTCATTGAGTTCTTATATATTACTAGGGTGGGTCGATGGGGTCATTGAGTACTTATATAGGATTAGGGGGGTCACATGGGGTCAATGAGTACTTATATATGACTAGGGGGGGTCACATGGGGTCATTGAGTACTTATATAGGAATAGGGTGGGTCACATGGGGTCATTGAGTACTTATATAGGACATGGGGGGGGGGGTCACATGGGGTCATTGAGTACTTATATAGGACATGGGGTTTCACATGGGGTCATTAAGTACTTATATAGGACTAGGGGGGGGGTCACATGGGGTCATTGAGTACTTATATAGGACTAGGGTGGGTCACATGGGGTCATTTTGTACTTATATAGAACTAGGGTGGGTCACATGTGGTCATTGATTACTTATATATTACTAGGGTGGGTCACATGGGGTCATTGAGTTCTTATATAGGACTAGGGTGCGTCAAATGTGGTCATTGAGTACTTATATAGTACTAGGGGGGTTACATGGGGTCATTGAGTACTTATATAGGATATGGGGGGGTCACGTGGGGTCATTGAGTACTTATATAGGACTAGGGTGGGTCACATGGGGTCATTAAGTACTTATATAGGAATAGGGGGGGTCACATGTGGTCATTGATTACTTATATATTACTAGGGTGGGTCACATGGGGTCATTGAGTTCTTATATAGGACTAGGGTGCGTCAAATGTGGTCATTGAGTACTTATATAGTACTAGGGGGGTTACATGGGGTCATTGAGTACTTATATAGGATATGGGGGGGTCACGTGGGGTCATTGAGTACTTATATAGGACTAGGGTGGGTCACATGGGGTCATTAAGTACTTATATAGGAATAGGGGGGGTCACATGTGATCATTGAGTACTTATATAGGAATGGGGTGGGTCACATGGGGTCATTGAGTACTTATATAGAACTAGGGTGGGTCACATGGGTCATGGTGTACTTATATATTACTAGGGTAGGTCACATGGGGTCATTGAGTTCTTATATAGGACTAGGGTGCGTCACATTGGGTCATTGAGTTCTTATATATTACTAGGGTGGGTCACATGGGGTCATTGAGTTCTTATATAGGACTAGGGTGCGTCACATGGGGTCATTGAGTACTTATATAGGACATGGGGGGGGGGGTCACATGGGGTCATTGAGTACTTATATAGGACTAGGGTGGGTCACATGGGGTCATTGATTACTTATATATGACTAGGGGTGGTCAAATAGGGTCATTGAGTACTTATATAGGACATGGGGTGTCACATGGGGTCATTAAGTACTTATATAGGACTAGGGGGGGGGTCACATGGGGTCATTGAGTACTTATATAGGACTAGGTTGGGTCACATGGGGTCATTTTGTACTTATATAGGACTAGGGTGGGTCACATGTGGTCATTGATTACTTATATATTACTAGGGTGGGTCACATGGGGTCATTGAGTTCTTATATAGGACTAGGGTGCATCAAATGTGGTCATTGAGTACTTATATAGTACTAGGGGGGTTACATGGGGTCATTGAGTACTTATATAGGATATGGGGGGGTCACGTGGGGTCATTGAGTACTTATATAGGACTAGGGTGGGTCACATGGGGTCATTAAGTACTTATATAGGAATAGGGGGGGTCACATGTGATCATTGAGTACTTATATAGGAATGGGGTGGGTCACATGGGGCCATTGAGTACTTATGTAGGACTAGGGGGTCACATGGGGTCATTGAGTACTTATATAGGACTAGGGTGGGTCACATGGGTCATGGTGTACTTATATATTACTAGGGTAGGTCACATGGGTCATGGTGTACTTATATATTACTAGGGTAGGTCACATGGGGTCATTGAGTTCTTATATAGAACTAGGGTGCGTCACATTGGGTCATTGAGTTCTTATATATTACTAGGGTGGGTCACATGGGGTCATTGAGTTCTTATATAGGACTAGGGGGGTCACATGTGGTCATTGAGTACTTATATAGGACTAGGGTGGGTCACATGGGGTCATTGAGTACTTATATAGGACATGGGGGGGTCACATGGGGTCATTAAGTACTTATATAGGACTAGGGGGGGTCACATGTGGTCATTGAGTACTTTTATAGGACTAGGGTGGGTCACATGGGGTCATTGAGTACTTATATATGACTAGGGGGGTCACATGGGGTCATTAAGTACTTGTATAGGACTAGGGGGGTCACATGGGGTCATTGAGTACTTATATAGGACTAGGGTGGGTCACATGGGGTCATTGAGTACTTATATAGGAATAGGGTGCGTCGATGGGGTCATTGAGTACTTATATAGGACTAGGGGGGTCACATGGGGTCATTGAGTACTTATATAGGAATAGGGTGGGTCACATGGGGTCATTGAGTACTTATATAGGACTAGGGGGTCACATGGGGTCATTGCGTACTTATATAGGACTAGGGTGGGTCACATGGGTCATTGTGTACTTATATATTACTAGGGTGGGTCACATGGGGTCATTGAGTTCTTATATAGGACTAGGGTGCGTCACATTGGGTCATTGAGTACTTATATATTACTAGGGTGGGTCACATGGGGTCATTGAGTTCTTATATAGGACTAGGGTGCGTCACATGGGGTCATTGAGTACTTATATAGTACTAGGGGGGTCACATGGGTTCATTGAGTACTTATATAGGACATGGGGGGGTCACATGGGGTCATTATTTATATATATAGGACTAGGGGGGGGTCACATGTGGTCATTGAGTACTTATATAGGACTAGGGTGGGTCACATGGGGTCATTGAGTACTTATATAGGACATGGAGGGGTCACGTGTGGTCATTGAGTACTTATATAGGACTAGGGTGGGTCACATGGGGTCATTGAGTACTTATATAGGACTAGGGTGGGTCACATGGGGTCATTTTGTACTTATATAGGACTAGGGTGGGTCACATGTGGTCATTGATTACTTATATATTACTAGGGTGGGTCACATGGGGTCATTGAGTTCTTATATAGGACTAGGGGGGTCACATGGAGTCATTGAGTACTTATATAGGACTAGGGTGGGTCACATGGGGTCATTGAGTACTTATATAGGAATAGGGTGGGTCGATGGGATCATTGAGTACTTATATAGGACTAGGGGGGTCACATGGGGTCATTGAGTACTTATATATGACTAGGGGGGGTCACATGGGGTCATTGAGTACTTATATAGGAATAGGGTGGGTCACATGGGGTCATTGAGTACTTATATAGGACATGGGGGCGTCACGTGGGGTCATTGAGTACTTATATAGGAATAGGGTGGGTCACATGGGGTCATTGAGTACTTATATAGGACATGGAGGGGTCACGTGTGGTCATTGAGTACTTATATAGGACTAGGGTGGGTCACATGGGGTCATTGAGTACTTATATAGGAATAGGGTGGGTCGATGGGGTCATTGAGTACTTATATAGGACATGGGGTGGTCACATGGGGTCATTAAGTACTTATATAGGACTAGGGGGGGTCACATGTGGTCATTGAGTACTTATATAGGACTAGGGTTGGTCACATGGGGTCATTGAGTACTTATATATGACTAGGGGGGTCACATAGGGTCATTAAATACTTGTATAGGACTAGGGGGGTCACATGGGGTCATTGAGTACTTATATAGGACTAGGGTGGGTCACATGGGGTCATTGAGTTCTTATATAGGACTAGGGTGCGTCAAATGTGGTCATTGAGTACTTATATAGTACTAGGGGGGTTACATGGGGTCATTGAGTACTTATATAGGAATAGGGTGGGTCACATAGGGTCAATGAGTACTTATATAGGACATGGAGGGGTCACGTGTGGTCTTTGAGTACTTATATAGGACATGGGGGGGTCACATGGGGTCATTAAGTACTTATATAGGACTAGGGGGGGTCACATGTGGTAATTGAGTACTTATATAGGACTAGGGTGGGTCACATGGGGTCATTGAGTACTTATATATGACTAGGGGGGTCACATGGGGTCATTGAGTTCTTATATAGGACTGGGGTGCGTCACATTGGGTCATTGAGTTCTTATATATTACTAGGGTGGGTCGATGGGGTCATTGAGTACTTATATAGGACTAGGGGGGTCACATGGGGTCAATGAGTACTTATATATGACTAGGGGGGGTCACATGGGGTCATTGAGTACTTATATAGGAATAGGGTGGGTCACATGGGGTCATTGAGTACTTATATAGGACATGGGGGGGGGGTCACATGGGGTCATTGAGTACTTATATAGGACATGGGGTTTCACATGGGGTCATTAAGTACTTATATAGGACTAGGGGGGGGTCACATGGGGTCATTGAGTACTTATATAGGACTAGGGTGGGTCACATGGGGTCATTTTGTACTTATATAGAACTAGGGTTGGTCACATGTGGTCATTGATTACTTATATATTACTAGGGTGGGTCACATGGGGTCATTGAGTTCTTATATAGGACTAGGGTGCGTCAAATGTGGTCATTGAGTACTTATATAGTACTAGGGGGGTTACATGGGGTCATTGAGTACTTATATAGGATATGGGGGGGTCACGTGGGGTCATTGAGTACTTATATAGGACTAGGGTGGGTCACATGGGGTCATTAAGTACTTATATAGGAGTAGGGGGGGTCACATGTGAATATTTAGTACTTATATAGGAATGGGGTGGGTCACATGGGGTCATTGAGTACTTATATAGAACTAGGGTGGGTCACATGGGTCATGGTGTACTTATATATTACTAGGGTAGGTCACATGGGGTCATTGAGTTCTTATATAGGACTAGGGTGCGTCACATTGGGTCATTGAGTTCTTATATATTACTAGGGTGGGTCACATGGGGTCATTGAGTTCTTATATAGGACTAGGGTGCGTCACATGGGGTCATTGAGTACTTATATAGGACATGGGGGGGGGTCACATGGGGTCATTGAGTACTTATATAGGACTAGGGTGGGTCACATGGGGTCATTGATTACTTATATATGACTAGGGGTGGTCAAATAGGGTCATTGAGTACTTATATAGGACATGGGGTGTCACATGGGGTCATTAAGTACTTATATAGGACTAGGGGGGGTCACATGGGGTCATTGAGTACTTATATAGGACTAGGGTGGGTCACATGGGGTCATTTTGTACTTATATAGGACTAGGGTGGGTCACATGTGGTCATTGATTACTTATATATTACTAGGGTGGGTCACATGGGGTCATTGAGTTCTTATATAGGACTAGGGTGCATCAAATGTGGTCATTGAGTACTTATATAGTACTAGGGGGGTTACATGGGGTCATTGAGTACTTATATAGGATATGGGGGGGTCACGTGGGGTCATTGAGTACTTATATAGGACTAGGGTGGGTCACATGGGGTCATTAAGTACTTATATAGGAATAGGGGGGGTCACATGTGATCATTGAGTACTTATATAGGAATGGGGTGGGTCACATGGGGCCATTGAGTACTTATATAGGACTAGGGGGTCACATGGGGTCATTGAGTACTTATATAGGACTAGGGTGGGTCACATGGGTCATGGTGTACTTATATATTACTAGGGTAGGTCACATGGGGTCATTGAGTTCTTATATAGGACTAGGGTGCGTCACATTGGGTCATTGAGTTCTTATATATTACTAGGGTGGGTCACATGGGGTCATTGAGTTCTTATATAGGTCTAGGGTGCGTCACATGGGGTCATTGAGTACTTATATTGTACTACGGGGGTCACATGGTTTCACTGAGTACTTATATAGGACATGGGGGGGTCACATGGGGTCATTAAGTACTTATATAGGACTAGGGGGGGTCACATGTGGTCTTTGAGTACTTATATAGGACTAGTGTGGGTCACATGGGGTCATTGAGTACTTATATAGGAATGGGGTGGGTCACATGGGGTCATTGAGTACTTATATAGGACTAGGGGGTCACATGGGGTCATTGAGTACTTATATAGAACTAGGGTGGGTCACATGGGTCATGGTGTACTTATATATTACTAGGGTAGGTCACATGGGGTCATTGAGTTCTTATATAGGACTAGGGTGCGTCACATTGGGTCATTGAGTTCTTATATATTACTAGGGTGGGTCACATGGGGTCATTAAGTACTTATATAGGACTAGGGGGGGTCACATGTGGTCATTGAGTACTTTTATAGGACTAGGGTGGGTCACATGGGGTCATTGAGTACTTATATATGACTAGGGGGGTCACATGGGGTCATTAAGTACTTGTATAGGACTAGGGGGGTCACATGGGGTCATTGAGTACTTATATAGTACTAGGGTGGGTCACATGGGGTCATTGAGTACTTATATAGGAATAGGGTGCGTCGATGGGGTCATTGAGTACTTATATAGGACTAGGGGGGTCACATGGGGTCAATGAGTACTTATATAGGAATAGGGTGGGTCACATGGGGTCATTGAGTACTTATATAGGACTAGGGGGTCACATGGGGTCATTGCGTACTTATATAGGACTAGGGTGGGTCACATGGGTCATTGTGTACATATATATTACTAGGGTGGGTCACATGGGGTCATTGAGTTCTTATATAGGACTAGGGTGCGTCACATTGGGTCATTGAGTACTTATATATTACTAGGGTGGGTCACATGGGGTCATTGAGTTCTTATATAGGACTAGGGTGCGTCACATGGGGTCATTGAGTACTTATATAGTACTAGGGGGGTCACATGGTTTCATTGAGTACTTATATAGGACATGGGGGGGTCACATGGGGTCATTATTTATATATATAGGACTAGGGGGGGGTCACATGTGGTCATTGAGTACTTATATAGGACTAGGGTGGGTCACATGGGGTCATTGAGTACTTATATAGGACATGGAGGGGTCACGTGTGGTCATTGAGTACTTATATAGGACTAGGGTGGGTCACATGGGGTCATTGAGTACTTATATAGGACTAGGGTGGGTCACATGGGGTCATTTTGTACTTATATAGGAGTAGGGTGGGTCACATGTGGTCATTGATTACTTATATATTACTAGGGTGGGTCACATGGGGTCATTGAGTTCTTATATAGGACTAGGGGGGTCACATGGAGTCATTGAGTACTTATATAGGACTAGGGTGGGTCACATGGGGTCATTGAGTACTTATATAGGAATAGGGTGGGTCGATGGGATCATTGAGTACTTATATAGGACTAGGGGGGTCACATGGGGTCATTGAGTACTTATATATGACTAGGGGGGGTCACATGGGGTCATTGAGTACTTATATAGGAATAGGGTGGGTCACATGGGGTCATTGAGTACTTATATAGGACATGGGGGGGTCACGTGGGGTCATTGAGTACTTATATAGGAATAGGGTGGGTCACATGGGGTCATTGAGTACTTATATAGGACATGAAGGGGTCACGTGTGGTCATTGAGTACTTATATAGGACTAGGGTGGGTCACATGGGGTCATTGAGTACTTATATAGGAATAGGGTGGGTCGATGGGGTCATTGAGTACTTATATAGGACTAGGGGGGTCACATGGGGTCAATGAGTACTTATATATGACTAGGGGGGGTCACATGGGGTCATTGAGTACTTATATAGGAATAGGGTGGGTCACATGGGGTCATTGAGTACTTATATAGGACATGGGGGGGGGTCAAATGGGGTCATTGAGTACTTATATAGGACATGGGGTTTCACATGGGGTCATTAAGTACTTTTATAGGACTAGGGGGGGGTCACATGGGGTCATTGAGTACTTATATAGGACTAGGGTGGGTCACATGGGGTCATTTTGTACTTATATAGAACTAGGGTGGGTCACATGTGGTCATTGATTACTTATATATTACTAGGGTGGGTCACATGGGGTCATTGAGTTCTTATATAGGACTAGGGTGCGTCAAATGTGGTCATTGAGTACTTATATAGTACTAGGGGGGTTACATGGGGTCATTGAGTACTTATATAGGATATGGGGGGGTCACGTGGGGTCATTGAGTACTTATATAGGACTAGGGTGGGTCACATGGGGTCATTAAGTACTTATATAGGAATAGGGGGGGTCACATATGGTCATTGATTACTTATATATTACTAGGGTGGGTCACATGGGGTCATTGAGTTCTTATATAGGACTAGGGTGCGTCAAATGTGGTCATTGAGTACTTATATAGTACTAGGGGGGTTACATGGGGTCATTGAGTACTTATATAGGAATAGGGGGGGTCACATGTGATCATTGAGTACTTATATAGGAATGGGGTGGGTCACATGGGGTCATTGAGTACTTATATAGGACAAGGGGGTCACATGGGGTCATTGAGTACTTATATAGAACTAGGGTGGGTCACATGGGCCATGGTGTACTTATATATTACTAAGGTAGGTCACATGGGGTCATTGAGTTCTTATATAGGACTAGGGTGCGTCACATTGGGTCATTGAGTTCTTATATATTACTAGGGTGGGTCACATGGGGTCATTGAGTTCTTATATAGGACTAGGGTGCGTCACATGGGGTCATTGAGTACTTATATAGGACATGGGGGGGGGGGGGTCACATGGGGTCATTGAGTACTTATATAGGACTAGGGTGGGTCACATGGGGTCATTGATTACTTATATATGACTAGGGGTGGTCAAATAGGGTCATTGAGTACTTATATAGGACATGGGGTGTCACATGGGGTCATTAAGTACTTATATATTACTAGGGTGGGTCACATGGGGTCATTGAGTTCTTATATAGGACTAGGGTGCATCAAATGTGGTCATTGAGTACTTATATAGTACTAGGGGGGTTACATGGGGTCATTGAGTACTTATATAGGATATGGGGGGGTCACGTGGGGTCATTGAGTACTTATATAGGACTAGGGTGGTTCACATGGGGTCATTAAGTACTTATATAGGAATAGGGGGGGTCACATGTGATCATTGAGTACTTATATAGGAATGGGGTGGGTCACATGGGGCCATTGAGTACTTATATAGGACTAGGGTGTCACATGGGGTCATTGAGTACTTATGTAGGACTAGGGTGGGTCACATGGGTCATGGTGTACTTATATATTACTAGGGTAGGTCACATGGGGTCATTTAGTTCTTATATAGGACTAGGGTGCGTCACATTGGGTCATTGAGTTCTTATATATTACTAGGGTGGGTCACATGGGGTCATTGAGTTCTTATATAGGACTAGGGTGCGTCACATGGGGTCATTGAGTACTTATATTGTACTAGGGGGGTCACATGGGTTCATTGAGTACTTATATTGGACATGGGGGGGTCACATGGGGTCATTAAGTACTTATATAGGACTAGGGGGGGTCACATGTGGTCTTTGAGTACTTATATAGGACTAGGGTGGGTCACATGGGGTCATTGAGTACTTATATATGACTAGGGGGGGTCACATGGGGTCATTAAGTACTTGTATAGGACTAGGGGGGTCACATGGGGTCATTGAGTACTTATATAGGACTAGGGTGGGTCACATGGGGTCATTGAGTACTTATATAGGAATAGGGTGGGTCGATGGGGTCATTGAGTACTTATATAGGACTAGGGGGGTCACATGGGGTCATTGAGTACTTATATAGGAATAGGGTGGGTCACATGGGGTCATTGAGTACTTATATAGGACTAGGGGGTCACATGGGGTCATTGAGTACTTATATAGGACTAGGGTGGGTCACATGGGTCATTGTGTACTTATATATTACTAGGGTGGGTCACATGGGGTCATTGAGTTCTTATATAGGACTAGGGTGCGTCACATTGGGTCATTGAGTACTTATATATTACTAGGGTGGGTCACATGGGGTCATTGAGTTCTTATATAGAACTAGGGTGCGTCACATGGGGTCATTGAGTACTTATATAGTACTAGGGGGGTCACATGGGTTCATTGAGTACTTATATAGGACATGGGGGGGTCACATGGGGTAATTAAGTACTTATATAGGACTAGGGGGGGGTCACATGTGGTCATTGAGTACTTATATATGACTAAGGGGGGTCACATGGGGTCATTAAGTACTTGTATAGGACTAGGGGGGTCACATGGGGTCATTGAGTACTTATATAGAACTAGGGTGGGTCACATGTGGTCATTGAGTACTTATATAGGAATAGGGTGGGTCACATGGGGTCATTGAGTACTTATATAGGACATGGAGGGGTCACGTGTGGTCATTGAGTACTTATATAGGACTAGGGTGGGTCACATGGGGTCATTGAGTACTTATATAGGAATAGGGTGGGTCGATGGGGTCATTGAGTACTTATATAGGACTAGGGGGGTCACATGGGGTCAATGAGTACTTATATATGACTAGGGGGGGTCACATGGGGTCATTGAGTACTTATATAGGAATAGGGTGGGTCACATGGGGTCATTGAGTACTTATATAGGACATGGGGGGGGGGTCACATGGGGTCATTGAGTATTTATATAGGACTAGGGTGGGTCACATGGGGTCATTGATTACTTATATATGACTAGGGGTGGTCAAATAGGGTCATTGAGTACTTATATAGGACATGGGGTGTCACATGGGGTCATTAAGTACTTATATAGGACTAGGGGGGGGTCACATGGGGTCATTGAGTACTTATATAGGACTAGGGTGGGTCACATGGGGTCATTTTGTACTTATATAGGACTAGGGTGGGTCACATGTGGTCATTGATAACTTATATATTACTAGGGGGGGTCACATGTGATCATTGAGTACTTATATAGGAATGGGGTGGGTCACATGGTGTCATTGAGTACTTATATAGGACTAGGGTGGGTCACATGGGTCATGGTGTACTTATATATTACTAGGGTAGGTCACATGGGGTCATTGAGTTCTTATATAGGACTAGGTTGCGTCACATTGGGTCATTGAGTTCTTATATATTACTAGGGTGGGTCACATGGGGTCATTGAGTTCTTATATAGGACTAGGGTGCGTCACATGGGGTCATTGAGTACTTATATTGTACTAGGGGGGTCACATGGGTTCATTGAGTACTTATATAGGACATGGGGGGGGGTCACATGGGGTCATTAAGTACTTATATAGGACTAGGGGGGGTCACATGTGGTCTTTGAGTACTTATATAGGACTAGGGTGGGTCACATGGGGTCATTGAGTACTTATATATGACTAGGGGGGGTCACATGGGGTCATTAAGCACTTGTATAGGAATAGGGGGGTCACATGGGGTCATTGAGTACTTATATAGGACTAGGGTGGGTCACATGGGGTCATTGAGTACTTATATAGGAATAGGGTGGGTCGATGGGGTCATTGAGTACTTATATAGTACTAGGGGGGTTACATGGGGTCATGGAGTACTTATATAGGATATGGGGGGGTCACGTGGGGTCATTGAGTACTTATATAGGACTAGGGTGGGTCACATGGGGTCATTAAGTACTTATATAGGAATAGGGGGGGTCACATGTGATCATTGAGTACTTATATAGGAATGGGGTGGGTCACATGGGGTCATTGAGTAATTATATAGAACTAGGGTGGGTCACATGGGTCATGGTGTACTTATATATTACTAGGGTAGGTCACATGGGGTCATTGAGTTCTTATATAGGACTAGGGTGCGTCACATTGGGTCATTGAGTTCTTATATATTACTAGGGTGGGTCACATGGGGTCATTGAGTTCTTATATAGGACTAGGAGGGTCACATGTGGTCATTGAGTACTTATATTGGACTAGGGTGGGTCACATGGGGTCATTGAGTACTTATATAGGACATGGAGGGGTCACGTGTGGTCATTGAGTACTTATATAGGACATGGGGGGGTCACATGGGGTCATTAAGTACTTATATAGGACTAGGGGGGGTCACATGTTGTCATTGAGTACTTATATAGGACTAGGGTGGGTCACATGGGGTCATTGAGTACTTATATATGACTAGGGGGGTCACATGGGGTCATTAAGTACTTGTATAGGACTAGGGGGGTCACATGGGGTCATTGAGTACTTATATAGGACTAGGGTGGGTCACATGTGGTCATTGAGTACTTATATAGGAATAGGGTGCGTCGATGGGGTCATTGAGTACTTATATAGGACTAGGGGGGTCACATGGGGTCATTGAGTACTTATATAGGACTAGGGTGGGTCACATGGGGTCATTGAGTACTTATATAGGAATAGGGTGGGTCGATGGGGTCATTGAGTACTTATATAGGACTAGGGGGGTCACATGGGATCAATGAGTACTTATATATGACTAGGGGGGGTCACATGGGGTCATTGAGTACTTATATAGGAATAGGGTGGGTCAAATGGGGTCATTGAGTACTTATATAGGACATGGGGGGGGGTCACATGGGGTCATTGAGTACTTATATAGGACATGGGGTTTCACAAGGGGTCATTAAGTACTTATATAGGACTAGGGGGGGGTCACATGGGGTCATTGAGTACTTATATAGGACTAGGGTGGGTCACATGGGGTCATTTTGTACTTATATTGGACTAGGGTGGGTCACATGTGGTCATTGATTACTTATATATTACTAGGGTGGGTCACATGGGGTCATTGAGTTCTTATATAGGACTAGCGTGCGTCACATTGGGTCATTGAGAACTTATATATTACTAGGGTGGGTCACATGGGGTCATTGAGTTCTTATATAGAACTAGGGTGCGTCACATGGGGTCATTGAGTACTTATATAGTACTAGAGGGGTCACATGGGTTCATTGAGTACTTATATAGGACATGGGGGGGTCACATGGGGTCATTAAGTACTTATATAGGACTAGCGTGCGTCACATTGGGTCATTGAGAACTTATATATTACTAGGGTGGGTCACATGGGGTCATTGAGTTCTTATATAGAACTAGGGTGCGTCACATGGGGTCATTGAGTACTTATATAGTACTAGAGGGGTCACATGGGTTCATTGAGTACTTATATAGGACATGGGGGGGTCACATGGGGTCATTAAGTACTTATATAGGACTAGGGGGTGGTCACATGTGGTCATTGAATACTTATATAGGACTAGGGTGGGTCACATGGGGTCATTGAGTACTTATATATGACTAAGGGGGATCACATGGGGTCATTAAGTACTTGTATAGGACTAGGGGGGTCACATGGGGTCATTGAGTACTTATATAGGACTAGGGTGGGTCACATGGGGTCATTGAGTACTTATATAGGACTAGGGTGGGTCACATGGGGTCATTGAGTACTTATATAGGAATAGGGTGGGTCACATGGGGTCATTGAGTACTTATATAGGACATGGAGGGGTCACGTGTGGTCATTGAGTACTTATATAGGAATAGGGTGGGTCGATGGGGTCATTGAGTACTTATATAGGACTAGGGGGGTCACATGGGGTCAATGAGTACTTATATAGGACTAGGGTGGGTCACATGGGGTCATTGAGTACTTATATAGGAATAGGGTGGGTCGATGGGGTCATTGAGTACTTATATAGTACTAGGGGGGTTACATGGGGTCATTGAGTACTTATATAGGATATGGGGGGGTCACGTGGGGTCATTGAGTACTTATATAGGACTAGGGTGGGTCACATGGGGTCATTGAGTACTTATATAGGAATAGGGTGGGTCGATGGGGTCATTGAGTACTTATATAGTACTAGGGGGGTTACATGGGGTCATTGAGTACTTATATAGGATATGGGGGGGTCACGTGGGGTCATTGAGTACTTATATAGTACTAGGGGGGTTACATGGGGTCATTGAGTACTTATATAGGATATGGGGGGGTCACGTGGGGTCATTGAGTACTTATATAGGACTAGGGTGGGTCACATGGGGTCATTAAGTACTTATATAGGAATAGGGGGGGTCACATGTGATCATTGAGTACTTATATAGGAATGGGGTGGGTCACATGGGGTCATTGAGTACTTATATAGGACTAGGGGGGTCACATGGGGTCATTGAGTACTTATATAGGACTAGGGTGGGTCACATGGGGTCATTGAGTACTTATATAGGAATAGGGTGGGTCGATGGGGTCATTGAGTACTTATATAGGACTAGGGGGGTCACATGGGGTCAATGAGTACTTATATATGACTAGGGGGGGTCACATGGGGTCATTGAGTACTTATATAGGAATAGGGTGGGTCACATGGGGTCATTGAGTACTTATATAGGACATGGGGGGGGGGGGGGGTCACATGGGGTCATTGAGTACTTATATAGGACATGGGGTTTCACAAGGGGTCATTAAGTACTTATATAGGACTAGGGGGGGGTCACATGGGGTCATTGAGTACTTATATAGGACTAGGGTGGGTCACATGGGGTCATTTTGTACTTATATAGGACTAGGGTGGGTCACATGTGGTCATTGATTACTTATATATTACTAGGGTGGGTCACATGGGGTCATTGAGTTCTTATATAGGACTAGCGTGCGTCACATTGGGTCATTGAGAACTTATATATTACTAGGGTGGGTCACATGGGGTCATTGAGTTCTTATATAGAACTAGGGTGCGTCACATGGGGTCATTGAGTACTTATATAGTACTAGAGGGGTCACATGGGTTCATTGAGTACTTATATAGGACATGGGGGGTCACATGGGGTCATTAAGTACTTATATAGGACTAGGGGGGGGTCACATGTGGTCATTGAATACTTATATAGGACTAGGGTGGGTCACATGGGGTCATTGAGTACTTATATATGACTAAGGGGGATCACATGGGGTCATTAAGTACTTGTATAGGACTAGGGGGGTCACATGGGGTCATTGAGTACTTATATAGGACTAGGGTGGGTCACATGGGGTCATTGAGTACTTATATAGGAATAGGGTGGGTCACATGGGGTCATTGAGTACTTATATAGGACATGGAGGGGTCACGTGTGGTCATTGAGTACTTATATAGGACTAGGGTGGGTCACATGGGGTCATTGAGTACTTATATAGGAATAGGGTGGGTCGATGGGGTCATTGAGTACTTATATAGGACTAGGGGGGTCACATGGGGTTAATGAGTACTTATATATGACTAGGGGGGGTCACATGGGGTCATTGAGTACTTATATAGGAATAGGGTGTGTCACATGGGGTCATTGAGTACTTATATAGGACATGGGGGGGGGTCACATGGGGTCATTGAGTACTTATATAGGACTAGGGTGGGTCACATGGGGTCATTGATTACTTATATATGACTAGGGGTGGTCAAATAGGGTCATTGAGTACTTATATAGGACATGGGGTGTCACATGGGGTCATTAAGTACTTATATAGGACTAGGGGGGGGGTCACATGGGGTCATTGAGTACTTATATAGGACTAGGGTGGGTCACATGGGGTCATTTTGTACTTATATAGGACTAGGGTGGGTCACATGTGGTCATTGATTACTTATATATTACTAGAGGGGGTCACATGTGATCATTGAGTACTTATATAGGAATGGGGTGGGTCACATGGGGTCATTGAGTACTTATATAGGACTAGGGTGGGTCACATGGGTCATGGTGTACTTATATATTACTAGGGTAGGTCACATGGGGTCATTGAGTTCTTATATAGGACTAGGGTGCGTCACATTGGGTCATTGAGTTCTTATATATTACTAGGGTGGGTCACATGGGGTCATTGAGTTCTTATATAGGACTAGGATGCGTCACATGGGGTCATTGAGTACTTATATTGTACTAGGGGGGTCACATGGGTTCATTGAGTACTTATATAGGACATGGGGTCATTAAGTACTTATATAGGACTAGGGGGGGTCACATGTGGTCTTTGAGTACTTATATAGGACTAGGGTGGGTCACATGGGGTCATTGAGTACTTATATATGACTAGGGGGGGTCACATGGGGTCATTAAGTACTTGTATAGGACTAGGGGGGTCACATGGGGTCATTGAGTACTTATATAGGACTAGGGTGGGTCACATGGGGTCATTGAGTACTTATATAGGAATAGGGTGGGTCGATGGGGTCATTGAGTACTTATATATTACTAGGGTGGTTACATGGGGTCATTGAGTACTTATATAGGATATGGGGGGGTCACGTGGGGTCATTGAGTACTTATATAGGACTAGGGTGGGTCACATGGGGTCATTAAGTACTTATATAGGAATAGGGGGGGTCACATGTGATCATTGAGTACTTATATAGGAATGGGGTGGGTCACATGGGGTCATTGAGTACTTATATAGGACTAGGGGGTCACATGGGGTCAGTGAGTACATATATAGAACTAGGGTGGGTCACATGGGTCATGGTGTACTTATATATTACTAGGGTAGGTCACATGGGGTCATTGAGTTCTTATATAGGACTAGGGTGCGTCACATTGGGTCATTGAGTTCTTATATATTACTAGGGTGGGTCACATGGGGTCATTGAGTTCTTATATAGGACTAGGGGGGTCACATGTGGTCATTGAGTACTTATATAGGACTAGGGTGGGTCACATGGGGTCATTGAGTACTTATATAGGACATGGAGTGGTCACGTGTGGTCATTGAGTACTTATATAGGACATGGGGGGGTCACATGGGGTCATTAAGTACTTATATAGGACTAGGGGGGGTCACATGTTGTCATTGAGTACTTATATAGGACTAGGGTGGGTCACATGGGGTCATTGAGTACTTATATATGACTAGGGGGGTCACATGGGGTCATTAAGTACTTGTATAGGACTAGGGGGGTCACATGGGGTCATTGAGTACTTATATAGGAATAGGGTGCGTCGATGGGGTCATTGAGTACTTATATAGGACTAGGGGGGTCACATGGGGTCATTGAGTACTTATATAGGAATAGGGTGGGTCACATGGGGTCATTGAGTACTTATATAGGACTAGGGGGTCACATGGGGTCATTGCGTACTTATATAGGACTAGGGTGGGTCACATGGGTCATTGTGTACTTATATATTACTAGGGTGGGTCACATGGGGTTATTGAGTTCTTATATAGGACTAGGGTGCGTCACATTGGGTCATTGAGTACTTATATATTACTAGGGTGGGTCACATGGGGTCATTGAGTTCTTATATAGGACTAGGGTGCGTCACATGGGGTCATTGAGTACTTATATAGTACTAGGGGGGTCACATGGGTTCATTGAGTACTTATATAGGACATGGGAGGGTCACATGGGGTCATTATTTATATATATAGGACTAGGGGGGGGTCACATGTGGTCATTGAGTACTTATATAGGACTAGGGTGGGTCACATGGGGTCATTGAGTACTTATATAGGACATGGAGGGGTCACGTGTGGTCATTGAGTACTTATATAGGACTAGGGTGGGTCACATGGGGTCATTGAGTACTTATATAGGAATAGGGTGGGTCGATGGGGTCATTGAGTACTTATATAGGACTAGGGGGGTCACATGGGGTCAATGAGTACTTATATATGACTAGGGGGGGTCACATGGGGTCATTGAGTACTTATATAGGAATAGGGTGGGTCACATGGGGTCATTGAGTACTTATATAGGACATGGGGGGGGGGGTCTCATGGGGTCATTGAGTACTTATATAGGACATGGGGTTTCACATGGGGTCATTAAGTACTTATATAGGACTAGGGGTGGTCACATGGGGTCATTGAGTACTTATATAGGACTAGGGTGGGTCACATGGGGTCATTTTGTACTTATATAGGACTAGGGTGGGTCACATGTGGTCATTGATTACTTATATATTACTAGGGTGGGTCACATGGGGTCATTGAGTACTTATATAGAACTAGGGTGGGTCACATGGGTCATGGTGTACTTATATATTACTAGGGTAGGTCACATGGGGTCATTGAGTTCTTATATAGGACTAGGGTGGGTCACATGGGTCATGGTGTACTTATATATTACTAGGGTAGGTCACATGGGGTCATTGAGTACTTATATAGGACTAGGGTGGTTACATGGGGTCATTGAGTACTTATATAGGATATGGGGGGGTCACATGTGGTCATTGAATACTTATATAGGACTAGGGTGGGTCACATGGGGTCATTGAGTACTTATATATGACTAAGGGGGATCACATGGGGTCATTAAGTACTTGTATAGGACTAGGGGGGTCACATGGGGTCATTGAGTACTTATATAGGAATAGGGTGGGTCACATGGGGTCATTGAGTACTTATATAGGACATGGAGGGGTCACGTGTGGTCATTGAGTACTTATATAGGACTAGGGTGGGTCACATGGGGTCATTGAGTACTTATATAGGAATAGGGTGGGTCGATGGGGTCATTGAGTATTTATATAGGACTAGGGGGGTCACATGGGGTCAATGAGTACTTATATATGACTAGGGGGGGTCACATGGGGTCATTGAGTACTTATATAGGAATAGGGTGGGTCACATGGGGTCATTGAGTACTTATATAGGACATGGGGGGGGGTCACATGGGGTCATTGAGTACTTATATAGGACTAGGGTGGGTCACATGGGGTCATTGATTACTTATATATGACTAGGGGTGGTCAAATAGGGTCATTGAGTACTTATATAGGACATGGGGTGTCACATGGGGTCATTAAGTACTTATATAGGACTAGGGGGGGGTCACATGGGGTCATTGAGTACTTATATAGGACTAGGGTGGGTCACATGGGGTCATTTTGTACTTATATAGGACTAGGGTGGGTCACATGTGGTCATTGATTACTTATATATTACTAGAGGGGGTCACATGTGATCATTGAGTACTTATATAGGAATGGGGTGGGTCACATGGGGTCATTGAGTACTTATATAGGACTAGGGTGGGTCACATGGGTCATGGTGTACTTATATATTACTAGGGTAGGTCACATGGGGTCATTGAGTTCTTATATAGGACTAGGGTGCGTCACATTGGGTCATTGAGTTCTTATATATTACTAGGGTGGGTCACATGGGGTCATTGAGTTCTTATATAGGACTAGGGTGCGTCACATGGGGTCATTGAGTACTTATATTGTACTAGGGGGGTCACATGGGTTCATTGAGTACTTATATAGGACATGGGGTCATTAAGTACTTATATAGGACTAGGGGGGGTCACATGTGGTCTTTGAGTACTTATATAGGACTAGGGTGGGTCACATGGGGTCATTGAGTACTTATATATGACTAGGGGGGGTCACATGGGGTCATTAAGTACTTGTATAGGACTAGGGGGGTCACATGGGGTCATTGAGTACTTATATAGGACTAGGGTGGGTCACATGGGGTCATTAAGTACTTATATAGGAATAGGGGGGGTCACATGTGATCATTGAGTACTTATATAGGAATGGGGTGGGTCACATGGGGTCATTGAGTACTTATATAGGACTAGGGGGTCACATGGGGTCATTGAGTACATATATAGAACTAGGGTGGGTCACATGGGTCATGGTGTACTTATATATTACTAGGGTAGGTCACATGGGGTCATTGAGTTCTTATATAGGACTAGGGTGCGTCACATTGGGTCATTGAGTTCTTATATATTACTAGGGTAGGTCACATGGGGTCATTGAGTTCTTATATAGGACTAGGGGGGTCACATGTGGTCATTGAGTACTTATATAGGACTAGGGTGGGTCACATGGGGTCATTGAGTACTTATATAGGACATGGAGGGGTCACGTGTGGTCATTGAGTACTTATATAGGACATGGGGGGGTCACATGGGGTCATTAAGTACTTATATAGGACTAGGGGGGTCACATGTTGTCATTGAGTACTTATATAGGACTAGGGTGGGTCACATGGGGTCATTGAGTACTTATATATGACTAGGGGGGTCACATGGGGTCATTGAGTACTTATATAGGATATGGGGGGGTCACGTGGGGTCATTGAGTACTTATATAGGACTAGGGTGGGTCACATGGGGTCATTAAGTACTTATATAGGAATAGGGGGGGTCACATGTAATCATTGAGTACTTATATAGGAATGGGGTGGGTCACATGGGGTCATTGAGTACTTATATAGAACTAGGGTGGGTCACATGGGTCATGGTGTACTTATATATTACTAGGGTAGGTCACATGGGGTCATTGAGTTCTTATATAGGACTAGGGTGGGTCACATGGGTCATGGTGTACTTATATATTACTAGGGTAGGTCACATGGGGTCATTGAGTTCTTATATAGGACTAGGGTGCGTCACATTGGGTCATTGAGTTCTTATATATTACTAGGGTGGGTCACATGGGGTCATTGAGTTCTTATATAGGACTAGGGGGGTCACATGTGGTCATTGAGTACTTATATAGGACTAGGGTGGGTCACATGGGGTCATTGAGTACTTATATAGGACATGGAGGGGTCACGTGTGGTCATTGAGTACTTATATAGGACATGGGGGGGTCACATGGGGTCATTAAGTACTTGTATAGGACTAGGGGGGTCACATGGGGTCATTGAGTACTTATATAGGAATAGGGTGGGTCACATGGGGTCATTGAGTACTTATATAGGACATGGAGGGGTCACGTGTGGTCATTGAGTACTTATATAGGACTAGGGTGGGTCACATGGGGTCATTGAGTACTTATATAGGAATAGGGTGGGTCGATGGGGTCATTGAGTACTTATATAGGACTAGGGGGGTCACATGGGGTCAATGAGTACTTATATATGACTAGGGGGGGTCACATGGGGTCATTGAGTACTTATATAGGAATAGGGTGGGTCACATGGGGTCATTGAGTACTTATATAGGACATGGGGGGGGGTCACATGGGGTCATTGAGTACTTATATAGGACTAGGGTGAGTCACATGGGGTCATTGATTACTTATATATGACTAGGGGTGGTCAAATAGGGTCATTGAGTACTTATATAGGACATGGGGTGTCACATGGGGTCATTAAGTACTTATATAGGACTAGGGGGGGGGGGTCACATGGGGTCATTGAGTACTTATATAGGACTAGGGTGGGTCACATGGGGTCATTTTGTACTTATATAGGACTAGGGTGGGTCACATGTGGTCATTGATTACTTATATATTACTAGAGGGGGTCACATGTGATCATTGAGTACTTATATAGGAATGGGGTGGGTCACATGGGGTCATTGAGTACTTATATAGGACTAGGGTGGGTCACATGGGTCATGGTGTACTTATATATTACTAGGGTAGGTCACATGGGGTCATTGAGTTCTTATATAGGACTAGGGTGCGTCACATTGGGTCATTGAGTTCTTATATATTACTAGGGTGGGTCACATGGGGTCATTGAGTTCTTATATAGGACTAGGGTGCGTCACATGGGGTCATTGAGTACTTATATTGTACTAGGGGGGTCACATGGGTTCATTGAGTACTTATATAGGACATGGGGTCATTAAGTACTTATATAGGACTAGGGGGGGTCACATGTGGTCTTTGAGTACTTATATAGGACTAGGGTGGGTCACATGGGGTCATTGAGTACTTATATATGACTAGGGGGGGTCACATGGGGTCATTAAGTACTTGTATAGGACTAGGGGGGTCACATGGGGTCATTGAGTACTTATATAGGACTAGGGTGGGTCACATGGGGTCATTAAGTACTTATATAGGAATAGGGGGGGTCACATGTGATCATTGAGTACTTATATAGGAATGGGGTGGGTCACATGGGGTCATTGAGTACTTATATAGGACTAGGGGGTCACATGGGGTCATTGAGTACATATATAGAACTAGGGTGGGTCACATGGGTCATGGTGTACTTATATATTACTAGGGTAGGTCACATGGGGTCATTGAGTTCTTATATAGGACTAGGGTGCGTCACATTGGGTCATTGAGTTCTTATATATTACTAGGGTCGGTCACATGGGGTCATTGAGTTCTTATATAGGACTAGGGGGGTCACATGTGGTCATTGAGTACTTATATAGGACTAGGGTGGGTCACATGGGGTCATTGAGTACTTATATAGGACATGGAGGGGTCACGTGTGGTCATTGAGTACTTATATAGGACATGGGGGGGTCACATGGGGTCATTAAGTACTTATATAGGACTAGGGGGGGTCACATGTTGTCATTGAGTACTTATATAGGACTAGGGTGGGTCACATGGGGTCATTGAGTACTTATATATGACTAGGGGGGTCACATGGAGTCATTAAGTACTTGTATAGGACTAGGGGGGTCACATGGGGTCATTGAGTACTTTTATAGGACTAGGGTGGGTCACATGGGGTCATTGAGTACTTATATAGGAATAGGGTGCGTCGATGGGGTCATTGAGTACTTATATAGGACTAGGGGGTCACATGGGGTCATTGCGTACTTATATAGGACTAGGGTGGGTCACATGGGTCATTGTGTACTTATATATTACTAGGGTGGGTCACATGGGGTTATTGAGTTCTTATATAGGACTAGGGTGCGTCACATTGGGTCATTGAGTACTTATATATTACTAGGGTGGGTCACATGGGGTCATTGAGTTCTTATATAGGACTAGGGTGCGTCACATGGGGTCATTGAGTACTTATATAGTACTAGGGGGGTCACATGGGTTCATTGAGTACTTATATAGGACATGGGAGGGTCACATGGGGTCATTATTTATATATATAGGACTAGGGGGGGGTCACATGTGGTCATTGAGTACTTATATAGGACTAGGGTGGGTCACATGGGGTCATTGAGTACTTATATAGGACATGGAGGGGTCACGTGTGGTCATTGAGTACTTATATAGGACTAGGGTGGGTCACATGGGGTCATTGAGTACTTATATAGGAATAGGGTGGGTCGATGGGGTCATTGAGTACTTATATAGGACTAGGGGGGTCACATGGGGTCAATGAGTACTTATATATGACTAGGGGGGGTCACATGGGGTCATTGAGTACTTATATAGGAATAGGGTGGGTCACATGGGGTCATTGAGTACTTATATAGGACATGGGGGGGGGTCACATGGGGTCATTGAGTACTTATATAGGACATGGGGTTTCACATGGGGTCATTAAGTACTTATATAGGACTAGGGGGGGTCACATGGGGTCATTGAGTACTTATATAGGACTAGGGTGGGTCACATGGGGTCATTTTGTACTTATATAGGACTAGGGTGGGTCACATGTGGTCATTGATTACTTATATATTACTAGGGTGGGTCACATGGGGTCATTGAGTTCTTATATAGGGCTAGGGTGCGTCAAATGTGGTCATTGAGTACTTATATAGTACTAGGGGGGTTACATGGGGTCATTGAGTACTTATATAGGATATGGGGGGGTCACGTGGGGTCATTGAGTACTTATATATGACTAGGGGGGGTCACATGGGGTCATTAAGTACTTGTATAGGACTAGGGGGGTCACATGGGGTCATTGAGTACTTATATAGGACTAGGGTGGGTCACATGGGGTCATTGAGTACTTATATAGGAATAGGGTGGGTCGATGGGATCATTGAGTACTTATATAGGACTAGGGGGGTCACATGGGGTCATTGAGTACTTATATATGACTAGGGGGGGTCACATGGGGTCATTCAGTACTTATATAGGAATAGGGTGGGTCACATGGGGTCATTGAGTACTTATATAGGACATGGGGGGGGTCACGTGGGGTCATTGAGTACTTATATAGGAATAGGGTGGGTCACATGGGGTCATTGAGTACTTATATAGGACATGGAGGGGTCACGTGTGGTCATTGAGTACTTATATAGGACTAGGGTGGGTCACATGGGGTCATTGAGTACTTATATAGGAATAGGGTGGGTCGATGGGGTCATTGAGTACTTATATAGGACTAGGGGGGTCACATGGGGTCAATGAGTACTTATATATGACTAGGGGTGGTCACATGGGGTCATTGAGTACTTATATAGGAATAGGGTGAGTCACATGGGGTCATTGAGTACTTATATAGGACATGGGGGGGGGTCACATGGGGTCATTGAGTACTTATATAGGACATGGGGTTTCACATGGGGTCATTAAGTACTTATATAGGACTAGGGGGGGGTCACATGGGGTCATTGAGTACTTATATAGGACTAGAGTGGGTCACATGGGGTCATTTTGTACTTATATAGAACTAGGGTGGGTCACATGTGGTCATTGATTACTTATATATTACTAGGGTGGGTCACATGGGGTCATTGAGTTCTTATATAGGACTAGGGTGCGTCAAATGTGGTCATTGAGTACTTATATAGTACTAGGGGGGTTACATGGGGTCATTGAGTACTTATATAGGATATGGGGGGGTCACGTGGGGTCATTGAGTACTTATATAGGACTAGGGTGGGTCACATGGGGTCATTAAGTACTTATATAGGAATAGGGGGGGTCACATGTGATCATTGAGTACTTATATAGGACTAGGGGGGTCACATGGGGTCAATGAGTTCTTATATATGACTAGGGGGGGTCACATGGGGTCATTGAGTACTTATATAGGAATAGGGTGGGTCACATGGGGTCATTGAGTACTTATATAGGACATGGGGGGGGGTCACATGGGGTCATTGAGTACTTATATAGGACATGGGGTTTCACAAGGGGTCATTAAGTACTTATATAAGACTAGGGGGGGGTCACATGGGGTCATTGAGTACTTATATAGGACTAGGGTGGGTCACATGGGGTCATTTTGTACTTATATAGGACTAGGGTGGGTCACATGTGGTCATTGATTACTTATATATTACTAGGGTGGGTCACATGGGGTCATTGAGTTCTTATATAGGACTAGCGTGCGTCACATTGGGTCATTGAGAACTTATATATTACTAGGGTGGGTCACATGGGGTCATTGAGTTCTTATATAGAACTAGGGTGCGTCACATGGGGTCATTGAGTACTTATATAGTACTAGAGGGGTCACATGGGTTCATTGAGTACTTATATAGGACATGGGGGGGTCACATGGGGTCATTAAGTACTTATATAGGTCTAGGGTGGGTCACATGGGGTCATTGAGTACTTATATATGACTAAGGGGGATCACATGGGGTCATTAAGTACTTGTATAGGACTAGGGGGGTCACATGGGGTCATTGAGTACTTATATAGGACTAGGGTGGGTCACATGGGGTCATTGAGTACTTATATAGGAATAGGGTGGGTCACATGGGGTCATTGAGTACTTATATAGGACATGGAGGGGTCACGTGTGGTCATTGAGTACTTATATAGGACTAGGGTGGGTCACATGGGGTCATTGAGTACTTATATAGGAATAGGGTGGGTCGATGGGGTCATTGAGTACTTATATAGGACTAGGGGGGTCACATGGGGTCAATGAGTACTTATATATGACTAGGGGGGGTCACATGGGGTCATTGAGTACTTATATAGGAATAGGGTGGGTCACATGGGGTCATTGAGTACTTATATAGGACATGGGGGGGGGTCACATGGGGTCATTGAGTACTTATATAGGACTAGGGTGGGTCACATGGGGTCATTGATTACTTATATATGACTAGGGGTGGTCAAATAGGGTCATTGAGTACTTATATAGGACATGGGGTGTCACATGGGGTCATTAAGTACTTATATAGGACTAGAGGGGGGTCACATGGGGTCATTGAGTATTTATATAGGACTAGGGTGGGTCACATGGGGTCATTTTGTACTTATATAGGACTAGGGTGGGTCACATGTGGTCATTGATTACTTATATATTACTAGAGGGGGTCACATGTGATCATTGAGTACTTATATAGGAATGGGGTGGGTCACATGGGGTCATTGAGTACTTATATAGGACTAGGGTGGGTCACATGGGTCATGGTGTACTTATATATTACTAGGGTAGGTCACATGGGGTCATTGAGTTCTTATATAGGACTAGGGTGCGTCACATTGGGTCATTGAGTTCTTATATATTACTAGGGTGGGTCACATGGGGTCATTGAGTTCTTATATAGGACTAGGGTGCGTCACATGGGGTCATTGAGTACTTATATTGTACTAGGGGGGTCACATGGGTTCATTGAGTACTTATATAGGACATGGGGTCATTAAGTACTTATATAGGACTAGGGGGGGTCACATGTGGTCTTTGAGTACTTATATAGGACTAGGGTGGGTCACATGGGGTCATCGAGTACTTATATATGACTAGGGGGGGTCACATGGGGTCATTAAGTACTTGTATAGGACTAGGGGGGTCACATGGGGTCATTGAGTACTTATATAGGACTAGGGTGGGTCACATGGGGTCATTGAGTACTTATATAGGAATAGGGTGGGTCGATGGGGTCATTGAGTACTTATATATTACTAGGGGGGTTACATGGGGTCATTGAGTACTTATATAGGATATGGGGGGGTCACGTGGAGTCATTGAGTACTTATATAGGACTAGGGTGGGTCACATGGGGTCATTGAGTACTTATATAGGAATAGGGTGCGTCGATGGGGTCATTGAGTACTTATATAGGACTAGGGGGGTCACATGGGGTCATTGAGTACATATATAGAACTAGGGTGGGTCACATGGGTCATGGTGTACTTATATATTACTAGGGTAGGTCACATGGGGTCATTGAGTTCTTATATAGGACTAGGGTGCGTCACATTGGGTCATTGAGTTCTTATATAGGACATGGAGGGGTCACGTGTGGTCATTGAGTACTTATATAGGACATGGGGGGGTCACATGGGGTCATTAAGTACTTATATAGGACTAGGGGGGGTCACATGTTGTCATTGAGTACTTATATAGGACTAGGGTGGGTCACATGGGGTCATTGAGTACTTATATATGACTAGGGGGGTCACATGGGGTCATTAAGTACTTGTATAGGACTAGGGGGGTCACATGGGGTCATTGAGCACTTATATAGGACTAGGGTGGGTCACATGGGGTCATTGAGTACTTATATAGGAATAGGGTGCGTCGATGGGGTCATTGAGTACTTATATAGGACTAGGGGGGTCACATGGGGTCATTGAGTACTTATATAGGAATAGGGTGGGTCACATGGGGTCATTGAGTACTTATATAGGACTAGGGGGTCACATGGGGTCATTGCGTACTTATATAGGACTAGGGTGGGTCACATTGGTCATTGTGTACTTATATATTACTAGGGTGGGTCACATGGGGTTATTGAGTTCTTATATAGGACTAGGGTGCGTCACATTGGGTCATTGAGTACTTATATATTACTAGGGTGGGTCACATGGGGTCATTGAGTTCTTATATAGGACTAGGGTGCGTCACATGGGGTCATTGAGTACTTATATAGTACTAGGGGGGTCAAATGGGTTCATTGAGTACTTATATAGGACATGGGAGGGTCACATGGGGTCATTATTTATATATATAGGACTAGGGGGGGGGTCACATGTGGTCATTGAGTACTTATATAGGACTAGGGTGGGTCACATGGGGTCATTGAGTACTTATATAGGAATAGGGTGGGTCGATGGGGTCATTGAGTACTTATATAGGACTAGGGGGGTCACATGGGGTCAATGAGTACTTATATATGACTAGGGGGGGTCACATGGGGTCATTGAGTACTTATATAGGAATAGGGTGGGTCACATGGGGTCATTGAGTACTTATATAGGACATGGGGGGGGGTCACATGGGGTCATTGAGTACTTATATAGGACATGGGGTTTCACATGGGGTCATTAAGTACTTATATAGGACTAGGGGGGGTCACATGGGGTCATTGAGTACTTATATAGGACTAGGGTGGGTCACATGGGGTCATTTTGTACTTATATAGGACTAGGGTGGGTCACATGTGGTCATTGATTACTTATATATTACTAGGGTGGGTCACATGGGGTCATTGAGTTCTTATATAGGGCTAGGGTGCGTCAAATGTGGTCATTGAGTACTTATATAGTACTAGGGGGGTTACATGGGGTCATTGAGTACTTATATAAGATATGGGGGGGTCACGTGGGGTCATTGAGTACTTATATATGACTAGGGGGGGTCACATGGGGTCATTAAGTACTTGTATAGGACTAGGGGGGTCACATGGGGTCATTGAGTACTTATATAGGACTAGGGTGGGTCACATGGGGTCATTGAGTACTTATATAGGAATAGGGTGTGTCGATGGGATCATTGAGTACTTATATAGGACTAGGGGGGTCACATGGGGTCATTGAGTACTTATATATGACTAGGGGGGGTCACATGGGGTCATTGAGTACTTATATAGGAATAGGGTGGGTCACATGGGGTCATTGAGTACTTATATAGGACATGGGGGGGGTCACGTGGGGTCATTGAGTACTTATATAGGAATAGGGTGGGTCTCATGGGGTCATTGAGTACTTATATAGGACATGGAGGGGTCACGTGTGGTCATTGAGTACTTATATAGGACTAGGGTGGGTCACATGGGGTCATTGAGTACTTATATAGGAATAGGGTGGGTCGATGGGGTCATTGAGTACTTATATAGGACTAGGGGGGTCACATGGGGTCAATGAGTACTTATATATGACTAGGGGTGGTCACATGGGGTCATTGAGTACTTATATAGGAATAGGGTGAGTCACATGGGGTCATTGAGTACTTATATAGGACATGGGGGGGGGGGTCACATGGGGTCATTGAGTACTTATATAGGACATGGGGTTTCACATGGGGTCATTAAGTACTTATATAGGACTAGGGGGGGGTCACATGGGGTCATTGAGTACTTATATAGGACTAGGGTGGGTCACATGGGGTCATTGAGTACTTATATAGGAATAGGGTGGGTCACATGGGGTCATTGAGTACTTATATAGGACTACGGGGTCACATGGGGTCATTGCGTACTTATATAGGACTAGGGTGGGTCACATGGGTCATTGTGTACTTATATATTACTAGGGTGGGTCACATGGGGTTATTGAGTTCTTATATAGGACTAGGGTGCGTCACATTGGGTCATTGAGTACTTATATATTACTAGGGTGGGTCACATGGGGTCATTGAGTTCTTATATAGGACTAGGGTGCGTCACATGGGGTCATTGAGTACTTATATAGTACTAGGGGGGTCACATGGGTTCATTGAGTACTTATATAGGACATGAGAGGGTCACATGGGGTCATTATTTATATATATAGGACTAGGGGGGGGTCACATGTGGTCATTGAGTACTTATATAGGACTAGGGTGGGTCACATGGGGTCATTGAGTACTTATATAGGACATGGAGGGGTCACGTGTGGTCATTGAGTACTTATATAGGACTAGGGTGGGTCACATGGGGTCATTGAGTACTTATATAGGAATAGGGTGGGTCGATGGGGTCATTGAGTACTTATATAGGACTAGGGGGGTCACATGGGGTCAATGAGTACTTATATATGACTAGGGGGGGTCACATGGGGTCATTGAGTACTTATATAGGAATAGGGTGGGTCACATGGGGTCATTGAGTACTTATATAGGACATGGGGGGGGGTCACATGGGGTCATTGAGTACTTATATAGGACATGGGGTTTCACATGGGGTCATTAAGTACTTATATAGGACTAGGGGGGGTCACATGGGGTCATTGAGTACTTATATAGGACTAGGGTAGGTCACATGGGGTCATTTTGTACTTATATAGGACTAGGGTGGGTCACATGTGGTCATTGATTACTTATATATTACTAGGGTGGGTCACATGGGGTCATTGAGTTCTTATATAGGGCTAGGGTGCGTCAAATGTGGTCATTGAGTACTTATATAGTACTAGGGGGGTTACATGGGGTCATTGAGTACTTATATAGGATATGGGGGGGTCACGTGGGGTCATTGAGTACTTATATATGACTAGGGGGGGTCACATGGGGTCATTAAGTACTTGTATAGGACTAGGGGGGTCACATGGAGTCATTGAGTACTTATATAGGACTAGGGTGGGTCACATGGGGTCATTGAGTACTTATATAGGAATAGGGTGGGTCGATGGGATCATTGAGTACTTATATAGGACTAGGGGGGTCACATGGGGTCATTGAGTACTTATATATGACTAGGGGGGGTCACATGGGGTCATTGAGTACTTATATAGGAATAGGGTGGGTCACATGGGGTCATTGAGTACTTATATAGGACATGGAGGGGTCACGTGTGGTCATTGAGTACTTATATAGGACTAGGGTGGGTCACATGGGGTCATTGAGTACTTATATAGGAATAGGGTGGGTCGATGGGGTCATTGAGTACTTATATAGGACTAGGGGGGTCACATGGGGTCAATGAGTACTTATATATGACTAGGGGTGGTCACATGGGGTCATTGAGTACTTATATAGGAATAGGGTGAGTCACATGGGGTCATTGAGTACTTATATAGGACATGGGGGGGGGTCACATGGGGTCATTGAGTACTTATATAGGACATGGGGTTTCACATGGGGTCATTAAGTACTTATATACGACTAGGGGGGGGTCACATGGGGTCATTGAGTACTTATATAGGACTAGGGTGGGTCACATGGGGTCATTTTGTACTTATATAGAACTAGGGTGGGTCACATGTGGTCATTGATTACTTATATATTACTAGGGTGGGTCACATGGGGTCATTGAGTTCTTATATAGGACTAGGGTGCGTCAAATGTGGTCATTGAGTACTTATATAGTACTAGGGGGGTTACATGGGGTCATTGAGTACTTATATAGGATATGGGGGGGTCACGTGGGGTCATTGAGTACTTATATAGGACTAGGGTGGGTCACATGGGGTCATTAAGTACTTATATAGGAATTGGGGGGGTCACATGTGATCATTGAGTACTTATATAGGACTAGGGGGGTCACATGGGGTCAATGAGTTCTTATATATGACTAGGGGGGGTCACATAGGGTCATTGAGTACTTATATAGGAATAGGGTGGGTCACAGGGGGTCATTGAGTACTTATATAGGACATGGGGGGGGGTCACATGGGGTCATTGAGTACTTATATAGGACATGGGGTTTCACAAGGGGTCATTAAGTACTTATATAAGACTAGGGGGGGGTCACATGGGGTCATTGAGTACTTATATAGGACTAGGGTGGGTCACATGGGGTCATTTTGTACTTATATAGGACTAGGGTGGGTCACATGTGGTCATTGATTACTTATATATTACTAGGGTGGGTCACATGGGGTCATTGAGTTCTTATATAGGACTAGCGTGCGTCACATTGGGTCATTGAGAACTTATATATTACTAGGGTGGGTCACATGGGGTCATTGAGTTCTTATATAGAACTAGGGTGCGTCACATGGGGTCATTGAGTACTTATATAGTACTAGAGGGGTCACATGGGTTCATTGAGTACTTATATAGGACATGGGGGGGTCACATGGGGTCATTAAGTAATTATATAGGACTAGGGTGGGTCACATGGGGTCATTGAGTACTTATATATGACTAAGGGGGATCACATGGGGTCATTAAGTACTTGTATAGGACTAGGGGGGTCACATGGGGTCATTGAGTACTTATATAGGACTAGGGTGGGTCACATGGGGTCATTGAGTACTTATATAGGAATAGGGTGGGTCACATGGGGTCATTGAGTACTTATATAGGACATGGAGGGGTCACGTGTGGTCATTGAGTACTTATATAGGACTAGGGTGGGTCACATGGGGTCATTGAGTACTTATATAGGAATAGGGTGGGTCGATGGGGTCATTGAGTACTTATATAGGACTAGGGGGGTCACATGGGGTCAATGAGTACTTATATATGACTAGGGGGGGTCACATGGGGTCATTGAGTACTTATATAGGAATAGGGTGGGTCACATGGGGTCATTGAGTACTTATATAGGACATGGGGGGGGGGTCACATGGGGTCATTGAGTACTTATATAGGACTAGGGTGGGTCACATGGGGTCATTGATTACTTATATATGACTAGGGGTGGTCAAATAGGGTCATTGAGTACTTATATAGGACATGGGGTGTCACATGGGGTCATTAAGTACTTATATAGGACTAGGGTGGGTCACATGGGGTCATTAAGTACTTATATAGGAATAGGGGGGGTCACATGTGATCATTGAGTACTTATATAGGAATGGGGTGGGTCACATGGGGTCATTGAGTACTTATATAGGACTAGGGGGTCACATGGGGTCATTGAGTACATATATAGAACTAGGGTGGGTCACATGGGTCATTGATTACTTATATATGACTAGGGGTGGTCAAATAGGGTCATTGAGTACTTATATAGGACATGGGGTGTCACATGGGGTCATTAAGTACTTATATAGGACTAGGGTGGGTCACATGGGGTCATTAAGTACTTATATAGGAATAGGGGGGGTCACATGTGATCATTGAGTACTTATATAGGAATGGGGTGGGTCACATGGGGTCATTGAGTACTTATATAGGACTAGGGGGTCACATGGGGTCATTGAGTACATATATAGAACTAGGGTGGGTCACATGGGTCATGGTGTACTTATATATTACTAGGGTAGGTCACATGGGGTCATTGAGTTCTTATATAGGACTAGGGTGCGTCACATTGGGTCATTGAGTTCTTATATATTACTAGGGTGGGTCACATGGGGTCATTGAGTTCTTATATAGGACTAGGGGGGTCACATGTGGTCATTGAGTACTTATATAGGACTAGGGTGGGTCACATGGGGTCATTGAGTACTTATATAGGACTAGGGGGGGTCACATGTTGTCATTGAGTACTTATATAGGACTAGGGTGGGTCACATGGGGTCATTGAGTACTTATATATGACTAGGGGGGTCACATGGGGCCATTAAGTACTTGTATAGGACTAGGGGGGTCACATGGTGTCATTGAGCACTTATATAGGACTAGGGTGGGTCACATGGGGTCATTGAGTACTTATATAGGAATAGGGTGCGTCGATGGGGTCATTGAGTACTTATATAGGACTAGGGGGGTCACATGGTGTAATTGAGTACTTATATAGGACTAGGTGGGGTCACATGTTGTCATTGAGTACTTATATAGGACATGGGGGGGTCACATGGGGTCATTAAGTACTTATATAGGACTAGGGGGGGTCACATGTTGTCATTGAGTACTTATATAGGACTAGGGTGGGTCACATGGGGTCATTGAGTACTTATATATGACTAGGGGGGTCACATGGGGTCATTAAGTACTTGTATAGGACTAGGGGGGTCACATGGGGTCATTGAGCACTTATATAGGACTAGGGTGGGTCACATGGGGTCATTGAGTACTTATATAGGAATAGGGTGCGTCGATGGGGTCATTGAGTACTTATATAGGACTAGGGGGGTCACATGGGGTCATTGAGTACTTATATAGGAATAGGGTGGGTCACATGTGGTCATTGAGTACTTATATAGGAATAGGGTGGGTCGATGGGGTCATTGAGTACTTATATAGTACTAGGGGGGTTACATGGGGTCATTGAGTACTTATATAGGATATGGGGGGGTCACGTGGGGTCATTGAGTACTTATATAGGACTAGGGTGGGTCACATGGGGTCATTGAGTACATATATAGGAATAGGGTGGGTCGATGGGGTCATTGAGTACTTATATAGTACTAGGGGGGTTACATGGGGTCATTGAGTACTTATATAGGATATGGGGGGGTCACGTGGGGTCATTGAGTACTTATATAGTACTAGGGGGGTTACATGGGGTCATTGAGTACTTATATAGGATATGGGGGGGTCACGTGGGGTCATTGAGTACTTATATAGGACTAGGGTGGGTCACATGGGGTCATTAAGTACTTATATAGGAATAGGGGGGGTCACATGTGATCATTGAGTACTTATATAGGAATGGGGTGGGTCACATGGGGTCATTGAGTACTTATATAGAACTAGGGTGGGTCACATGGGTCATGGTGTACTTATATATTACTAGGGTAGGTCACATGGGGTCATTGAGTTCTTATATAGGACTAGGGTGGGTCACATGGGTCATGGTGTACTTATATATTACTAGGGTAGGTCACATGGGGTCATTGAGTTCTTATATAGGAATAGGGTGCGTCACATTGGGTCATTGAGTTCTTATATATTACTAGGGTGGGTCACATGGGGTCATTGAGTTCTTATATAGGACTAGGGGGGTCACATGTGGTCATTGAGTACTTATATAGGACTAGGGTGGGTCACATGGGGTCATTGAGTACTTATATAGGACATGGAGGGGTCACGTGGGGTCATTGAGTACTTATATAGTACTAGGGGGGTTACATGGGGTCATTGAGTACTTATATAGGATATGGGGGGGTCACGTGGGGTCATTGAGTACTTATATAGGACTAGGGTGGGTCACATGGGGTCATTAAGTACTTATATAGGAATAGGGGGGGTCACATGTGATCATTGAATACTTATATAGGAATGGGGTGGGTCACATGGGGTCATTGAGTACTTATATAGGACTAGGGTGGGTCACATGGGGTCATTGAGTACATATATAGAACTAGGGTGGGTCACATGGGTCATTGATTACTTATATATGACTAGGGGTGGTCAAATAGGGTCATTGAGTACTTATATAGGACATGGGGTGTCACATGGGGTCATTAAGTACTTATATAGGACTAGGGTGGGTCACATGGGGTCATTAAGTACTTATATAGGAATAGGGGGGGTCACATGTGATCATTGAGTACTTATATAGGAATGGGGTGGGTCACATGGGGTCATTGAGTACTTATATAGGACTAGGGGGTCACATGGGGTCATTGAGTACATATATAGAACTAGGGTGGGTCACATGGGTCATTGATTACTTATATATGACTAGGGGTGGTCAAATAGGGTCATTGAGTACTTATATAGGACATGGGGTGTCACATGGGGTCATTAAGTACTTATATAGGACTAGGGTGGGTCACATGGGGTCATTAAGTACTTATATAGGAATAGGGGGGGTCACATGTGATCATTGAGTACTTATATAGGAATGGGGTGGGTCACATGGGGTCATTGAGTACTTATATAGGACTAGGGGGTCACATGGGGTCATTGAGTACATATATAGAACTAGGGTGGGTCACATGGGTCATGGTGTACTTATATATTACTAGGGTAGGTCACATGGGGTCATTGAGTTCTTATATAGGACTAGGGTGCGTCACATTGGGTCATTGAGTTCTTATATATTACTAGGGTGGGTCACATGGGGTCATTGAGTTCTTATATAGGACTAGGGGGGTCACATGTGGTCATTGAGTACTTATATAGGACTAGGGTGGGTCACATGGGGTCATTGAGTACTTATATAGGACTAGGGGGGGTCACATGTTGTCATTGAGTACTTATATAGGACTAGGGTGGGTCACATGGGGTCATTGAGTACTTATATATGACTAGGGGGGTCACATGGGGCCATTAAGTACTTGTATAGGACTAGGGGGGTCACATGGGGTCATTGAGCACTTATATAGGACTAGGGTGGGTCACATGGGGTCATTGAGTACTTATATAGGAATAGGGTGCGTCGATGGGGTCATTGAGTACTTATATAGGACTAGGGGGGTCACATGGGGTAATTGAGTACTTATATAGGACTAGGGGGGGTCACATGTTGTCATTGAGTACTTATATAGGACATGGGGGGGTCACATGGGGTCATTAAGTACTTATATAGGACTAGGGGGGGTCACATGTTGTCATTGAGTACTTATATAGGACTAGGGTGGGTCACATGGGGTCATTGAGTACTTATATATGACTAGGGGGGTCACATGGGGTCATTAAGTACTTGTATAGGACTAGGGGGGTCACATGGGGTCATTGAGCACTTATATAGGACTAGGGTGGGTCACATGGGGTCATTGAGTACTTATATAGGAATAGGGTGCGTCGATGGGGTCATTGAGTACTTATATAGGACTAGGGGGGTCACATGGGGTCATTGAGTACTTATATAGGAATAGGGTGGGTCACATGGGGTCATTGAGTACTTATATAGGAATAGGGTGGGTCGATGGGGTCATTGAGTACTTATATAGTACTAGGGGGGTTACATGGGGTCATTGAGTACTTATATAGGATATGGGGGGGTCACGTGGGGTCATTGAGTACTTATATAGGACTAGGGTGGGTCACATGGGGTCATTGAGTACATATATAGGAATAGGGTGGGTCGATGGGGTCATTGAGTACTTATATAGTACTAGGGGGGTTACATGGGGTCATTGAGTACTTATATAGGATATGGGGGGGTCACGTGGGGTCATTGAGTACTTATATAGTACTAGGGGGGTTACATGGGGTCATTGAGTACTTATATAGGATATGGGGGGGTCACGTGGGGTCATTGAGTACTTATATAGGACTAGGGTGGGTCACATGGGGTCATTAAGTACTTATATAGGAATAGGGGGGGTCACATGTGATCATTGAGTACTTATATAGGAATGGGGTGGGTCACATGGGGTCATTGAGTACTTATATAGAACTAGGGTGGGTCACATGGGTCATGGTGTACTTATATATTACTAGGGTAGGTCACATGGGGTCATTGAGTTCTTATATAAGACTAGGGTGGGTCACATGGGTCATGGTGTACTTATATATTACTAGGGTAGGTCACATGGGGTCATTGAGTTCTTATATAGGACTAGGGTGCGTCACATTGGGTCATTGAGTTCTTATATATTACTAGGGTGGGTCACATGGGGTCATTGAGTTCTTATATAGGACTAGGGGGGTCACATGTGGTCATTGAGTACTTATATAGGACTAGGGTGGGTCACATGGGGTCATTGAGTACTTATATAGGACATGGAGGGGTCACGTGTGGTCATTGAGTACTTATATAGGACATGGGGGGGTCACATGGGGTCATTAAGTACTTTTATAGGACTAGGGGGGTCACATGGGGTCATTGAGTACTTATATAGGACTAGGGTGGTTACATGGGGTCATTGAGTACTTATATAGGATATGGGGGGGTCACATGTGGTCATTGAATACTTATATAGGACTAGGGTGGGTCACATGGGGTCATTGAGTACTTATATATGACTAAGGGGGATCACATTGGGTCATTAAGTACTTGTATAGGACTAGGGGGGTCACATGGGGTCATTGAGTACTTATATAGGACTAGGGTAGGTCACATGGGGTCATTGAGTACTTATATAGGAATAGGGTGGGTCACATGGGGTCATTGAGAACTTATATAGGACATGGAGGGGTCACGTGTGGTCATTGAGTACTTATATAGGACTAGGGTGGGTCACATGGGGTCATTGAGTACTTATATAGGAATAGGGTGGGTCGATGGGGTCATTGAGTACTTATATAGGACTAGGGGGGTCACATGGGGTCAATGAGTACTTATATATGACTAGGGGGGGTCACATGGGGTCATTGAGTACTTGTATAGGAATAGGGTGGGTCACATGGGGTCATTGAGTACTTATATAGGACATGGGGGGGGGTCACATGGGGTCATTGAGTACTTATATAGGACTAGGGTGGGTCACATGGGGTCATTGATTACTTATATATGACTAGGGGTGGTCAAATAGGGTCATTGAGTACTTATATAGGACATGGGGTGTCACATGGGGTCATTAAGTACTTATATAGGACTAGGGGGGGGTCACATGGGGTCATTGAGTACTTATATAGGACTAGGGTGGGTCACATGGGGTCATTTTGTACTTATATAGGACTAGGGTGGGTCACATGTGGTCATTGATTACTTATATATTACTAGAGGGGGTCACATGTGATCATTGAGTACTTATATAGGAATGGGGTGGGTCACATGGGGTCATTGAGTACTTATATAGGACTAGGGTGGGTCACAGGGGTCATGGTGTACTTATATATTACTAGGGTAGGTCACATGGGGTCATTGAGTTCTTATATAGGACTAGGGTGCGTCACATTGGGTCATTGAGTTCTTATATATTACTAGGGTGGGTCACATGGGGTCATTGAGTTCTTATATAGGACTAGGGTGCGTCACATGGGGTCATTGAGTACTTATATTGTACTAGGGGGGTCACATGGGTTCATTGAGTACTTATATAGGACATGGGGTCATTAAGTACTTATATAGGACTAGGGGGGGTCACATGTGGTCTTTGAGTACTTATATAGGACTAGGGTGGGTCACATGGGGTCATTGAGTACTTATATATGACTAGGGGGGGTCACATGGGGTCATTAAGTACTTGTATAGGACTAGGGGGGTCACATGGGGTCATTGAGTACTTATATAGGACTAGGGTGGGTCACATGGGGTCATTAAGTACTTATATAGGAATAGGGGGGGTCACATGTGATCATTGAGTACTTATATAGGAATGGGGTGGGTCACATGGGGTCATTGAGTACTTATATAGGACTAGGGGGTCACATGGGGTCATTGAGTACATATATAGAACTAGGGTGGGTCACATGGGTCATGGTGTACTTATATATTACTAGGGTAGGTCACATGGGGTCATTGAGTTCTTATATAGGACTAGGGTGCGTCACATTGGGTCATTGAGTTCTTATATATTACTAGGTTAGGTCACATGGGGTCATTGAGTTCTTATATAGGACTAGGGGGGTCACATGTGGTCATTGAGTACTTATATAGGACTAGGGTGGGTCACATGGGGTCATTGAGTACTTATATAGGACATGGAGGGGTCACGTGTGGTCATTGAGTACTTATATAGGACATGGGGGGGTCACATGGGGTCATTAAGTACTTATATAGGACTAGGGGGGGTCACATGTTGTCATTGAGTACTTATATAGGACTAGGGTGGGTCACATGGGGTCATTGAGTACTTATATATGACTAGGGGGGTCACATGGGGTCATTAAGTACTTGTATAGGACTAGGGGGGTCACATGGGGTCATTGAGTACTTTTATAGGACTAGGGTGGGTCACATGGGGTCATTGAGTACTTATATAGGAATAGGGTGCGTCGATGGGGTCATTGAGTACTTATATAGGACTAGGGGGGTCACATGGGGTCATTGAGTACTTATATAGGAATAGGGTGGGTCACATGGAGTCATTGAGTACTTATATAGGACTAGGGTGGGTCACATGGGGTCATTGAGTACTTATATATGACTAGGGGGGTCACATGGGGTCATTAAGTACTTGTATAGGACTAGGGGGGTCACATGGGGTCATCGAGTACTTTTATAGGACTAGGGTGGGTCACATGGGGTCATTGAGTACTTATATAGGAATAGGGTGCGTCGATGGGGTCATTGAGTACTTATATAGGACTAGGGGGGTCACATGGGGTCATTGAGTACTTATATAGGAATAGGGTGGGTCACATGGAGTCATTGAGTACTTATATAGGACTAGGGGGTCACATGGGGTCATTGCGTACTTATATAGGACTAGGGTGGGTCACATGGGTCATTGTGTACTTATATATTACTAGGGTGGGTCACATGGGGTTATTGAGTTCTTATATAGGACTAGGGTGCGTCACATTGGGTCATTGAGTTCTTATATAGGACTAGGGTGGGTCACATGGGTCATGGTGTACTTATATATTACTAGGGTAGGTCACATGGGGTCATTGAGTTCTTATATAGGACTAGGGTGCGTCACATTGGGTCATTGAGTTCTTATATATTACTAGGGTGGGTCACATGGGGTCATTGAGTTCTTATATAGGACTAGGGGGGTCACATGTGGTCATTGAGTACTTATATAGGACTAGGGTGGGTCACATGGGGTCATTGAGTACTTATATAGGACATGGAGGGGTCACGTGTGGTCATTGAGTACTTATATAGGACATGGGGGGGTCACATGGGGTCATTAAGTACTTTTATAGGACTAGGGGGGTCACATGGGGTCATTGAGTACTTATATAGGACTAGGGTGGTTACATGGGGTCATTGAGTACTTATATAGGATATGGGGGGGTCACATGTGGTCATTGAATACTTATATAGGACTAGGGTGGGTCACATGGGGTCATTGAGTACTTATATATGACTAAGGGGGATCACATTGGGTCATTAAGTACTTGTATAGGACTAGGGGGGTCACATGGGGTCATTGAGTACTTATATAGGACTAGGGTAGGTCACATGGGGTCATTGAGTACTTATATAGGAATAGGGTGGGTCACATGGGGTCATTGAGAACTTATATAGGACATGGAGGGGTCACGTGTGGTCATTGAGTACTTATATAGGACTAGGGTGGGTCACATGGGGTCATTGAGTACTTATATAGGAATAGGGTGGGTCGATGGGGTCATTGAGTACTTATATAGGACTAGGGGGGTCACATGGGGTCAATGAGTACTTATATATGACTAGGGGGGGTCACATGGGGTCATTGAGTACTTGTATAGGAATAGGGTGGGTCACATGGGGTCATTGAGTACTTATATAGGACATGGGGGGGGGTCACATGGGGTCATTGAGTACTTATATAGGACTAGGGTGGGTCACATGGGGTCATTGATTACTTATATATGACTAGGGGTGGTCAAATAGGGTCATTGAGTACTTATATAGGACATGGGGTGTCACATGGGGTCATTAAGTACTTATATAGGACTAGGGGGGGGTCACATGGGGTCATTGAGTACTTATATAGGACTAGGGTGGGTCACATGGGGTCATTTTGTACTTATATAGGACTAGGGTGGGTCACATGTGGTCATTGATTACTTATATATTACTAGAGGGGGTCACATGTGATCATTGAGTACTTATATAGGAATGGGGTGGGTCACATGGGGTCATTGAGTACTTATATAGGACTAGGGTGGGTCACATGGGTCATGGTGTACTTATATATTACTAGGGTAGGTCACATGGGGTCATTGAGTTCTTATATAGGACTAGGGTGCGTCACATTGGGTCATTGAGTTCTTATATATTACTAGGGTGGGTCACATGGGGTCATTGAGTTCTTATATAGGACTAGGGTGCGTCAATTGGGGTCATTGAGTACTTATATTGTACTAGGGGGGTCACATGGGTTCATTGAGTACTTATATAGGACATGGGGTCATTAAGTACTTATATAGGACTAGGGGGGGTCACATGTGGTCTTTGAGTACTTATATAGGACTAGGGTGGGTCACATGGGGTCATTGAGTACTTATATATGACTAGGGGGGGTCACATGGGGTCATTAAGTACTTGTATAGGACTAGGGGGGTCACATGGGGTCATTGAGTACTTATATAGGACTAGGGTGGGTCACATGGGGTCATTAAGTACTTATATAGGAATAGGGGGGGTCACATGTGATCATTGAGTACTTATATAGGAATGGGGTGGGTCACATGGGGTCATTGAGTACTTATATAGGACTAGGGGGTCACATGGGGTCATTGAGTACATATATAGAACTAGGGTGGGTCACATGGGTCATGGTGTACTTATATATTACTAGGGTAGGTCACATGGGGTCATTGAGTTCTTATATAGGACTAGGGTGCGTCACATTGGGTCATTGAGTTCTTATATATTACTAGGGTAGGTCACATGGGGTCATTGAGTTCTTATATAGGACTAGGGTGGTCACATGTGGTCATTGAGTACTTATATAGGACTAGGGTGGGTCACATGGGGTCATTGAGTACTTATATAGGACATGGAGGGGTCACGTGTGGTCATTGAGTACTTATATAGGACATGGGGGGGTCACATGGGGTCATTAAGTACTTATATAGGACTAGGGGGGGTCACATGTTGTCATTGAGTACTTATATAGGACTAGGGTGGGTCACATGGGGTCATTGAGTACTTATATATGACTAGGGGGGTCACATGGGGTCATTAAGTACTTGTATAGGACTAGGGGGGTCACATGGGGTCATTGAGTACTTTTATAGGACTAGGGTGGGTCACATGGGGTCATTGAGTACTTATATAGGAATAGGGTGCGTCGATGGGGTCATTGAGTACTTATATAGGACTAGGGGGGTCACATGGGGTCATTGAGTACTTATATAGGAATAGGGTGGGTCACATGGAGTCATTGAGTACTTATATAGGACTAGGGGGTCACATGGGGTCATTGCGTACTTATATAGGACTAGGGTGGGTCACATGGGTCATTGTGTACTTATATATTACTAGGGTGGGTCACATGGGGTTATTGAGTTCTTATATAGGACTAGGGTGCGTCACATTGGGTCATTGAGTACTTATATATTACTAGGGTGGGTCACATGGGGTCATTGAGTTCTTATATAGGACTAGGGTGCGTCACATGGGGTCATTGAGTACTTATATAGTACTAGGGGGGTCACATGGGTTCATTGAGTACTTATATAGGACATGGGAGGGTCACATGGGGTCATTATTTATATATATAGGACTAGGGGGGGTCACATGTGGTCATTGAGTACTTATATAGGACTAGGGTGGGTCACATGGGGTCATTGAGTACTTATATAGGAATAGGGTGGGTCGATGGGGTCATTGAGTACTTATATAGGACTAGGGGGGTCACATGGGGTCAATGAGTACTTATATATGACTAGGGGGGGTCACATGGGGTCATTGAGTACTTATATAGGAATAGGGTGGGTCACATGGGGTCATTGAGTACTTATATAGGACATGGGGGGGGTCACATGGGGTCATTGAGTACTTATATAGGACATGGGGTTTCACATGGGGTCATTAAGTACTTATATAGGACTAGGGGGGGTCACATGGGGTCATTGAGTACTTATATAGGACTAGGGTGGGTCACATGGGGTCATTTTGTACTTATATAGGACTAGGGTGGGTCACATGTGGTCATTGATTACTTATATATTACTAGGGTGGGTCACATGGGGTCATTGAGTTCTTATATAGGGCTAGGGTGCGTCAAATGTGGTCATTGAGTACTTATATAGTACTAGGGGGGTTACATGGGGTCATTGAGTACTTATATAGGATATGGGGGGGTCACGTGGGGTCATTGAGTACTTATATATGACTAGGGGGGGTCACAAGGGGTCATTAAGTACTTGTATAGGACTAGGGGGGTCACATGGGGTCATTGAGTACTTATATAGGACTAGGGTGGGTCACATGGGGTCATTGAGTACTTATATAGGAATAGGGTGGGTCGATGGGATCATTGAGTACTTATATAGGACTAGGGGGGTCACATGGGGTCATTGAGTACTTATATATGACTAGGGGGGGTCACATGGGGTCATTCAGTACTTATATAGGAATAGGGTGGGTCACATGGGGTCATTGAGTACTTATATAGGACATGGGGGGGGTCACGTGGGGTCATTGAGTACTTATATAGGAATAGGGTGGGTCACATGGGGTCATTGAGTACTTATATAGGACATGGAGGGGTCACGTGTGGTCATTGAGTACTTATATAGGACTAGGGTGGGTCACATGGGGTCATTGAGTACTTATATAGGAATAGGGTGGGTCGATGGGGTCATTGAGTACTTATATAGGACTAGGGGGGTCACATGGGGTCAATGAGTACTTATATATGACTAGGGGTGGTCACATGGGGTCATTGAGTACTTATATAGGAATAGGGTGAGTCACATGGGGTCATTGAGTACTTATATAGGACATGGGGGGGGGGTCACATGGGGTCATTGAGTACTTATATAGGACATGGGGTTTCACATGGGGTCATTAAGTACTTATATAGGACTAGGGGGGGGTCACATGGGGTCATTGAGTACTTATATAGGACTAGGGTGGGTCACATGGGGTCATTTTGTACTTATATAGAACTAGGGTGGGTCACATGTGGTCATTGATTACTTATATATTACTAGGGTGGGTCACATGGGGTCATTGAGTTCTTATATAGGACTAGGGTGCGTCAAATGTGGTCATTGAGTACTTATATAGTACTAGGGGGGTTACATGGGGTCATTGAGTACTTATATAGGATATGGGGGGGTCACGTGGGGTCATTGAGTACTTATATAGGACTAGGGTGGGTCACATGGGGTCATTAAGTACTTATATAGGAATAGGGGGGGTCACATGTGATCATTGAGTACTTATATAGGACTAGGGGGGTCACATGGGGTCAATGAGTTCTTATATATGACTAGGGGGGGTCACATGGGGTCATTGAGTACTTATATAGGAATAGGGTGGGTCACATGGGGTCATTGAGTACTTATATAGGACATGGGGGGGGGTCACATGGGGTCATTGAGTACTTATATAGGACATGGGGTTTCACAAGGGGTCATTAAGTACTTATATAAGACTAGGGGGGGGTCACATGGGGTCATTGAGTACTTATATAGGACTAGGGTGGGTCACATGGGGTCATTTTGTACTTATATAGGACTAGGGTGGGTCACATGTGGTCATTGATTACTTATATATTACTAGGGTGGGTCACATGGGGTCATTGAGTTCTTATATAGGACTAGCGTGCGTCACATTGGGTCATTGAGAACTTATATATTACTAGGGTGGGTCACATGGGGTCATTGAGTTCTTATATAGAACTAGGGTGCGTCACATGGGGTCATTGAGTACTTATATAGTACTAGAGGGGTCACATGGGTTCATTGAGTACTTATATAGGACATGGGGGGGTCACATGGGGTCATTAAGTACTTATATAGGACTAGGGTGGGTCACATGGGGTCATTGAGTACTTATATATGACTAAGGGGGATCACATGGGGTCATTAAGTACTTGTATAGGACTAGGGGGGTCACATGGGGTCATTGAGTACTTATATAGGACTAGGGTGGGTCACATGGGGTCATTGAGTACTTATATAGGAATAGGGTGGGTCACATGGGGTCATTGAGTACTTATATAGGACATGGGGTTTCACATGGGGTCATTAAGTACTTATATAGGACTAGGGGGGGTCACATGGGGTCACTGAGTACTTATATAGGACTAGGGTGGGTCACATGGGGTCATTTTGTACTTATATAGGACTAGGGTGGGTCACATGTGGTCATTGATTACTTATATATTACTAGGGTGGGTCACATGGGGTCATTGAGTTCTTATATAGGGCTAGGGTGCGTCAAATGTGGTCATTGAGTACTTATATAGTACTAGGGGGGTTACATGGGGTCATTGAGTACTTATATAGGATATGGGGGGGTCACGTGGGGTCATTGAGTACTTATATATGACTAGGGGGGGTCACATGGGGTCATTAAGTACTTGTATAGGACTAGGGGGGTCACATGGGGTCATTGAGTACTTATATAGGACTAGGGTGGGTCACATGGGGTCATTGAGTACTTATATAGGAATAGGGTGGTTCGATGGGATCATTGAGTACTTATATAGGACTAGGGGGGTCACATGGGGTCATTGAGTACTTATATATGACTAGGGGGGGTCACATGGGGTCATTCAGTACTTATATAGGAATAGGGTGGGTCACATGGGGTCATTGAGTACTTATATAGGACATGGGGGGGGTCACGTGGGGTCATTGAGTACTTATATAGGAATAGGGTGGGTCACATGGGGTCATTGAGTACTTATATAGGACATGGAGGGGTCACGTGTGGTCATTGAGTACTTATATAGGACTAGGGTGGGTCACATGGGGTCATTGAGTACTTATATAGGAATAGGGTGGGTCGATGGGGTCATTGAGTACTTATATAGGACTAGGGGGGTCACATGGGGTCAATGAGTACTTATATATGACTAGGGGTGGTCACATGGGGTCATTGAGTACTTATATAGGAATAGGGTGAGTCACATGGGGTCATTGAGTACTTATATAGGACATGGGGGGGGGTCACATGGGGTCATTGAGTACTTATATAGGACATGGGGTTTCACATGGGGTCATTAAGTACTTATATAGGACTAGGGGGGGGTCACATGGGGTCATTGAGTACTTATATAGGACTAGGGTGGGTCACATGGGGTCATTTTGTACTTATATAGAACTAGGGTGGGTCACATGTGGTCATTGATTACTTATATATTACTAGGGTGGGTCACATGGGGTCATTGAGTTCTTATATAGGACTAGGGTGCGTCAAATGTGGTCATTGAGTACTTATATAGTACTAGGGGGGTTACATGGGGTCATTGAGTACTTATATAGGATATGGGGGGGTCACGTGGGGTCATTGAGTACTTATATAGGACTAGGGTGGGTCACATGGGGTCATTAAGTACTTATATAGGAATAGGGGGGGTCACATGTGATCATTGAGTACTTATATAGGACTAGGGGGGTCACATGGGGTCAATGAGTTCTTATATATGACTAGGGGGGGTCACATGGGGTCATTGAGTACTTATATAGGAATAGGGTGGGTCACATGGGGTCATTGAGTACTTATATAGGACATGGGGGGGGGGGTCACATGGGGTCATTGAGTACTTATATAGGACATGGGGTTTCACAAGGGGTCATTAAGTACTTATATAAGACTAGGGGGGGGTCACATGGGGTCATTGAGTACTTATATAGGACTAGGGTGGGTCACATGGGGTCATTTTGTACTTATATAGGACTAGGGTGGGTCACATGTGGTCATTGATTACTTATATATTACTAGGGTGGGTCACATGGGGTCATTGAGTTCTTATATAGGACTAGCGTGCGTCACATTGGGTCATTGAGAACTTATATATTACTAGGGTGGGTCACATGGGGTCATTGAGTTCTTATATAGAACTAGGGTGCGTCACATGGGGTCATTGAGTACTTATATAGTACTAGAGGGGTCACATGGGTTCATTGAGTACTTATATAGGACATGGGGGGGTCACATGGGGTCATTAAGTACTTATATAGGACTAGGGTGGGTCACATGGGGTCATTGAGTACTTATATATGACTAAGGGGGATCACATGGGGTCATTAAGTACTTGTATAGGACTAGGGGGGTCACATGGGGTCATTGAGTACTTATATAGGACTAGGGTGGGTCACATGGGGTCATTGAGTACTTATATAGGAATAGGGTGGGTCACATGGGGTCATTGAGTACTTATATAGGACATGGGGGGGGTCACGTGGGGTCATTGAGTACTTATATAGGAATAGGGTGGGTCACATGGGGTCATTGAGTACTTATATAGGACATGGAGGGGTCACGTGTGGTCATTGAGTACTTATATAGGACTAGGGGGGGTCACATGTTGTCATTGAGTACTTATATAGGACTAGGGTGGGTCACATGGGGTCATTGAGTACTTATATATGACTAGGGGGGTCACATGGGGTCATTAAGTACTTGTATAGGACTAGGGGGGTCACATGGGGTCATTGAGTACTTTTATAGGACTAGGGTGGGTCACATGGGGTCATTGAGTACTTATATAGGAATAGGGTGCGTCGATGGGGTCATTGAGTACTTATATAGGACTAGGGGGGTCACATGGGGTCATTGAGTACTTATATAGGAATAGGGTGGGTCACATGGAGTCATTGAGTACTTATATAGGACTAGGGGGTCACATGGGGTCATTGCGTACTTATATAGGACTAGGGTGGGTCACATGGGTCATTGTGTACTTATATATTACTAGGGTGGGTCACATGGGGTTATTGAGTTCTTATATAGGACTAGGGTGCGTCACATTGGGTCATTGAGTACTTATATATTACTAGGGTGGGTCACATGGGGTCATTGAGTTCTTATATAGGACTAGGGTGCGTCACATGGGGTCATTGAGTACTTATATAGTACTAGGGGGGTCACATGGGTTCATTGAGTACTTATATAGGACATGGGAGGGTCACATGGGGTCATTATTTATATATATAGGACTAGGGGGGGGGTCACATGTGGTCATTGAGTACTTATATAGGACTAGGGTGGGTCACATGGGGTCATTGAGTACTTATATAGGAATAGGGTGGGTCGATGGGGTCATTGAGTACTTATATAGGACTAGGGGGGTCACATGGGGCCAATGAGTACTTATATATGACTAGGGGGGGTCACATGGGGTCATTGAGTACTTATATAGGAATAGGGTGGGTCACATGGGGTCATTGAGTACTTATATAGGACTAGGGTGGGTCACATGGGGTCATTTTGTACTTATATAGGACTAGGGTGGGTCACATGTGGTCATTGATTACTTATATATTACTAGGGTGGGTCACATGGGGTCATTGAGTACTTATATAGGACTAGGGTGGGTCACATGGGGTCATTTTGTACTTATATAGGACTAGGGTGGGTCACATGTGGTCATTGATTACTTATATATTACTAGGGTGGGTCACATGGGGTCATTGAGTTCTTATATAGGGCTAGGGTGCGTCAAATGTGGTCATTGAGTACTTATATAGTACTAGGGGGGTTACATGGGGTCATTGAGTACTTATATAGGATATGGGGGGGTCACGTGGGGTCATTGAGTACTTATATATGACTAGGGGGGGTCACATGGGGTCATTAAGTACTTGTATAGGACTAGGGGGGTCACATGGGGTCATTGAGTACTTATATAGGACTAGGGTGGGTCACATGGGGTCATTGAGTACTTATATAGGAATAGGGTGGGTCGATGGGATCATTGAGTACTTATATAGGACTAGGGGGGTCACATGGGGTCATTGAGTACTTATATATGACTAGGGGGGGTCACATGGGGTCATTCAGTACTTATATAGGAATAGGGTGGGTCACATGGGGTCATTGAGTACTTATATAGGACATGGGGGGGGGTCACGTGGGGTCATTGAGTACTTATATAGGAATAGGGTGGGTCACATGGGGTCATTGAGTACTTATATAGGACATGGAGGGGTCACGTGTGGTCATTGAGTACTTATATAGGACTAGGGTGGGTCACATGGGGTCATTGAGTACTTATATAGGAATAGGGTGGGTCGATGGGGTCATTGAGTACTTATATAGGACTAGGGGGGTCACATGGGGTCAATGAGTACTTATATATGACTAGGGGTGGTCACATGGGGTCATTGAGTACTTATATAGGAATAGGGTGAGTCACATGGGGTCATTGAGTACTTATATAGGACATGGGGGGGGGTCACATGGGGTCATTGAGTACTTATATAGGACATGGGGTTTCACATGGGGTCATTAAGTACTTATATAGGACTAGGGGGGGGTCACATGGGGTCATTGAGTACTTATATAGGACTAGGGTGGGTCACATGGGGTCATTTTGTACTTATATAGAACTAGGGTGGGTCACATGTGGTCATTGATTACTTATATATTACTAGGGTGGGTCACATGGGGTCATTGAGTTCTTATATAGGACTAGGGTGCGTCAAATGTGGTCATTGAGTACTTATATAGTACTAGGGGGGTTACATGGGGTCATTGAGTACTTATATAGGATATGGGGGGGTCACGTGGGGTCATTGAGTACTTATATAGGAATAGGGTGGGTCACATGGGGTCATTAAGTACTTATATAGGAATAGGGGGGGTCACATGTGATCATTGAGTACTTATATAGGACTAGGGGGGTCACATGGGGTCAATGAGTTCTTATATATGACTAGGGGGGGTCACATGGGGTCATTGAGTACTTATATAGGAATAGGGTGGGTCACATGGGGTCATTGAGTACTTATATAGGACATGGGGGGGGGGTCACATGGGGTCATTGAGTACTTATATAGGACATGGGGTTTCACAAGGGGTCATTAAGTACTTATATAAGACTAGGGGGGGGTCACATGGGGTCATTGAGTACTTATATAGGACTAGGGTGGGTCACATGGGGTCATTTTGTACTTATATAGGACTAGGGTGGGTCACATGTGGTCATTGATTACTTATATATTACTAGGGTGGGTCACATGGGGTCATTGAGTTCTTATATAGGACTAGCGTGCGTCACATTGGGTCATTGAGAACTTATATATTACTAGGGTGGGTCACATGGGGTCATTGAGTTCTTATATAGAACTAGGGTGCGTCACATGGGGTCATTGAGTACTTATATAGTACTAGAGGGGTCACATGGGTTCATTGAGTACTTATATAGGACATGGGGGGTCACATGGGGTCATTAAGTACTTATATAGGACTAGGGTGGGTCACATGGGGTCATTGAGTACTTATATATGACTAAGGGGGATCACATGGGGTCATTAAGTACTTGTATAGGACTAGGGGGGTCACATGGGGTCATTGAGTACTTATATAGGACTAGGGTGGGTCACATGGGGTCATTGAGTACTTATATAGGAATAGGGTGGGTCACATGGGGTCATTGAGTACTTATATAGGACATGGAGGGGTCACGTGTGGTCATTGAGTACTTATATAGGACTAGGGTGGGTCACATGGGGTCATTGAGTACTTATATAGGAATAGGGTGGGTCGATGGGGTCATTGAGTACTTATATAGGACTAGGGGGGTCACATGGGGTCAATGAGTACTTATATATGACTAGGGGGGGTCACATGGGGTCATTGAGTACTTATATAGGAATAGGGTGGGTCACATGGGGTCATTGAGTACTTATATAGAACATGGGGGGGGGTCACATGGGGTCATTGAGTACTTATATAGGACTAGGGTGGGTCACATGGGGTCATTGATTACTTATATTTGACTAGGGGTGGTCAAATAGGGTCATTGAGTACTTATATAGGACATGGGGTGTCACATGGGGTCATTAAGTACTTATATAGGACTAGGGGGGGGTCACATGGGGTCATTGAGTATTTATATAGGACTAGGGTGGGTCACATGGGGTCATTTTGTACTTATATAGGACTAGGGTGGGTCACATGTGGTCATTGATTACTTATATATTACTAGAGGGGGTCACATGTGATCATTGAGTACTTATATAGGAATGGGGTGGGTCACATGGGGTCATTGAGTACTTATATAGGACTAGGGTGGGTCACATGGGTCATGGTGTACTTATATATTACTAGGGTAGGTCACATGGGGTCATTGAGTTCTTATATAGGACTAGGGTGCGTCACATTGGGTCATTGAGTTCTTATATATTACTAGGGTGGGTCACATGGGGTCATTGAGTTCTTATATAGGACTAGGATGCGTCACATGGGGTCATTGAGTACTTATATTGTACTAGGGGGGTCACATGGGTTCATTGAGTACTTATATAGGACATGGGGTCATTAAGTACTTATATAGGACTAGGGGGGGTCACATGTGGTCTTTGAGTACTTATATAGGACTAGGGTGGGTCACATGGGGTCATCGAGTACTTATATATGTCTAGGGGGGGTCACATGGGGTCATTAAGTACTTGTATAGGACTAGGGGGGTCACTTGGGGTCATTAGGTACTTATATAGGACTAGGGTGGGTCACATGGGGTCATTGAGTACTTATATAGGAATAGGGTGGGTCGATGGGGTCATTGAGTACTTATATATTACTAGGGGGGTTACATGGGGTCATTGAGTACTTATATAGGATATGGGGGGGTCACGTGGGGTCATTGAGTACTTATATAGGACTAGGGTGGGTCACATGGGGTCATTAAGTACTTATATAGGAATAGGGGGGGTCACATGTGATCATTGAGTACTTATATAGGAATGGGGTGGGTCACATGGGGTCATTGAGTACTTATATAGGACTAGGGGGTCACATGGGGTCATTGAGTACATATATAGAACTAGGGTGGGTCACATGGGTCATGGTGTACTTATATATTACTAGGGTAGGTCACATGGGGTCATTGAGTTCTTATATAGGACTAGGGTGCGTCACATTGGGTCATTGAGTTCTTATATATTACTAGGGTGGGTCACATGGGGTCATTGAGTTCTTATATAGGACTAGGGGGGTCACATGTGGTCATTGAGTACTTATATAGGACTAGGGTGGGTCACATGGGGTCATTGAGTACTTATATAGGACATGGAGGGGTCACGTGTGGTCATTGAGTACTTATATAGGACATGGGGGGGTCACATGGGGTCATTAAGTACTTATATAGGACTAGGGGGGGTCACATGTTGTCATTGAGTACTTATATAGGAGTAGGGTGGGTCACATGGGGTCATTGAGTACTTATATATGACTAGGGGGGTCACATGGGGTCATTAAGTACTTGTATAGGACTAGGGGGGTCACATGGGGTCATTGAGCACTTATATAGGACTAGGGTGGGTCACATGGGGTCATTGAGTACTTATATAGGAATAGGGTGCGTCGATGGGGTCATTGAGTACTTATATAGGACTAGGGGGGTCACATGGGGTCATTGAGTACTTATATAGGAATAGGGTGGGTCACATGGGGTCATTGAGTACTTATATAGGACTAGGGGGCCACATGGGGTCATTGCGTACTTATATAGGACTAGGGTGGGTCACATGGGTCATTGTGTACTTATATATTACTAGGGTGGGTCACATGGGGTTATTGAGTTCTTATATAGGACTAGGGTGCGTCACATTGGGTCATTGAGTACTTATATATTACTAGGGTGGGTCACATGGGGTCATTGAGTTCTTATATAGGACTAGGGTGCGTCACATGGGGTCATTGAGTACTTATATAGTACTAGGGGGGTCACATGGGTTCATTGAGTACTTATATAGGACATGGGAGGGTCACATGGGGTCATTATTTATATATATAGGACTAGGGGGGGGGTCACATGTGGTCATTGAGTACTTATATAGGACTAGGGTGGGTCACATGGGGTCATTGAGTACTTATATAGGACATGGAGGGGTCACGTGTGGTCATTGAGTACTTATATAGGACTAGGGTGGGTCACATGGGGTCATTGAGTACTTATATAGGAATAGGGTGGGTCGATGGGGTCATTGAGTACTTATATAGGACTAGGGGGGTCACATGGGGTCAATGAGTACTTATATATGACTAGGGGGGGTCACATGGGGTCATTGAGTACTTATATAGGAATAGGGTGGGTCACATGGGGTCATTGAGTACTTATATAGGACATGGGGGGGGGTCACATGGGGTCATTGAGTACTTATATAGGACATGGGGTTTCACATGGGGTCATTAAGTACTTATATAGGACTAGGGGGGGTCACATGGGGTCATTGAGTACTTATATAGGACTAGGGTGGGTCACATGGGGTCATTTTGTACTTATATAGGACTAGGGTGGGTCACATGTGGTCATTGATTACTTATATATTACTAGGGTGGGTCACATGGGGTCATTGAGTTCTTATATAGGGCTAGGGTGCGTCAAATGTGGTCATTGAGTACTTATATAGTACTAGGGGGGTTACATGGGGTCATTGAGTACTTATATAGGATATGGGGGGGTCACGTGGGGTCATTGAGTACTTATATATGACTAGGGGGGGTCACATGGGGTCATTAAGTACTTGTATAGGACTAGGGGGGTCACATGGGGTCATTGAGTACTTATATAGGACTAGGGTGGGTCACATGGGGTCATTGAGTACTTATATAGGAATAGGGTGGGTCGATGGGATCATTGAGTACTTATATAGGACTAGGGGGGTCACATGGGGTCATTGAGTACTTATATATGACTAGGGGGGGTCACATGGGGTCATTGAGTACTTATATAGGAATAGGGTGGGTCACATGGGGTCATTGAGTACTTATATAGGACATGGGGGGGGGTCACGTGGGGTCATTGAGTACTTATATAGGAATAGGGTGGGTCTCATGGGGTCATTGAGTACTTATATAGGACATGGAGGGGTCACGTGTGGTCATTGAGTACTTATATAGGACTAGGGTGGGTCACATGGGGTCATTGAGTACTTATATAGGAATAGGGTGGGTCGATGGGGTCATTGAGTACTTATATAGGACTAGGGGGGTCACATGGGGTCATTGAGTACTTATATAGGACTAGGGGGTCACATGGGGTCATTGCGTACTTATATAGGACTAGGGTGGGTCACATGGGTCATTGTGTACTTATATATTACTAGGGTGGGTCACATGGGGTTATTGAGTTCTTATATAGGACTAGGGTGCGTCACATTGGGTCATTGAGTACTTATATAGGAATAGGGTGGGTCACATGGGGTCATTGAGTACTTATATAGGACTAGGGGGTCACATGGGGTCATTGCGTACTTATATAGGACTAGGGTGGGTCACATGGGTCATTGTGTACTTATATATTACTAGGGTGGGTCACATGGGGTTATTGAGTTCTTATATAGGACTAGGGTGCGTCACATTGGGTCATTGAGTACTTATATATTACTAGGGTGGGTCACATGGGGTCATTGAGTTCTTATATAGGACTAGGGTGCGTCACATGGGGTCATTGAGTACTTATATAGTACTAGGGGGGTCACATGGGTTCATTGAGTACTTATATAGGACATGGGAGGGTCACATGGGGTCATTATTTATATATATAGGACTAGGGGGGGGTCACATGTGGTCATTGAGTACTTATATAGGACTAGGGTGGGTCACATGGGGTCATTGAGTACTTATATAGGACATGGAGGGGTCACGTGTGGTCATTGAGTACTTATATAGGACTAGGGTGGGTCACATGGGGTCATTGAGTACTTATATAGGAATAGGGTGGGTCGATGGGGTCATTGAGTACTTATATAGGACTAGGGGGGTCACATGGGGTCAATGAGTACTTATATATGACTAGGGGGGGTCACATGGGGTCATTGAGTACTTATATAGGAATAGGGTGGGTCACATGGGGTCATTGAGTACTTATATAGGACATGGGGGGGGGTCACATGGGGTCATTGAGTACTTATATAGGACTAGGGTGCGTCAAATGTGGTCATTGAGTACTTATATAGTACTAGGGGGGTTACATGGGGTCATTGAGTACTTATATAGGATATGGGGGGGTCACGTGGGGTCATTGAGTACTTATATAGGACTAGGGTGGGTCACATGGGGTCATTAAGTACTTATATAGGAATAGGGGGGGTCACATGTGATCATTGAGTACTTATATAGGACTAGGGGGGTCACATGGGGTCAATGAGTTCTTATATATGACTAGGGGGGGTCACATGGGGTCATTGAGTACTTATATAGGAATAGGGTGGGTCACATGGGGTCATTGAGTACTTATATAGGACATGGGGGGGGGTCACATGGGGTCATTGAGTACTTATATAGGACATGGGGTTTCACAAGGGGTCATTAAGTACTTATATAAGACTAGGGGGGGGTCACATGGGGTCATTGAGTACTTATATAGGACTAGGGTGGGTCACATGGGGTCATTTTGTACTTATATAGGACTAGGGTGGGTCACATGTGGTCATTGATTACTTATATATTACTAGGGTGGGTCACATGGGGTCATTGAGTTCTTATATAGGACTAGCGTGCGTCACATTGGGTCATTGAGAACTTATATATTACTAGGGTGGGTCACATGGGGTCATTGAGTTCTTATATAGAACTAGGGTGCGTCACATGGGGTCATTGAGTACTTATATAGTACTAGAGGGGTCACATGGGTTCATTGAGTACTTATATAGGACATGGGGGGGTCACATGGGGTCATTAAGTACTTATATAGGACTAGGGTGGGTCACATGGGGTCATTGAGTACTTATATATGACTAAGGGGGATCACATGGGGTCATTAAGTACTTGTATAGGACTAGGGGGGTCACATGGGGTCATTGAGTACTTATATAGGACTAGGGTGGGTCACATGGGGTCATTGAGTACTTATATAGGAATAGGGTGGGTCACATGGGGTCATTGAGTACTTATATAGGACATGGGGTTTCACATGGGGTCATTAAGTACTTATATAGGACTAGGGGGGGTCACATGGGGTCATTGAGTACTTATATAGGACTAGGGTGGGTCACATGGGGTCATTTTGTACTTATATAGGACTAGGGTGGGTCACATGTGGTCATTGATTACTTATATATTACTAGGGTGGGTCACATGGGGTCATTGAGTTCTTATATAGGGCTAGGGTGCGTCAAATGTGGTCATTGAGTACTTATATAGTACTAGGGGGGTTACATGGGGTCATTGAGTACTTATATAGGATATGGGGGGGTCACGTGGGGTCATTGAGTACTTATATATGACTAGGGGGGGTCACATGGGGTCATTAAGTACTTGTATAGGACTAGGGGGGTCACATGGGGTCATTGAGTACTTATATAGGACTAGGGTGGGTCACATGGGGTCATTGAGTACTTATATAGGAATAGGGTGGTTCGATGGGATCATTGAGTACTTATATAGGACTAGGGGGGTCACATGGGGTCATTGAGTACTTATATATGACTAGGGGGGGTCACATGGGGTCATTCAGTACTTATATAGGAATAGGGTGGGTCACATGGGGTCATTGAGTACTTATATAGGACATGGGGGGGGTCACGTGGGGTCATTGAGTACTTATATAGGAATAGGGTGGGTCACATGGGGTCATTGAGTACTTATATAGGACATGGAGGGGTCACGTGTGGTCATTGAGTACTTATATAGGACTAGGGTGGGTCACATGGGGTCATTGAGTACTTATATAGGAATAGGGTGGGTCGATGGGGTCATTGAGTACTTATATAGGACTAGGGGGGTCACATGGGGTCAATGAGTACTTATATATGACTAGGGGTGGTCACATGGGGTCATTGAGTACTTATATAGGAATAGGGTGAGTCACATGGGGTCATTGAGTACTTATATAGGACATGGGGGGGGGTCACATGGGGTCATTGAGTACTTATATAGGACATGGGGTTTCACATGGGGTCATTAAGTACTTATATAGGACTAGGGGGGGGTCACATGGGGTCATTGAGTACTTATATAGGACTAGGGTGGGTCACATGGGGTCATTTTGTACTTATATAGAACTAGGGTGGGTCACATGTGGTCATTGATTACTTATATATTACTAGGGTGGGTCACATGGGGTCATTGAGTTCTTATATAGGACTAGGGTGCGTCAAATGTGGTCATTGAGTACTTATATAGTACTAGGGGGGTTACATGGGGTCATTGAGTACTTATATAGGATATGGGGGGGTCACGTGGGGTCATTGAGTACTTATATAGGACTAGGGTGGGTCACATGGGGTCATTAAGTACTTATATAGGAATAGGGGGGGTCACATGTGATCATTGAGTACTTATATAGGACTAGGGGGGTCACATGGGGTCAATGAGTTCTTATATATGACTAGGGGGGGTCACATGGGGTCATTGAGTACTTATATAGGAATAGGGTGGGTCACATGGGGTCATTGAGTACTTATATAGGACATGGGGGGGGGGGTCACATGGGGTCATTGAGTACTTATATAGGACATGGGGTTTCACAAGGGGTCATTAAGTACTTATATAAGACTAGGGGGGGGTCACATGGGGTCATTGAGTACTTATATAGGACTAGGGTGGGTCACATGGGGTCATTTTGTACTTATATAGGACTAGGGTGGGTCACATGTGGTCATTGATTACTTATATATTACTAGGGTGGGTCACATGGGGTCATTGAGTTCTTATATAGGACTAGCGTGCGTCACATTGGGTCATTGAGAACTTATATATTACTAGGGTGGGTCACATGGGGTCATTGAGTTCTTATATAGAACTAGGGTGCGTCACATGGGGTCATTGAGTACTTATATAGTACTAGAGGGGTCACATGGGTTCATTGAGTACTTATATAGGACATGGGGGGGTCACATGGGGTCATTAAGTACTTATATAGGACTAGGGTGGGTCACATGGGGTCATTGAGTACTTATATATGACTAAGGGGGATCACATGGGGTCATTAAGTACTTGTATAGGACTAGGGGGGTCACATGGGGTCATTGAGTACTTATATAGGACTAGGGTGGGTCACATGGGGTCATTGAGTACTTATATAGGAATAGGGTGGGTCACATGGGGTCATTGAGTACTTATATAGGACATGGGGGGGGTCACGTGGGGTCATTGAGTACTTATATAGGAATAGGGTGGGTCACATGGGGTCATTGAGTACTTATATAGGACATGGAGGGGTCACGTGTGGTCATTGAGTACTTATATAGGACTAGGGGGGGTCACATGTTGTCATTGAGTACTTATATAGGACTAGGGTGGGTCACATGGGGTCATTGAGTACTTATATATGACTAGGGGGGTCACATGGGGTCATTAAGTACTTGTATAGGACTAGGGGGGTCACATGGGGTCATTGAGTACTTTTATAGGACTAGGGTGGGTCACATGGGGTCATTGAGTACTTATATAGGAATAGGGTGCGTCGATGGGGTCATTGAGTACTTATATAGGACTAGGGGGGTCACATGGGGTCATTGAGTACTTATATAGGAATAGGGTGGGTCACATGGAGTCATTGAGTACTTATATAGGACTAGGGGGTCACATGGGGTCATTGCGTACTTATATAGGACTAGGGTGGGTCACATGGGTCATTGTGTACTTATATATTACTAGGGTGGGTCACATGGGGTTATTGAGTTCTTATATAGGACTAGGGTGCGTCACATTGGGTCATTGAGTACTTATATATTACTAGGGTGGGTCACATGGGGTCATTGAGTTCTTATATAGGACTAGGGTGCGTCACATGGGGTCATTGAGTACTTATATAGTACTAGGGGGGTCACATGGGTTCATTGAGTACTTATATAGGACATGGGAGGGTCACATGGGGTCATTATTTATATATATAGGACTAGGGGGGGGGTCACATGTGGTCATTGAGTACTTATATAGGACTAGGGTGGGTCACATGGGGTCATTGAGTACTTATATAGGAATAGGGTGGGTCGATGGGGTCATTGAGTACTTATATAGGACTAGGGGGGTCACATGGGGCCAATGAGTACTTATATATGACTAGGGGGGGTCACATGGGGTCATTGAGTACTTATATAGGAATAGGGTGGGTCACATGGGGTCATTGAGTACTTATATAGGACTAGGGTGGGTCACATGGGGTCATTTTGTACTTATATAGGACTAGGGTGGGTCACATGTGGTCATTGATTACTTATATATTACTAGGGTGGGTCACATGGGGTCATTGAGTACTTATATAGGACTAGGGTGGGTCACATGGGGTCATTTTGTACTTATATAGGACTAGGGTGGGTCACATGTGGTCATTGATTACTTATATATTACTAGGGTGGGTCACATGGGGTCATTGAGTTCTTATATAGGGCTAGGGTGCGTCAAATGTGGTCATTGAGTACTTATATAGTACTAGGGGGGTTACATGGGGTCATTGAGTACTTATATAGGATATGGGGGGGTCACGTGGGGTCATTGAGTACTTATATATGACTAGGGGGGGTCACATGGGGTCATTAAGTACTTGTATAGGACTAGGGGGGTCACATGGGGTCATTGAGTACTTATATAGGACTAGGGTGGGTCACATGGGGTCATTGAGTACTTATATAGGAATAGGGTGGGTCGATGGGATCATTGAGTACTTATATAGGACTAGGGGGGTCACATGGGGTCATTGAGTACTTATATATGACTAGGGGGGGTCACATGGGGTCATTCAGTACTTATATAGGAATAGGGTGGGTCACATGGGGTCATTGAGTACTTATATAGGACATGGGGGGGGGTCACGTGGGGTCATTGAGTACTTATATAGGAATAGGGTGGGTCACATGGGGTCATTGAGTACTTATATAGGACATGGAGGGGTCACGTGTGGTCATTGAGTACTTATATAGGACTAGGGTGGGTCACATGGGGTCATTGAGTACTTATATAGGAATAGGGTGGGTCGATGGGGTCATTGAGTACTTATATAGGACTAGGGGGGTCACATGGGGTCAATGAGTACTTATATATGACTAGGGGTGGTCACATGGGGTCATTGAGTACTTATATAGGAATAGGGTGAGTCACATGGGGTCATTGAGTACTTATATAGGACATGGGGGGGGGTCACATGGGGTCATTGAGTACTTATATAGGACATGGGGTTTCACATGGGGTCATTAAGTACTTATATAGGACTAGGGGGGGGTCACATGGGGTCATTGAGTACTTATATAGGACTAGGGTGGGTCACATGGGGTCATTTTGTACTTATATAGAACTAGGGTGGGTCACATGTGGTCATTGATTACTTATATATTACTAGGGTGGGTCACATGGGGTCATTGAGTTCTTATATAGGACTAGGGTGCGTCAAATGTGGTCATTGAGTACTTATATAGTACTAGGGGGGTTACATGGGGTCATTGAGTACTTATATAGGATATGGGGGGGTCACGTGGGGTCATTGAGTACTTATATAGGAATAGGGTGGGTCACATGGGGTCATTAAGTACTTATATAGGAATAGGGGGGGTCACATGTGATCATTGAGTACTTATATAGGACTAGGGGGGTCACATGGGGTCAATGAGTTCTTATATATGACTAGGGGGGGTCACATGGGGTCATTGAGTACTTATATAGGAATAGGGTGGGTCACATGGGGTCATTGAGTACTTATATAGGACATGGGGGGGGGGTCACATGGGGTCATTGAGTACTTATATAGGACATGGGGTTTCACAAGGGGTCATTAAGTACTTATATAAGACTAGGGGGGGGTCACATGGGGTCATTGAGTACTTATATAGGACTAGGGTGGGTCACATGGGGTCATTTTGTACTTATATAGGACTAGGGTGGGTCACATGTGGTCATTGATTACTTATATATTACTAGGGTGGGTCACATGGGGTCATTGAGTTCTTATATAGGACTAGCGTGCGTCACATTGGGTCATTGAGAACTTATATATTACTAGGGTGGGTCACATGGGGTCATTGAGTTCTTATATAGAACTAGGGTGCGTCACATGGGGTCATTGAGTACTTATATAGTACTAGAGGGGTCACATGGGTTCATTGAGTACTTATATAGGACATGGGGGGTCACATGGGGTCATTAAGTACTTATATAGGACTAGGGTGGGTCACATGGGGTCATTGAGTACTTATATATGACTAAGGGGGATCACATGGGGTCATTAAGTACTTGTATAGGACTAGGGGGGTCACATGGGGTCATTGAGTACTTATATAGGACTAGGGTGGGTCACATGGGGTCATTGAGTACTTATATAGGAATAGGGTGGGTCACATGGGGTCATTGAGTACTTATATAGGACATGGAGGGGTCACGTGTGGTCATTGAGTACTTATATAGGACTAGGGTGGGTCACATGGGGTCATTGAGTACTTATATAGGAATAGGGTGGGTCGATGGGGTCATTGAGTACTTATATAGGACTAGGGGGGTCACATGGGGTCAATGAGTACTTATATATGACTAGGGGGGGTCACATGGGGTCATTGAGTACTTATATAGGAATAGGGTGGGTCACATGGGGTCATTGAGTACTTATATAGAACATGGGGGGGGGTCACATGGGGTCATTGAGTACTTATATAGGACTAGGGTGGGTCACATGGGGTCATTGATTACTTATATTTGACTAGGGGTGGTCAAATAGGGTCATTGAGTACTTATATAGGACATGGGGTGTCACATGGGGTCATTAAGTACTTATATAGGACTAGGGGGGGGTCACATGGGGTCATTGAGTATTTATATAGGACTAGGGTGGGTCACATGGGGTCATTTTGTACTTATATAGGACTAGGGTGGGTCACATGTGGTCATTGATTACTTATATATTACTAGAGGGGGTCACATGTGATCATTGAGTACTTATATAGGAATGGGGTGGGTCACATGGGGTCATTGAGTACTTATATAGGACTAGGGTGGGTCACATGGGTCATGGTGTACTTATATATTACTAGGGTAGGTCACATGGGGTCATTGAGTTCTTATATAGGACTAGGGTGCGTCACATTGGGTCATTGAGTTCTTATATATTACTAGGGTGGGTCACATGGGGTCATTGAGTTCTTATATAGGACTAGGATGCGTCACATGGGGTCATTGAGTACTTATATTGTACTAGGGGGGTCACATGGGTTCATTGAGTACTTATATAGGACATGGGGTCATTAAGTACTTATATAGGACTAGGGGGGGTCACATGTGGTCTTTGAGTACTTATATAGGACTAGGGTGGGTCACATGGGGTCATCGAGTACTTATATATGTCTAGGGGGGGTCACATGGGGTCATTAAGTACTTGTATAGGACTAGGGGGGTCACTTGGGGTCATTAGGTACTTATATAGGACTAGGGTGGGTCACATGGGGTCATTGAGTACTTATATAGGAATAGGGTGGGTCGATGGGGTCATTGAGTACTTATATATTACTAGGGGGGTTACATGGGGTCATTGAGTACTTATATAGGATATGGGGGGGTCACGTGGGGTCATTGAGTACTTATATAGGACTAGGGTGGGTCACATGGGGTCATTAAGTACTTATATAGGAATAGGGGGGGTCACATGTGATCATTGAGTACTTATATAGGAATGGGGTGGGTCACATGGGGTCATTGAGTACTTATATAGGACTAGGGGGTCACATGGGGTCATTGAGTACATATATAGAACTAGGGTGGGTCACATGGGTCATGGTGTACTTATATATTACTAGGGTAGGTCACATGGGGTCATTGAGTTCTTATATAGGACTAGGGTGCGTCACATTGGGTCATTGAGTTCTTATATATTACTAGGGTGGGTCACATGGGGTCATTGAGTTCTTATATAGGACTAGGGGGGTCACATGTGGTCATTGAGTACTTATATAGGACTAGGGTGGGTCACATGGGGTCATTGAGTACTTATATAGGACATGGAGGGGTCACGTGTGGTCATTGAGTACTTATATAGGACATGGGGGGGTCACATGGGGTCATTAAGTACTTATATAGGACTAGGGGGGGTCACATGTTGTCATTGAGTACTTATATAGGAGTAGGGTGGGTCACATGGGGTCATTGAGTACTTATATATGACTAGGGGGGTCACATGGGGTCATTAAGTACTTGTATAGGACTAGGGGGGTCACATGGGGTCATTGAGCACTTATATAGGACTAGGGTGGGTCACATGGGGTCATTGAGTACTTATATAGGAATAGGGTGCGTCGATGGGGTCATTGAGTACTTATATAGGACTAGGGGGGTCACATGGGGTCATTGAGTACTTATATAGGAATAGGGTGGGTCACATGGGGTCATTGAGTACTTATATAGGACTAGGGGGCCACATGGGGTCATTGCGTACTTATATAGGACTAGGGTGGGTCACATGGGTCATTGTGTACTTATATATTACTAGGGTGGGTCACATGGGGTTATTGAGTTCTTATATAGGACTAGGGTGCGTCACATTGGGTCATTGAGTACTTATATATTACTAGGGTGGGTCACATGGGGTCATTGAGTTCTTATATAGGACTAGGGTGCGTCACATGGGGTCATTGAGTACTTATATAGTACTAGGGGGGTCACATGGGTTCATTGAGTACTTATATAGGACATGGGAGGGTCACATGGGGTCATTATTTATATATATAGGACTAGGGGGGGGGTCACATGTGGTCATTGAGTACTTATATAGGACTAGGGTGGGTCACATGGGGTCATTGAGTACTTATATAGGACATGGAGGGGTCACGTGTGGTCATTGAGTACTTATATAGGACTAGGGTGGGTCACATGGGGTCATTGAGTACTTATATAGGAATAGGGTGGGTCGATGGGGTCATTGAGTACTTATATAGGACTAGGGGGGTCACATGGGGTCAATGAGTACTTATATATGACTAGGGGGGGTCACATGGGGTCATTGAGTACTTATATAGGAATAGGGTGGGTCACATGGGGTCATTGAGTACTTATATAGGACATGGGGGGGGGTCACATGGGGTCATTGAGTACTTATATAGGACATGGGGTTTCACATGGGGTCATTAAGTACTTATATAGGACTAGGGGGGGTCACATGGGGTCATTGAGTACTTATATAGGACTAGGGTGGGTCACATGGGGTCATTTTGTACTTATATAGGACTAGGGTGGGTCACATGTGGTCATTGATTACTTATATATTACTAGGGTGGGTCACATGGGGTCATTGAGTTCTTATATAGGGCTAGGGTGCGTCAAATGTGGTCATTGAGTACTTATATAGTACTAGGGGGGTTACATGGGGTCATTGAGTACTTATATAGGATATGGGGGGGTCACGTGGGGTCATTGAGTACTTATATATGACTAGGGGGGGTCACATGGGGTCATTAAGTACTTGTATAGGACTAGGGGGGTCACATGGGGTCATTGAGTACTTATATAGGACTAGGGTGGGTCACATGGGGTCATTGAGTACTTATATAGGAATAGGGTGGGTCGATGGGATCATTGAGTACTTATATAGGACTAGGGGGGTCACATGGGGTCATTGAGTACTTATATATGACTAGGGGGGGTCACATGGGGTCATTGAGTACTTATATAGGAATAGGGTGGGTCACATGGGGTCATTGAGTACTTATATAGGACATGGGGGGGGGTCACGTGGGGTCATTGAGTACTTATATAGGAATAGGGTGGGTCTCATGGGGTCATTGAGTACTTATATAGGACATGGAGGGGTCACGTGTGGTCATTGAGTACTTATATAGGACTAGGGTGGGTCACATGGGGTCATTGAGTACTTATATAGGAATAGGGTGGGTCGATGGGGTCATTGAGTACTTATATAGGACTAGGGGGGTCACATGGGGTCATTGAGTACTTATATAGGACTAGGGGGTCACATGGGGTCATTGCGTACTTATATAGGACTAGGGTGGGTCACATGGGTCATTGTGTACTTATATATTACTAGGGTGGGTCACATGGGGTTATTGAGTTCTTATATAGGACTAGGGTGCGTCACATTGGGTCATTGAGTACTTATATAGGAATAGGGTGGGTCACATGGGGTCATTGAGTACTTATATAGGACTAGGGGGTCACATGGGGTCATTGCGTACTTATATAGGACTAGGGTGGGTCACATGGGTCATTGTGTACTTATATATTACTAGGGTGGGTCACATGGGGTTATTGAGTTCTTATATAGGACTAGGGTGCGTCACATTGGGTCATTGAGTACTTATATATTACTAGGGTGGGTCACATGGGGTCATTGAGTTCTTATATAGGACTAGGGTGCGTCACATGGGGTCATTGAGTACTTATATAGTACTAGGGGGGTCACATGGGTTCATTGAGTACTTATATAGGACATGGGAGGGTCACATGGGGTCATTATTTATATATATAGGACTAGGGGGGGGTCACATGTGGTCATTGAGTACTTATATAGGACTAGGGTGGGTCACATGGGGTCATTGAGTACTTATATAGGACATGGAGGGGTCACGTGTGGTCATTGAGTACTTATATAGGACTAGGGTGGGTCACATGGGGTCATTGAGTACTTATATAGGAATAGGGTGGGTCGATGGGGTCATTGAGTACTTATATAGGACTAGGGGGGTCACATGGGGTCAATGAGTACTTATATATGACTAGGGGGGGTCACATGGGGTCATTGAGTACTTATATAGGAATAGGGTGGGTCACATGGGGTCATTGAGTACTTATATAGGACATGGGGGGGGGTCACATGGGGTCATTGAGTACTTATATAGGACATGGGGTTTCACATGGGGTCATTAAGTACTTATATAGGACTAGGGGGGGTCACATGGGGTCATTGAGTACTTATATAGGACTAGGGTGGGTCACATGGGGTCATTTTGTACTTATATAGGACTAGGGTGGGTCACATGTGGTCATTGATTACTTATATATTACTAGGGTGGGTCACATGGGGTCATTGAGTTCTTATATAGGGCTAGGGTGCGTCAAATGTGGTCATTGAGTACTTATATAGTACTAGGGGGGTTACATGGGGTCATTGAGTACTTATATAGGATATGGGGGGGTCACGTGGGGTCATTGAGTACTTATATATGACTAGGGGGGGTCACATGGGGTCATTAAGTACTTGTATAGGACTAGGGGGGTCACATGGGGTCATTGAGTACTTATATAGGACTAGGGTGGGTCACATGGGGTCATTGAGTACTTATATAGGAATAGGGTGGGTCGATGGGATCATTGAGTACTTATATAGGACTAGGGGGGTCACATGGGGTCATTGAGTACTTATATATGACTAGGGGGGGGTCACATGGGGTCATTGAGTACTTATATAGGAATAGGGTGGGTCACATGGGGTCATTGAGTACTTATATAGGACATGGAGGGGTCACGTGTGGTCATTGAGTACTTATATAGGACTAGGGTGGGTCACATGGGGTCATTGAGTACTTATATAGGAATAGGGTGGGTCGATGGGGTCATTGAGTACTTATATAGGACTAGGGGGGTCACATGGGGTCAATGAGTACTTATATATGACTAGGGGTGGTCACATGGGGTCATTGAGTACTTATATAGGACATGGGGTTTCACATGGGGTCATTAAGTACTTATATAGGACTAGGGGGGGGTCACATGGGGTCATTGAGTACTTATATAGGACTAGGGTGGGTCACATGGGGTCATTTTGTACTTATATAGAACTAGGGTGGGTCACATGTGGTCATTGATTACTTATATATTACTAGGGTGGGTCACATGGGGTCATTGAGTTCTTATATAGGACTAGGGTGCGTCAAATGTGGTCATTGAGTACTTATATAGTACTAGGGGGGTTACATGGGGTCATTGAGTACTTATATAGGATATGGGGGGGTCACGTGGGGTCATTGAGTACTTATATAGGACTAGGGTGGGTCACATGGGGTCATTAAGTACTTATATAGGAATTGGGGGGGTCACATGTGATCATTGAGTACTTATATAGGACTAGGGGGGTCACATGGGGTCAATGAGTTCTTATATATGACTAGGGGGGGTCACATGGGGTCATTGAGTACTTATATAGGAATAGGGTGGGTCACAGGGGGTCATTGAGTACTTATATAGGACATGGGGGGGGGGTCACATGGGGTCATTGAGTACTTATATAGGACATGGGGTTTCACAAGGGGTCATTAAGTACTTATATAAGACTAGGGGGGGGTCACATGGGGTCATTGAGTACTTATATAGGACTAGGGTGGGTCACATGGGGTCATTTTGTACTTATATAGGACTAGGGTGGGTCACATGTGGTCATTGATTACTTATATATTACTAGGGTGGGTCACATGGGGTCATTGAGTTCTTATATAGGACTAGCGTGCGTCACATTGGGTCATTGAGAACTTATATATTACTAGGGTGGGTCACATGGGGTCATTGAGTTCTTATATAGAACTAGGGTGCGTCACATGGGGTCATTGAGTACTTATATAGTACTAGAGGGGTCACATGGGTTCATTGAGTACTTATATAGGACATGGGGGGGTCACATGGGGTCATTAAGTAATTATATAGGACTAGGGTGGGTCACATGGGGTCATTGAGTACTTATATATGACTAAGGGGGATCACATGGGGTCATTAAGTACTTGTATAGGACTAGGGGGGTCACATGGGGTCATTGAGTACTTATATAGGACTAGGGTGGGTCACATGGGGTCATTGATTACTTATATAGGAATAGGGTGGGTCACATGGGGTCATTGAGTACTTATATAGGACATGGAGGGGTCACGTGTGGTCATTGAGTACTTATATAGGACTAGGGTGGGTCACATGGGGTCATTGAGTACTTATATAGGAATAGGGTGGGTCGATGGGGTCATTGAGTACTTATATAGGACTAGGGGGGTCACATGGGGTCAATGAGTACTTATATATGACTAGGGGGGGTCACATGGGGTCATTGAGTACTTATATAGGAATAGGGTGGGTCACATGGGGTCATTGAGTACTTATATAGGACATGGGGGGGGGGTCACATGGGGTCATTGAGTACTTATATAGGACTAGGGTGGGTCACATGGGGTCATTGATTACTTATATATGACTAGGGGTGGTCAAATAGGGTCATTGAGTACTTATATAGGACATGGGGTGTCACATGGGGTCATTAAGTACTTATATAGGACTAGGGGGGGGGTCACATGGGGTCATTGAGTACTTATATAGGACTAGGGTGGGTCACATGGGGTCATTTTGTACTTATATAGGACTAGGGTGGGTCACATGTGGTCATTGATTACTTATATATTACTAGAGGGGGTCACATGTGATCGTTGAGTACTTATATAGGAATGGGGTGGGTCACATGGGGTCATTGAGTACTTATATAGGACTAGGGTGGGTCACATGGGTCATGGTGTACTTATATATTACTAGGGTAGGTCACATGGGGTCATTGAGTTCTTATATAGGACTAGGGTGCGTTACATTGGGTCATTGAGTTCTTATATATTACTAGGGTGGGTCACATGGGGTCATTGAGTTCTTATATAGGACTAGGGTGCGTCACATGGGGTCATTGAGTACTTATATTGTACTAGGGGGGTCACATGGGTTCATTGAGTACTTATATAGGACATGGGGTCATTAAGTACTTATATAGGACTAGGGGGGGTCACATGTGGTCTTTGAGTACTTATATAGGACTAGGGTGGGTCACATGGGGTCATTGAGTACTTATATATGACTAGGGGGGGTCACATGGGGTCATTAAGTACTTGTATAGGACTAGGGGGGTCACATGGGGTCATTGAGTACTTATATAGGACTAGGGTGGGTCACATGGGGTCATTGAGTACTTATATAGGAATAGGGTGGGTCGATGGGGTCATTGAGTACTTATATATTACTAGGGGGGTTACATGGGGTCATTGAGTACTTATATAGGATATGGGGGGGGGTCACGTGAGGTCATTGAGTACTTATATAGGACTAGGGTGGGTCACATGGGGTCATTAAGTACTTATATAGGAATAGGGGGGGTCACATGTGATCATTGAGTACTTATATAGGAATGGGGTGGGTCACATGGGGTCATTGAGTACTTATATTGTACTAGGGGGGTCACATGGGTTCATTGAGTACTTATATAGGACATGGGGTCATTAAGTACTTATATAGGACTAGGGGGGGTCACATGTGGTCTTTGAGTACTTATATAGGACTAGGGTGGGTCACATGGGGTCATTGAGTACTTATATATGACTAGGGGGGGTCACATGGGGTCATTAAGTACTTGTATAGGACTAGGGGGGTCACATGGGGTCATTGAGTACTTATATAGGACTAGGGTGGGTCACATGGGGTCATTGAGTACTTATATAGGAATAGGGTGGGTCGATGGGGTCATTGAGTACTTATATATTACTAGGGGGGTTACATGGGGTCATTGAGTACTTATATAGGATATGGGGGGGGGTCACGTGAGGTCATTGAGTACTTATATAGGACTAGGGTGGGTCACATGGGGTCATTAAGTACTTATATAGGAATAGGGGGGGTCACATGTGATCATTGAGTACTTATATAGGAATGGGGTGGGTCACATGGGGTCATTGAGTACTTATATAGGACTAGGGGGTCACATGGGGTCATTGAGTACATATATAGAACTAGGGTGGGTCACATGGGTCATGGTGTACTTATATATTACTAGGGTAGGTCACATGGGGTCATTGAGTTCTTATATAGGACTAGGGTGCGTCACATTGGGTCATTGAGTTCTTATATATTACTAGGGTGGGTCACATGGGGTCATTGAGTTCTTATATAGGACTAGGGGGGTCACATGTGGTCATTGAATACTTATATAGGACTAGAGTGGGTCACATGGGGTCATTGAGTACTTATATAGGACATGGAGGGGTCACGTGTGGTCATTGAGTACTTATATAGGACATGGGGGGGTCACATGGGGTCATTAAGTACTTATATAGGACTAGGGGGGGTCACATGTTGTCATTGAGTACTTATATAGGACTAGGGTGGGTCACATGGGGTCATTGAGTACTTATATATGACTAGGGGGGTCACATGGGGTCATTAAGTACTTGTATAGGACTAGGGGGGTCACATGGGGTCATTGAGTACTTATATAGGACTAGGGTGGGTCACATGGGGTCATTGAGTACTGATATAGGAATAGGGTGCGTCGATGGGGTCATTGAGTACTTATATAGGACTAGGGGGGTCACATGGGGTCATTGAGTACTTATATAGGAATAGGGTGCGTCGATGGGGTCATTGAGTACTTATATAGGACTAGGGGGGTCACATGGGGTCATTGAGTACTTATATAGGAATAGGGTGGGTCACATGGGGTCATTGAGTACTTATATAGGACTAGGGGGTCACATGGGGTCATTGCGTACTTATATAGGACATGGAGGGGTCACGTGTGGTCATTGAGTACTTATATAGGACTAGGGTGGGTCACATGGGGTCATTGAGTACTTATATAGGAATAGGGTGGGTCGATGGGGTCATTGAGTACTTATATAGGACTAGGGGGGTCACATGGGGTCAATGAGTACTTATATATGACTAGGGGGGTCACATGGGGTCATTAAGTACTTGTATAGGACTAGGGGGGTCACATGGGGTCATTGAGTACTTATATAGGACTAGGGTGGGTCACATGGGGTCATTGAGTACTTATATAGGAATAGGGTGCGTCGATGGGGTCATTGAGTACTTATATAGGACTAGGGGGGTCACATGGGGTCATTGAGTACTTATATAGGAATAGGGTGGGTCACATGGGGTCATTGAGTACTTATATAGGACTAGGGGGGTCACATGGGGTCATTAAGTACTTATATAGGACTAGGGGGGGTCACATGTTGTCATTGAGTACTTATATAGGACTAGGGTGGGTCACATGGGGTCATTGAGTACTTATATATGACTAGGGGGGTCACATGGGGTCATTAAGTACTTGTATAGGACTAGGGGGGTCACATGGGGTCATTGAGTACTTATATAGGACTAGGGTGGGTCACATGGGGTCATTGAGTACTTATATAGGAATAGGGTGCGTCGATGGGGTCATTGAGTACTTATATAGGACTAGGGGGGTCACATGGGGTCATTAAGTACTTATATAGGACTAGGGGAGGTCACATGTTGTCATTGAGTACTTATATAGGACTAGGGTGGGTCACATGGGGTCATTGAGTACTTATATATGACTAGGGGGGTCACATGGGGTCATTAAGTACTTGTATAGGACTAGGGGGGTCACATGGGGTCATTGAGTACTTATATAGGACTAGGGTGGGTCACATGGGGTCATTGAGTACTTATATAGGAATAGGGTGCGTCGATGGGGTCATTGAGTACTTATATAGGACTAGGGGGGTCACATGGGGTCATTGAGTACTTATATAGGAATAGGGTGGGTCACATGGGGTCATTGAGTACTTATATAGGACTAGGGGGTCACATGGGGTCATTGCGTACTTATATAGGACATGGAGGGGTCACGTGTGGTCATTGAGTACTTATATAGGACTAGGGTGGGTCACATGGGGTCATTGAGTACTTATATAGGAATAGGGTGGGTCGATGGGGTCATTGAGTACTTATATAGGACTAGGGGGGTCACATGGGGTCAATGAGTACTTATATATGACTAGGGGGGGTCACATGGGGTCATTGAGTACTTATATAGGAATAGGGTGGGTCACATGGGGTCATTGAGTACTTATATAGGACATGGGGGGGGGGTCACATGGGGTCATTGAGTACTTATATAGGACTAGGGTGGGTCACATGGGGTCATTGATTACTTATATATGACTAGGGGTGGTCAAATAGGGTCATTGAGTACTTATATAGGACATGGGGTGTCACATGGGGTCATTAAGTACTTATATAGGACTAGGGGGGGGTCACATGGGGTCATTGAGTACTTATATAGGACTAGGGTGGGTCACATGGGGTCATTTTGTACTTATATAGGACTAGGGTGGGTCACATGTGGTCATTGATTACTTATATATTACTAGAGGGGGTCACATGTGATCATTGAGTACTTATATAGGAATGGGGTGGGTCACATGGGGTCATTGAGTACTTATATAGGACTAGGGTGGGTCACATGGGTCATGGTGTACTTATATATTACTAGGGTAGGTCACATGGGGTCATTGAGTTCTTATATAGGACTAGGGTGCGTCACATTGGGTCATTGAGTTCTTATATATTACTAGGGTGGGTCACATGGGGTCATTGAGTTCTTATATAGGACTAGGGTGCGTCACATGGGGTCATTGAGTACTTATATTGTACTAGGGGGGTCACATGGGTTCATTGAGTACTTATATAGGACATGGGGTCATTAAGTACTTATATAGGTCTAGGGGGGGTCACATGTGGTCTTTGAGTACTTATATAGGACTAGGGTGGGTCACATGGGGTCATTGAGTACTTATATATGACTAGGGGGGGTCACATGGGGTCATTAAGTACTTGTATAGGACTAGGGGGGTCACATGGGGTCATTGAGTACTTATATAGGACTAGGGTGGGTCACATGGGGTCATTAAGTACTTATATAGGAATAGGGGGGGTCACATGTGATCATTGAGTACTTATATAGGAATGGGGTGGGTCACATGGGGTCATTGAGTACTTATATAGGACTAGGGGGTCACATGGGGTCATTGAGTACATATATAGAACTAGGGTGGGTCACATGGGTCATGGTGTACTTATATATTACTAGGGTAGGTCACATGGGGTCATTGAGTTCTTATATAGGACTAGGGTGCGTCACATTGGGTCATTGAGTTCTTATATATTACTAGGGTAGGTCACATGGGGTCATTGAGTTCTTATATAGGACTAGGGGGGTCACATGTGGTCATTGAGTACTTATATAGGACTAGGGTGGGTCACATGGGGTCATTGAGTACTTATATAGGACATGGAGGGGTCACGTGTGGTCATTGAGTACTTATATAGGACATGGGGGGGTCACATGGGGTCATTAAGTACTTATATAGGACTAGGGGGGGTCACATGTTGTCATTGAGTACTTATATAGGACTAGGGTGGGTCACATGGGGTCATTGAGTACTTATATATGACTAGGGGGGTCACATGGGGTCATTAAGTACTTGTATAGGACTAGGGGGGTCACATGGGGTCATTGAGTACTTTTATAGGACTAGGGTGGGTCACATGGGGTCATTGAGTACTTATATAGGAATAGGGTGCGTCGATGGGGTCATTGAGTACTTATATAGGACTAGGGGGGTCACATGGGGTCATTGAGTACTTATATAGGAATAGGGTGGGTCACATGGAGTCATTGAGTACTTATATAGGACTAGGGGGTCACATGGGGTCATTGCGTACTTATATAGGACTAGGGTGGGTCACATGGGTCATTGTGTACTTATATATTACTAGGGTGGGTCACATGGGGTTATTGAGTTCTTATATAGGACTAGGGTGCGTCACATTGGGTCATTGAGTACTTATATATTACTAGGGTGGGTCACATGGGGTCATTGATTTCTTATATAGGACTAGGGTGCGTCACATGGGGTCATTGAGTACTTATATAGTACTAGGGGGGTCACATGGGTTCATTGAGTACTTATATAGGACATGGGAGGGTCACATGGGGTCATTATTTATATATATAGGACTAGGGGGGGGTCACATGTGGTCATTGAGTACTTATATAGGACTAGGGTGGGTCACATGGGGTCATTGAGTACTTATATAGGACATGGAGGGGTCACGTGTGGTCATTGAGTACTTATATAGGACTAGGGTGGGTCACATGGGGTCATTGAGTACTTATATAGGAATAGGGTGGGTCGATGGGGTCATTGAGTACTTATATAGGACTAGGGGGGTCACATGGGGTCAATGAGTACTTATATATGACTAGGGGGGGTCACATGGGGTCATTGAGTACTTATATAGGAATAGGGTGGGTCACATGGGGTCATTGAGTACTTATATAGGACATGGGGGGGGTCACATGGGGTCATTGAGTACTTATATAGGACATGGGGTTTCACATGGGGTCATTAAGTACTTATATAGGACTAGGGGGGGTCACATGGGGTCATTGAGTACTTATATAGGACTAGGGTGGGTCACATGGGGTCATTTTGTACTTATATAGGACTAGGGTGGGTCACATGTGGTCATTGATTACTTATATATTACTAGGGTGGGTCACATGGGGTCATTGAGTTCTTATATAGGGCTAGGGTGCGTCAAATGTGGTCATTGAGTACTTATATAGTACTAGGGGGGTTACATGGGGTCATTGAGTACTTATATAGGATATGGGGGGGTCACGTGGGGTCATTGAGTACTTATATATGACTAGGGGGGGTCACATGGGGTCATTAAGTACTTGTATAGGACTAGGGGGGTCACATGGGGTCATTGAGTACTTATATAGGACTAGGGTGGGTCACATGGGGTCATTGAGTACTTATATAGGAATAGGGTGGGTCGATGGGATCATTGAGTACTTATATAGGACTAGGGGGGTCACATGGGGTCATTGAGTACTTATATATGACTAGGGGGGGTCACATGGGGTCATTCAGTACTTATATAGGAATAGGGTGGGTCACATGGGGTCATTGAGTACTTATATAGGACATGGGGGGGGGTCACGTGGGGTCATTGAGTACTTATATAGGAATAGGGTGGGTCACATGGGGTCATTGAGTACTTATATAGGACATGGAGGGGTCACGTGTGGTCATTGAGTACTTATATAGGACTAGGGTGGGTCACATGGGGTCATTGAGTACTTATATAGGAATAGGGTGGGTCGATGGGGTCATTGAGTACTTATATAGGACTAGGGGGGTCACATGGGGTCAATGAGTACTTATATATGACTAGGGGTGGTCACATGGGGTCATTGAGTACTTATATAGGAATAGGGTGAGTCACATGGGGTCATTGAGTACTTATATAGGACATGGGGGGGGGTCACATGGGGTCATTGAGTACTTATATAGGACTAGGGGGGGGTCACATGGGGTCATTGAGTACTTATATAGGACTAGGGTGGGTCACATGGGGTCATTTTGTACTTATATAGAACTAGGGTGGGTCACATGTGGTCATTGATTACTTATATATTACTAGGGTGGGTCACATGGGGTCATTGAGTTCTTATATAGGACTAGGGTGCGTCAAATGTGGTCATTGAGTACTTATATAGTACTAGGGGGGTTACATGGGGTCATTGAGTACTTATATAGGATATGGGGGGGTCACGTGGGGTCATTGAGTACTTATATAGGACTAGGGTGGGTCACATGGGGTCATTAAGTACTTATATAGGAATAGGGGGGGTCACATGTGATCATTGAGTACTTATATAGGACTAGGGGGGTCACATGGGGTCAATGAGTTCTTATATATGACTAGGGGGGGTCACATGGGGTCATTGAGTACTTATATAGGAATAGGGTGGGTCACATGGGGTCATTGAGTACTTATATAGGACATGGGGGGGGGTCACATGGGGTCATTGAGTACTTATATAGGACATGGGGTTTCACAAGGGGTCATTAAGTACTTATATAAGACTAGGGGGGGGTCACATGGGGTCATTGAGTACTTATATAGGACTAGGGTGGGTCACATGGGGTCATTTTGTACTTATATAGGACTAGGGTGGGTCACATGTGGTCATTGATTACTTATATATTACTAGGGTGGGTCACATGGGGTCATTGAGTTCTTATATAGAACTAGGGTGCGTCACATGGGGTCATTGAGTACTTATATATTACTAGAGGGGTCACATGGGTTCATTGAGTACTTATATAGGACATGGGGGGGTCACATGGGGTCATTAAGTACTTATATAGGACTAGGGTGGGTCACATGGGGTCATTGAGTACTTATATATGACTAAGGGGGATCACATGGGGTCATTAAGTACTTGTATAGGACTAGGGGGGTCACATGGGGTCATTGAGTACTTATATAGGACTAGGGTGGGTCACATGGGGTCATTGAGTACTTATATAGGAATAGGGTGGGTCACATGGGGTCATTGAGTACTTATATAGGACATGGAGGGGTCACGTGTGGTCATTGAGTACTTATATAGGACTAGGGTGGGTCACATGGGGTCATTGAGTACTTATATAGGAATAGGGTGGGTCGATGGGGTCATTGAGTACTTATATAGGACTAGGGGGGTCACATGGGGTCAATGAGTACTTATATATGACTAGGGGGGGTCACATGGGGTCATTGAGTACTTATATAGGAATAGGGTGGGTCACATGGGGTCATTGAGTACTTATATAGGACATGGGGGGGGGGGTCACATGGGGTCATTGAGTACTTATATAGGACTAGGGTGGGTCACATGGGGTCATTGATTACTTATATATGACTAGGGGTGGTCAAATAGGGTCATTGAGTACTTATATAGGACATGGGGTGTCACATGGGGTCATTAAGTACTTATATAGGACTAGGGGGGGGTCACATGGGGTCATTGAGTATTTATATAGGACTAGGGTGGGTCACATGGGGTCATTTTGTACTTATATAGGACTAGGGTGGGTCACATGTGGTCATTGATTACTTATATATTACTAGAGGGGGTCACATGTGATCTTTGAGTACTTATATAGGAATGGGGTGGGTCACATGGGGTCATTGAGTACTTATATAGGACTAGGGTGGGTCACATGGGTCATGGTGTACTTATATATTACTAGGGTAGGTCACATGGGGTCATTGAGTTCTTATATAGGACTAGGGTGCGTCACATTGGGTCATTGAGTTCTTATATATTACTAGGGTGGGTCACATGGGGTCATTGAGTTCTTATATAGGACTAGGGTGCGTCACATGGGTTCATTGAGTACTTATATAGGACATGGGGTCATTAAGTACTTATATAGGACTAGGGGGGGTCACATGTGGTCTTTGAGTACTTATATAGGACTAGGGTGGGTCACATGGGGTCATCGAGTACTTATATATGACTAGGGGGGGTCACATGGGGTCATTAAGTACTTGTATAGGACTAGGGGGGTCACATGGGGTCATTGAGTACTTATATAGGACTAGGGTGGGTCACATGGGGTCATTGAGTACTTATATAGGAATAGGGTGGGTCGATGGGGTCATTGAGTACTTATATATTACTAGGGGGGTTACATGGGGTCATTGAGTACTTATATAGGATATGGGGGGGTCACGTGGGGTCATTGAGTACTTATATAGGACTAGGGTGGGTCACATGGGGTCATTAAGTACTTATATAGGAATAGGGGGGGTCACATGTGATCATTGAGTACTTATATAGGAATGGGGTGGGTCACATGGGGTCATTGAGTACTTATATAGGACTAGGGGGTCACATGGGGTCATTGAGTACATATATAGAACTAGGGTGGGTCACATGGGTCATGGTGTACTTATATATTACTAGGGTAGGTCACATGGGGTCATTGAGTTCTTATATAGGACTAGGGTGCGTCACATTGGGTCATTGAGTTCTTATATATTACTAGGGTGGGTCACATGGGGTCATTGAGTTCTTATATAGGACTAGGGGGGTCACATGTGGTCATTGAGTACTTATATAGGACTAGGGTGGGTCACATGGGGTCATTGAGTACTTATGTAGGACATGGAGGGGTCACGTGTGGTCATTGAGTACTTATATAGGACATGGGGGGGTCACATGGGGTCATTAAGTACTTATATAGGACTAGGGGGGGTCACATGTTGTCATTGAGTACTTATATAGGACTAGGGTGGGTCACATGGGGTCATTGAGTACTTATATATGACTAGGGGGGTCACATGGGGTCATTAAGTACTTGTATAGGACTAGGGGGGTCACATGGGGTCATTGAGCACTTATATAGGACTAGGGTGGGTCACATGGGGTCATTGAGTACTTATATAGGAATAGGGTGCGTCGATGGGGTCATTGAGTACTTATATAGGACTAGGGGGGTCACATGGGGTCATTGAGTACTTATATAGGAATAGGGTGGGTCACATGGGGTCATTGAGTACTTATATAGGACTAGGGGGTCACATGGGGTCATTGCGTACTTATATAGGACTAGGGTGGGTCACATGGGTCATTGTGTACTTATATATTACTAGGGTGGGTCACATGGGGTTATTGAGTTCTTATATAGGACTAGGGTGCGTCACATTGGGTCATTGAGTACTTATATATTACTAGGGTGGGTCACATGGGGTCATTGAGTTCTTATATAGGACTAGGGTGCGTCACATGGGGTCATTGAGTACTTATATAGTACTAGGGGGGTCACATGGGTTCATTGAGTACTTATATAGGACATGGGAGGGTCACATGGGGTCATTGAGTACTTATATAGGACATGGAGGGGTCACGTGTGGTCATTGAGTACTTATATAGGACTAGGGTGGGTCACATGGGGTCATTGAGTACTTATATAGGACATGGAGGGGTCACGTGTGGTCATTGAGTACTTATATAGGACTAGGGTGGGTCACATGGGGTCATTGAGTACTTATATAGGAATAGGGTGGGTCGATGGGGTCATTGAGTACTTATATAGGACTAGGGGGGTCACATGGGGTCAATGAGTACTTATATATGACTAGGGGGGGTCACATGGGGTCATTGAGTACTTATATAGGAATAGGGTGGGTCACATGGGGTCATTGAGTACTTATATAGGACATGGGGGGGGGTCACATGGGGTCATTGAGTACTTATATAGGACATGGGGTTTCACATGGGGTCATTAAGTACTTATATAGGACTAGGGGGGGTCACATGGGGTCATTGAGTACTTATATAGGACTAGGGTGGGTCACATGGGGTCATTTTGTACTTATATAGGACTAGGGTGGGTCACATGTGGTCATTGATTACTTATATATTACTAGGGTGGGTCACATGGGGTCATTGAGTTCTTATATAGGGCTAGGGTGCGTCAAATGTGGTCATTGAGTACTTATATAGTACTAGGGGGGTTACATGGGGTCATTGAGTACTTATATAGGATATGGGGGGGTCACGTGGGGTCATTGAGTACTTATATATGACTAGGGGGGGTCACATGGGGTCATTAAGTACTTGTATAGGACTAGGGGGGTCACATGGGGTCATTGAGTACTTATATAGGACTAGGGTGGGTCACATGGGGTCATTGAGTACTTATATAGGAATAGGGTGGGTCGATGGGATCATTGAGTACTTATATAGGACTAGGGGGGTCACATGGGGTCATTGAGTACTTATATATGACTAGGGGGGGTCACATGGGGTCATTGAGTACTTATATAGGAATAGGGTGGGTCACATGGGGTCATTGAGTACTTATATAGGACATGGGGGGGGTCACGTGGGGTCATTGAGTACTTATATAGGAATAGGGTGGGTCTCATTGGGTCATTGAGTACTTATATAGGACATGGAGGGGTCACGTGTGGTCATTGAGTACTTATATAGGACTAGGGTGGGTCACATGGGGTCATTGAGTACTTATATAGGAATAGGGTGGGTCGATGGGGTCATTGAGTACTTATATAGGACTAGGGGGGTCACATGGTGTCAATGAGTACTTATATATGACTAGGGGTGGTCACATGGGGTCATTGAGTACTTATATAGGAATAGGGTGAGTCACATGGGGTCATTGAGTACTTATATAGGACATGGGGGGGGTCACATGGGGTCATTGAGTACTTATATAGGACATGGGGTTTCACATGGGGTCATTAAGTACTTATATAGGACTAGGGGGGGGTCACATGGGGTCATTGAGTACTTATATAGGACTAGGGTGGGTCACATGGGGTCATTGAGTACTTATATAGGAATAGGGTGGGTCACATGGGGTCATTGAGTACTTATATATTACTAGGGTGGGTCACATGGGGTTATTGAGTTCTTATATAGGACTAGGGTGCGTCACATTGGGTCATTGAGTACTTATATATTACTAGGGTGGGTCACATGGGGTCATTGAGTTCTTATATAGGACTAGGGTGCGTCACATGGGGTCATTGAGTACTTATATAGTACTAGGGGGGTCACATGGGTTCATTGAGTACTTATATAGGACATGGGAGGGTCACATGGGGTCATTATTTATATATATAGGACTAGGGGGGGGTCACATGTGGTCATTGAGTACTTATATAGGACTAGGGTGGGTCACATGGGGTCATTGAGTACTTATATAGGACATGGAGGGGTCACGTGTGGTCATTGAGTACTTATATAGGACTAGGGTGGGTCACATGGGGTCATTGAGTACTTATATAGGAATAGGGTGGGTCGATGGGGTCATTGAGTACTTATATAGGACTAGGGGGGTCACATGGGGTCAATGAGTACTTATATATGACTAGGGGGGGTCACATGGGGTCATTGAGTACTTATATAGGAATAGGGTGGGTCACATGGGGTCATTGAGTACTTATATAGGACATGGGGGGGGGTCACATGGGGTCATTGAGTACTTATATAGGACATGGGGTTTCACATGGGGTCATTAAGTACTTATATAGGACTAGGGGGGTCACATGGGGTCATTGAGTACTTATATAGGACTAGGGTGGGTCACATGGGGTCATTTTGTACTTATATAGGACTAGGGTGGGTCACATGTGGTCATTGATTACTTATATATTACTAGGGTGGGTCACATGGGGTCATTGAGTTCTTATATAGGGCTAGGGTGCGTCAAATGTGGTCATTGAGTACTTATATAGTACTAGGGGGGTTACATGGGGTCATTGAGTACTTATATAGGATATGGGGGGGTCACGTGGGGTCATTGAGTACTTATATAGGACTAGGGTGGGTCACATGGGGTCATTAAGTACTTATATAGGAATTGGGGGGGTCACATGTGATCATTGAGTACTTATATAGGACTAGGGGGGTCACGTGGGGTCATTGAGTACTTATATATGACTAGGGGGGGTCACATGGGGTCATTAAGTACTTGTATAGGACTAGGGGGGTCACATGGGGTCATTGAGTACTTATATAGGACTAGGGTGGGTCACATGGGGTCATTGAGTACTTATATAGGAATAGGGTGGGTCGATGGGATCATTGAGTACTTATTTAGGACTAGGGGGGTCACATGGGGTCATTGAGTACTTATATATGACTAGGGGGGGTCACATGGGGTCATTGAGTACTTATATAGGAATAGGGTGGGTCACATGGGGTCATTGAGTACTTATATAGGACATGGAGGGGTCACGTGTGGTCATTGAGTACTTATATAGGACTAGGGTGGGTCACATGGGGTCATTGAGTACTTATATAGGAATAGGGTGGGTCGATGGGGTCATTGAGTACTTATATAGGACTAGGAGGGTCACATGGGGTCAATGAGTACTTATATATGACTAGGGGTGGTCACATGGGGTCATTGAGTACTTATATAGGAATAGGGTGAGTCACATGGGGTCATTGAGTACTTATATAGGACATGGGGGGGGGTCACATGGGGTCATTAAGTACTTATATAGGACATGGGGTTTCACATGGGGTCATTAAGTACTTATATAGGACTAGGGGGGGGTCACATGGGGTCATTGAGTACTTATATAGGACTAGGGTGGGTCACATGGGGTCATTTTGTACTTATATAGAACTAGGGTGGGTCACATGTGGTCATTGATTACTTATATATTACTAGGGTGGGTCACATGGGGTCATTGAGTTCTTATATAGGACTAGGGTGCGTCAAATGTGGTCATTGAGTACTTATATAGTACTAGGGGGGTTACATGGGGTCATTGAGTACTTATATAGGATATGGGGGGGTCACGTGGGGTCATTGAGTACTTATATAGGACTAGGGTGGGTCACATGGGGTCATTAAGTACTTATATAGGAATTGGGGGGGTCACATGTGATCATTGAGTACTTATATAGGACTAGGGGGGTCACATGGGGTCAATGAGTTCTTATATATGACTAGGGGGGGTCACATGGGGTCATTGAGTACTTATATAGGAATAGGGTGGGTCACAGGGGGTCATTGAGTACTTATATAGGACATGGGGGGGGGTCACATGGGGTCATTGAGTACTTATATAGGACATGGGGTTTCACAAGGGGTCATTAAGTACTTATATAAGACTAGGGGGGGGTCACATGGGGTCATTGAGTACTTATATAGGACTAGGGTGGGTCACATGGGGTCATTTTGTACTTATATAGGACTAGGGTGGGTCACATGTGGTCATTGATTACTTATATATTACTAGGGTGGGTCACATGGGGTCATTGAGTTCTTATATAGGACTAGCGTGCGTCACATTGGGTCATTGAGAACTTATATATTACTAGGGTGGGTCACATGGGGTCATTGAGTTCTTATATAGAACTAGGGTGCGTCACATGGGGTCATTGAGTACTTATATAGTACTAGAGGGGTCACATGGGTTCATTGAGTACTTATATAGGACATGGGGGGGTCACATGGGGTCATTAAGTAATTATATAGGACTAGGGTGGGTCACATGGGGTCATTGAGTACTTATATATGACTAAGGGGGATCACATGGGGTCATTAAGTACTTGTATAGGACTAGGGGGGTCACATGGGGTCATTGAGTACTTATATAGGACTAGGGTGGGTCACATGGGGTCATTGAGTACTTATATAGGAATAGGGTGGGTCACATGGGGTCATTGAGTACTTATATAGGACATGGAGGGGTCACGTGTGGTCATTGAGTACTTATATAGGACTAGGGTGGGTCACATGGGGTCATTGAGTACTTATATAGGAATAGGGTGGGTCGATGGGGTCATTGAGTACTTATATAGGACTAGGGGGGTCACATGGGGTCAATGAGTACTTATATATGACTAGGGGGGGTCACATGGGGTCATTGAGTACTTATATAGGAATAGGATGGGTCACATGGGGTCATTGAGTACTTATATAGGACATGGGGGGGGGGTCACATGGGGTCATTGAGTACTTATATAGGACTAGGGTGGGTCACATGGGGTCATTGATTACTTATATATGACTAGGGGTGGTCAAATAGGGTCATTGAGTACTTATATAGGACATGGGGTGTCACATGGGGTCATTAAGTACTTATATAGGACTAGGGGGGGTCACATGGGGTCATTGAGTACTTATATAGGACTAGGGTGGGTCACATGGGGTCATTTTGTACTTATATAGGACTAGGGTGGGTCACATGTGGTCATTGATTACTTATATATTACTAGAGGGGGTCACATGTGATCATTGAGTACTTATATAGGAATGGGGTGGGTCACATGGGGTCATTGAGTACTTATATAGGACTAGGGTGGGTCACATGGGTCATGGTGTACTTATATATTACTAGGGTAGGTCACATGGGGTCATTGAGTTCTTATATAGGACTAGGGTGCGTCACATTGGGTCATTGAGTTCTTATATATTACTAGGGTGGGTCACATGGGGTCATTGAGTTCTTATATAGGACTAGGGTGCGTCACATGGGGTCATTGAGTACTTATATTGTACTAGGGGGGTCACATGGGTTCATTGAGTACTTATATAGGACATGGGGTCATTAAGTACTTATATAGGACTAGGGGTGGTCACATGTGGTCTTTGAGTACTTATATAGGACTAGGGTGGGTCACATGGGGTCATTGAGTACTTATATATGACTAGGGGGGGTCACATGGGGTCATTAAGTACTTGTATAGGACTAGGGGGGTCACATGGGGTCATTGAGTACTTATATAGGACTAGGGTGGGTCACATGGGGTCATTGAGTACTTATATAGGAATAGGGTGGGTCGATGGGGTCATTGAGTACTTATATATTACTAGGGGGGTTACATGGGGTCATTGAGTACTTATATAGGATATGGGGGGGGTCACGTGGGGTCATTGAGTACTTATATAGGACTAGGGTGGGTCACATGGGGTCATTAAGTACTTATATAGGAATAGGGGGGGTCACATGTGATCATTGAGTACTTATATAGGAATGGGGTGGGTCACATGGGGTCATTGAGTACTTATATAGGACTAGGGGGTCACATGGGGTCATTGAGTACATATATAGAACTAGGGTAGGTCACATGGGTCATGGTGTACTTATATATTACTAGGGTAGGTCACATGGGGTCATTGAGTTCTTATATAGGACTAGGGTGCGTCACATTGGGTCATTGAGTTCTTATATATTACTAGGGTGGGTCACATGGGTCATTGAGTTCTTATATAGGACTAGGGGGGTCACATGTGGTCATTGAATACTTATATAGGACTAGGGTGGGTCACATGGGGTCATTGAGTACTTATATAGGACATGGAGGGGTCACGTGTGGTCATTGAGTACTTATATAGGACATGGGGGGGTCACATGGGGTCATTAAGTACTTATATAGGACTAGGGGGGGTCACATGTTGTCATTGAGTACTTATATAGGACTAGGGTGGGTCACATGGGGTCATTGAGTACTTATATATGACTAGGGGGGTCACATGGGGTCATTAAGTACTTGTATAGGACTAGGGGGGTCACATGGGGTCATTGAGTACTTATATAGGACTAGGGTGGGTCACATGGGGTCATTGAGTACTTATATAGGACAAGGGTGGGTCACATGGGGTCATTGAGTACTTATATAGGAATAGGGTGGGTCGATGGGGTCATTGAGTACTTATATAGGACTAGGGGGGTCACATGGGGTCATTGAGTACTTATATATAACTAGGGGGGGTCACATGGGGTCATTGAGTACTTATATAGGAATAGGGTGGGTCACATGGGGTCATTGAGTACTTATATAGGACATGGGGGGGTCACGTGGGGTCATTGAGTACTTATATAGGACTAGGGTGGGTCACATGGGGTCATTGAGTACTTATATAGGAATAGGGTGGGTCACATGGGGTCATTGAGTACTTATATAGGAATAGGGTGGGTCACATGGGGTCATTGAGTACTTATATAGGACTAGGGGGGGCCACATGGGCTCATTGAGTACTTATATAGGACTAGGGTGGGTCACATGGGGTCATTGATTACTTATATATGACTAGGGGGGGTCAAATGGGGTCATTGAGTACTTATATAGGACAATGGGGTCATTAAGTACTTATATAGGACTAGGGGGGGGGTCACATGTGGTCATTGAGTACTTATATAGGACTAGGGTGGGTCACATGGGGTCATTGAGTACTTATATATGACTAGGGGGGGTCACATGGGGTCATTGAGTACTTATATAGGACTAGGGTGGGTCACATGGGGTCATTTTGTACTTATATAGGACTAGGGTGGGTCACATGGGGTCATTGATTACTTATATATTACTAGGGTGGGTCACATGGGGTCATTGAGTTCTTATATAGGACTAGGGTGCGTCACATGTGGTCATTGAGTACTTATATAGTACTAGGGGGGTTACATGGGGTCATTGAGTACTTATATAGGATATGGGGGGTTCACGTGGGGTCATTGAGTACTTATATAGGACTAGGGTGGGTCACATGGGGTCACTAAGTACTTATATAGGAATAGGGGGGGTCACATGTGATCATTGAGTACTTATATAGGAATAGGGTGGGTCACATGGGGTCATTGAGTACTTATATAGGACTAGGGGGTCACATGGTGTCATTGAGTACTTATATAGGACTAGGGTGGGTCACATGGGTCATTGTGTACTTATATATTACTAGGGTGGGTCACATGGGGTCATTGAGTTCTTATATAGGAGAAGGGTGCGTCACATTGGGTCATTGAGTACTTATATATTACTAGGGTGGGTCACATGGGGTCATTGAGTTCTTATATAGGACTAGGGTGCGTCACATGGGGTCATTGAGTACTTATATAGTACTAGGGGGGTCACATGGGTTCATTGAGTACTTATATAGGACATGGGGGGGTCACATGTGGTCATTAAGTACTTATATAGGACTAGGGGGGGGTCACATGTGGTCATTGAGTACTTATATAGGACTAGGGGGTCACATGGGGTCATTGAGTACTTATATAGGACTAGGGTGGGTCACATGGGTCATTGTGTACTTATATATTACTAGGGTGGGTCACATGGGGTCATTGAGTTCTTATATACGACTAGGGTGCGTCACATTGGGTCATTGAGTACTTATATATTACTAGGGTGGGTCACATGGGGTCATTGAGTTCTTATATAGAACTAGGGTGCGTCACATGGGGTCATTGAGTACTTATATAGTACTAGGGGGGTCACATGGGTTCATTGAGTACTTATATAGGACATGGGGGGGGCACATGGGGTCATTAAGTACTTATATAGGACTAGGGGGGGGTCACATGTGGTCATTGAGTACTTATATAGGACTAGGGTGGGTCACATGGGGTCATTGAGTACTTATATATGACTAAGGGGGGTCACATGGGGTCATTAAGTACTTGTATAGGACTAGGGGGGTCACATGGGGTCATTGAGTACTTATATAAGACTAGGGTGGGTCACATGGGGTCATTGAGTACTTATATCGGACATGGAGGGGTCACGTGTGGTCATTGAGTACTTATATAGGACTAGGGTGGGTCACATGGGGTCATTGAGTACTTATATAGGAATAGGGTGGGTCGATGGGGTCATTAAGTACTTATATAGGACTAGGGGGGTCAAATGAGGTCAATGAGTACTTATATAGGACTAGGGTGGGTCACATGGGGTCATTGATTACTTATATATGACTAGGGGTGGTCAAATAGGGTCATTGAGTACTTATATAGGAATGGGGTGGGTCACATGGGGTCATTGAGTACTTATATAGGACTAGGGTGGGTCACATAGGGTCATTGAGTACTTATATATGACTAGGGGGGGTCGCATGGGGTCATTAAGTACTTGTATAGGACTAGGGGGGTCACATGGGGTCATTGAGTACTTATATAGGACTAGGGTGGGTCACATGGGGTCATTGAGTACTTATATAGGAATAGGGTGGGTCGATGGGGTCATTGAGTACTTATATAGGACTAGGGGGGTCACATGGGGTCATTGAGTACTTATATAGGAATAGGGTGGGTCACATGGGGTCATTGAGTACTTATATAGGACTAGGGGGTCACATGGGGTCATTGAGTACTTATATAGGACTAGGGTGGGTCACATGGGGTCATGGAGTACTTATATATGACTAGGGTGGGTCACATGGGGCCATTGAGTACTTATATAGGAATAGGGTGGGTCACATGGGGTCATTGAGTACTTATATAGGACATGGAGGGGTCACGTGTGGTCATTGAGTACTTATATAGGACTAGGGTGGGTCACATGGGGTAATTGAGTACTTATATAGGAATAGGGTGGGTCGATGGGGTCATTGAGTACTTATATAGGACTAGGGGGGTCACATGGGGTCAATGAATACTTATATATGACTAGGGGGGGTCACATGGGGTCATTGAGTACTTATATAGGAATAGGGTGGGTCACATGGGGTCATTGAGTACCTATATAGGACATGGGGGGGGGGGTCACATGGGGTCATTGAGTACTTATATAGGACTAGGGTGGGTCACATGGGTCATTGTGTACTTATATATTACTAGGGTGGGTCACATGGGGTCATTGAGTTCTTATATAGGACTAGGGTGCGTCACATTGGGTCATTGATTACTTATATATTACTAGGGGGGTCACATGGGGTCATTGAGTACTTATATAGGAATAGGGTGGGTCACATGGGGTCATTGAGTACTTATATAGGACATGGAGGGGTCACGTGTGGTCATTGAGTACTTATATAGGACTAGGGTGGGTCACATGGGGTCATTGAGTACTTATATAGGACTAGGGGGGCCCACATGGGCTCATTGAGTACTTATATAGGACTAGGGTGGGTCACATGGGGTCATTGATTACTTATATATGACTAGGGGGGGTCAAATGGGGTCATTGAGTACTTATATAGGACAATGGGGTCATTAAGTACTTATATAGGACTAGGGGGGGGGTCACATGTGGTCATTGAGTACTTATATAGGACTAGGGTGGGTCACATGGGGTCATTGAGTACTTATATATGACTAGGGGAGGTCACATGGGGTCATTGAGTACTTATATAGGACTAGGGTGGGTCACATGGGGTCATTTTGTACTTATATAGGACTAGGGTGGGTCACATGGGGTCATTGATTACTTATATATTACTAGGGTGGGTCACATGGGGTCATTGAGTACTTATATAGTACTAGGGGGGTTACATGGGGTCATTGAGTACTTATATAGTACTAGGGGGGTTACATGGGGTCATTGAGTACTTATATAGGATATGGGGGGGTCACGTGGGGTCATTGAGTAATTATATAGGACTAGGGTGGGTCACATGGGGTCATTAAGTACTTATATAGGAATAGGGGGGGTCACATGTGATCATTGAGTACTTATATAGGAATAGGGTGGGTCACATGGGGTCATTGAGTACTTATATAGGACTAGGGGGTCACATGGGGTCATTGAGTACTTATATAGGACTAGGGTGGGTCACATGGGTCATTGTGTACTTATATATTACTAGGGTGGGTCACATGGGGTCATTGAGTTCTTATATAGGAGAAGGGTGCGTCACATTGGGTCATTGAGTACTTATATATTACTAGGGTGGGTCACATGGGGTCATTGAGTTCTTATATAGGACATGGGGGGGGCACATGGGGTCATTAAGTACTTATATAGGACTAGGGGGGGGTCACATGTGGTCATTGAGTACTTATATAGGACTAGGGTGGGTCACATGGGGTCATTGAGTACTTATATATGACTAAGGGGGGTCACATGGGGTCATTAAGTACTTGTATAGGACTAGGGGGGTCACATGGGGTCATTGAGTACTTATATAGGACTAGGGTGGGTCACATGGGGTCATTGAGTACTTATGTAGGAATAGGGTGGGTCACATGGGGTCATTGAGTACTTATATAGGAATAGGGTGGGTCACATGGGGTCATTGAGTACTTATATAGGACATGGAGGGGTCACGTGTGGTCATTGAGTACTTATATAGGACTAGGGTGGGTCACATGGGGTCATTGAGTACTTATATAGGACTAGGGGGGGCCACATGGGCTCATTGAGTACTTATATAGGACTAGGGTGGGTCACATGGGGTCATTGATTACTTATATATGACTAGGGGGGGTCAAATGGGGTCATTGAGTACTTATATAGGACAATGGGGTCATTAAGTACTTATATAGGACTAGGGGGGGGTCACATGTGGTCATTGAGTACTTATATAGGACTAGGGTGGGTCACATGGGGTCATTTTGTACTTATATAGGACTAGGGTGGGTCACATGGGGTCATTGATTACTTATATATTACTAGGGTGGGTCACATGGGGTCATTGAGTTCTTATATAGGACTAGGGTGCGTCACATGTGGTCATTGAGTACTTATATAGTACTAGGGGGGTTACATGGGGTCATTGAGTACTTATATAGGATATGGGGGGGTCACGTGGGGTCATTGAGTACTTATATAGGACTAGGGTGGGTCACATGGGGTCATTAAGTACTTATATAGGAATAGGGGGGGTCACATGTGATCATTGAGTACTTATATAGGACTAGGGGGTCACATGGTGTCATTGAGTACTTATATAGGACTAGGGTGGGTCACATGGGTCATTGTGTACTTATATATTACTAGGGTGGGTCACATGGGGTCATTGAGTTCTTATATAGGAGAAGGGTGCGTCACATTGGGTCATTGAGTACTTATATATTACTAGGGTGGGTCACATGGGGTCATTGAGTTCTTATATAGGACTAGGGTGCGTCACATGGGGTCATTGAGTACTTATATAGTACTAGGGGGGTCACATGGGTTCATTGAGTACTTATATAGGACATGGGGGGGTCACATGGGGTCATTAAGTACTTATATAGGACTAGGGGGGGGGTCACATGTGGTCATTGAGTACTTATATAGGACTAGGGGGTCACATGGGGTCATTGAGTACTTATATAGGACTAGGGTGGGTCACATGGGTCATTGTGTACTTATATATTACTAGGGTGGGTCACATGGGGTCATTGAGTTCTTATATACGACTAGGGTGCGTCACATTGGGTCATTGAGTACTTATATATTACTAGGGTGGGTCACATGGGGTCATTGAGTTCTTATATAGAACTAGGGTGCGTCACATGGGGTCATTGAGTACTTATATAGTACTAGGGGGGTCACATGGGTTCATTGAGTACTTATATAGGACATGGGGGGGGGCACATGGGGTCATTAAGTACTTATATAGGACTAGGGGGGGGGTCACATGTGGTCATTGAGTACTTGTATAGGACTAGGGGGGTCACATGGGGTCATTGAGTACTTATATAAGACTAGGGTGGGTCACATGGGGTCATTGAGTACTTATATAGGAATAGGGTGGGTCACATGGGGTCATTGAGTACTTATATAGGACATGGGGTGTCACATGGGGTCATTAAGTACTTATATAGGACTAGGGGGGGGTCACATGGGGTCATTGAGTACTTATATAGGACTAGGGTGGGTCACATGGGGTCATTTTGTACTTATATAGGACTAGGGTGGGTCACATGTGGTCATTGATTACTTATATATTACTAGGGGGGGTCACATGTGATCATTGAGTACTTATATAGGAATGGGGTGGGTCACATGGGGTCATTGAGTACTTATATAGGACTAGGGTGGGTCACATGGGGTCATGGAGTACTTATATAGGACATGGAGGGGTCACGTGTGGTCATTGAGTACTTATATAGGACTAGGGTGGGTCACATGGGGTAATTGAGTACTTATATAGGAATAGGGTGGGTCGATGGGGTCATTGAGTACTTATATGGAACTAGGGGGGTCACATGGGGTCAATGAGTACTTATATATGACATGGGGGGGGCACATGGGGTCATTAAGTACTTATATAGGACTAGGGGGGGGTCACATGTGGTCATTGAGTACTTATATAGGACTAGGGTGGGTCACATGGGGTCATTGAGTACTTATATATGACTAAGGGGGGTCACATGGGGTCATTAAGTACTTGTATAGGACTAGGGGGGTCACATGGGGTCATTGAGTACTTATATAGGACTAGGGTGGGTCACATGGGGTCATTGAGTACTTATGTAGGAATAGGGTGGGTCACATGGGGTCATTGAGTACTTATATAGGAATAGGGTGGGTCACATGGGGTCATTGAGTACTTATATAGGACATGGAGGGGTCACGTGTGGTCATTGAGTACTTATATAGGACTAGGGTGTGTCACATGGGGTAATTGAGTACTTATATAGGAATAGGGTGGGTCGATGGGGTCATTGAGTACTTATATAGTACTAGGGGGGTCACATGGGTTCATTGAGTACTTATATAGGACATGGGGGGGGGCACATGGGGTCATTAAGTACTTATATAGGACTAGGGGGGGGTCACATGTGGTCATTGAGTACTTATATAGGACTAGGGTGGGTCACATGGGGTCATTGAGTACTTATATATGACTAAGGGGGGTCACATGGGGTCATTAAGTACTTGTATAGGACTAGGGGGGTCACATGGGGTCATTGAGTACTTATATAGGACTAGGGTGGGTCACATGGGGTCATTGAGTACTTATGTAGGAATAGGGTGGGTCACATGGGGTCATTGAGTACTTATATAGGAATAGGGTGGGTCACATGGGGTCATTGAGTACTTATATAGGACATGGAGGGGTCACGTGTGGTCATTGAGTACTTATATAGGACTAGGGTGGGTCACATGGGGTCATTGAGTACTTATATAGGACTAGGGGGGGCCACATGGGCTCATTGAGTACTTATATAGGACTAGGGTGGGTCACATGGGGTCATTGATTACTTATATATGACTAGGGGGGGTCAAATGGGGTCATTGAGTACTTATATAGGACAATGGGGTCATTAAGTACTTATATAGGACTAGGGGGGGGGGGGTCACATGTGGTCATTGAGTACTTATATAGGACTAGGGTGGGTCACATGGGGTCATTTTGTACTTATATAGGACTAGGGTGGGTCACATGGGGTCATTGATTACTTATATATTACTAGGGTGGGTCACATGGGGTCATTGAGTTCTTATATAGGACTAGGGTGCGTCACATGTGGTCATTGAGTACTTATATAGTACTAGGGGGGTTACATGGGGTCATTGAGTACTTATATAGGATATGGGGGGGTCACGTGGGGTCATTGAGTACTTATATAGGACTAGGGTGGGTCACATGGGGTCATTAAGTACTTATATAGGAATAGGGGGGGTCACATGTGATCATTGAGTACTTATATAGGACTAGGGGGTCACATGGTGTCATTGAGTACTTATATAGGACTAGGGTGGGTCACATGGGTCATTGTGTACTTATATATTACTAGGGTGGGTCACATGGGGTCATTAAGTACTTGTATAGGACTAGGGGGGTCACATGGGGTCATTGAGTACTTATATAGGACTAGGGTGGGTCACATGGGGTCATTGAGTACTTATGTAGGAATAGGGTGGGTCACATGGGGTCATTGAGTACTTATATAGGAATAGGGTGGGTCACATGGGGTCATTGAGTACTTATATAGGACATGGAGGGGTCACGTGTGGTCATTGAGTACTTATATAGGACTAGGGTGGGTCACATGGGGTCATTGAGTACTTATATAGGACTAGGGGGGGCCACATGGGCTCATTGAGTACTTATATAGGACTAGGGTGGGTCACATGGGGTCATTGATTACTTATATATGACTAGGGGGGGTCAAATGGGGTCATTGAGTACTTATATAGGACAATGGGGTCATTAAGTACTTATATAGGACTAGGGGGGGGGGGTCACATGTGGTCATTGAGTACTTATATAGGACTAGGGTGGGTCACATGGGGTCATTTTGTACTTATATAGGACTAGGGTGGGTCACATGGGGTCATTGATTACTTATATATTACTAGGGTGGGTCACATGGGGTCATTGAGTTCTTATATAGGACTAGGGTGCGTCACATGTGGTCATTGAGTACTTATATAGTACTAGGGGGGTTACATGGGGTCATTGAGTACTTATATAGGATATGGGGGGGTCACGTGGGGTCATTGAGTACTTATATAGGACTAGGGTGGGTCACATGGGGTCATTAAGTACTTATATAGGAATAGGGGGGGTCACATGTGATCATTGAGTACTTATATAGGACTAGGGGGTCACATGGTGTCATTGAGTACTTATATAGGACTAGGGTGGGTCACATGGGTCATTGTGTACTTATATATTACTAGGGTGGGTCACATGGGGTCATTGAGTACTTATATAGGACTAGGGGGGGCCACATGGGCTCATTGAGTACTTATATAGGACTAGGGTGGGTCACATGGGGTCATTGATTACTTATATATGACTAGGGGGGGTCAAATGGGGTCATTGAGTACTTATATAGGACAATGGGGTCATTAAGTACTTATATAGGACTAGGGGGGGGGGGGTCACATGTGGTCATTGAGTACTTATATAGGACTAGGGTGGGTCACATGGGGTCATTTTGTACTTATATAGGACTAGGGTGGGTCACATGGGGTCATTGATTACTTATATATTACTAGGGTGGGTCACATGGGGTCATTGAGTTCTTATATAGAACTAGGGTGCGTCACATGGGGTCATTGAGTACTTATATAGTACTAGGGGGGTCACATTGGTTCATTGAGTACTTATATAGGACATGGGGGGGGCACATGGGGTCATTAAGTACTTATATAGGACTAGGGGGGGGTCACATGTGGTCATTGAGTACTTATATAGGACTAGGGTGGGTCACATGGGGTCATTGAGTACTTATATATGACTAAGGGGGGTCACATGGGGTCATTAAGTACTTGTATAGGACTAGGGGGGTCACATGGGGTCATTGAGTACTTATATAGGACTAGGGTGGGTCACATGGGGTCATTGAGTACTTATGTAGGAATAGGGTGGGTCACATGGGGTCATTGAGTACTTATATAGGAATAGGGTGGGTCACATGGGGTCATTGAGTACTTATATAGGACATGGAGGGGTCACGTGTGGTCATTGAGTACTTATATAGGACTAGGGTGGGTCACATGGGGTCATTGAGTACTTATATAGGACTAGGGGGGGCCACATGGGCTCATTGAGTACTTATATAGGACTAGGGTGGGTCACATGGGGTCATTGATTACTTATATAGGACTAGGGGGGGTCAAATGGGGTCATTGAGTACTTATATAGGACAATGGGGTCATTAAGTACTTATATAGGACTAGGGGGGGGTCACATGTGGTCATTGAGTACTTATATAGGACTAGGGTGGGTCACATGGGGTCATTTTGTACTTATATAGGACTAGGGTGGGTCACATGGGGTCATTGATTACTTATATATTACTAGGGTGGGTCACATGGGGTCATTGAGTTCTTATATAGGACTAGGGTGCGTCACATGTGGTCATTGAGTACTTATATAGTACTAGGGGGGTTACATGGGGTCATTGAGTACTTATATAGGATATGGGGGGGTCACGTGGGGTCATTGAGTACTTATATAGGACTAGGGTGGGTCACATGGGGTCATTAAGTACTTATATAGGAATAGGGGGGGTCACATGTGATCATTGAGTACTTATATAGGACTAGGGGGTCACATGGTGTCATTGAGTACTTATATAGGACTAGGGTGGGTCACATGGGTCATTGTGTACTTATATATTACTAGGGTGGGTCACATGGGGTCATTGAGTTCTTATATAGGAGAAGGGTGCGTCACATTGGGTCATTGAGTACTTATATATTACTAGGGTGGGTCACATGGGGTCATTGAGTTCTTATATAGGACTAGGGTGCGTCACATGGGGTCATTGAGTACTTATATAGTACTAGGGGGGTCACATGGGTTCATTGAGTACTTATATAGGACATGGGGGGGTCACATGGGGTCATTAAGTACTTATATAGGACTAGGGGGGGGTCACATGTGGTCATTGAGTACTTATATAGGACTAGGGGGTCACATGGGGTCATTGAGTACTTATATAGGACTAGGGTGGGTCACATGGGTCATTGTGTACTTATATATTACTAGGGTGGGTCACATGGGGTCATTGAGTTCTTATATACGACTAGGGTGCGTCACATTGGGTCATTGAGTACTTATATATTACTAGGGTGGGTCACATGGGGTCATTGAGTTCTTATATAGAACTAGGGTGCGTCACATGGGGTCATTGAGTACTTATATAGTACTAGGGGGGTCACATGGGTTCATTGAGTACTTATATAGGACATGGGGGGGGGCACATGGGGTCATTAAGTACTTATATAGGACTAGGGGGGGGGTCACATGTGGTCATTGAGTACTTGTATAGGACTAGGGGGGTCACATGGGGTCATTGAGTACTTATATAAGACTAGGGTGGGTCACATGGGGTCATTGAGTACTTATATAGGAATAGGGTGGGTCACATGGGGTCATTGAGTACTTATATAGGACATGGGGTGTCACATGGGGTCATTAAGTACTTATATAGGACTAGGGGGGGGTCACATGGGGTCATTGAGTACTTATATAGGACTAGGGTGGGTCACATGGGGTCATTTTGTACTTATATAGGACTAGGGTGGGTCACATGTGGTCATTGATTACTTATATATTACTAGGGGGGGTCACATGTGATCATTGAGTACTTATATAGGAATGGGGTGGGTCACATGGGGTCATTGAGTACTTATATAGGACTAGGGTGGGTCACATGGGGTCATGGAGTACTTATATATGACTAGGGTGGGTCACATGGGGTCATTGAGTACTTATATAGGAATAGGGTGGGTCACATGGGGTCATTGAGTACTTATATAGGACATGGAGGGGTCACGTGTGGTCATTGAGTACTTATATAGGACTAGGGTGGGTCACATGGGGTAATTGAGTACTTATATAGGAATAGGGTGGGTCGATGGGGTCATTGAGTACTTATATGGAACTAGGGGGGTCACATGGGGTCAATGAGTACTTATATATGACATGGGGGGGGCACATGGGGTCATTAAGTACTTATATAGGACTAGGGGGGGGTCACATGTGGTCATTGAGTACTTATATAGGACTAGGGTGGGTCACATGGGGTCATTGAGTACTTATATATGACTAAGGGGGGTCACATGGGGTCATTAAGTACTTGTATAGGACTAGGGGGGTCACATGGGGTCATTGAGTACTTATATAGGACTAGGGTGGGTCACATGGGGTCATTGAGTACTTATGTAGGAATAGGGTGGGTCACATGGGGTCATTGAGTACTTATATAGGAATAGGGTGGGTCACATGGGGTCATTGAGTACTTATATAGGACATGGAGGGGTCACGTGTGGTCATTGAGTACTTATATAGGACTAGGGTGGGTCACATGGGGTAATTGAGTACTTATATAGGAATAGGGTGGGTCGATGGGGTCATTGAGTACTTATATAGTACTAGGGGGGTCACATGGGTTCATTGAGTACTTATATAGGACATGGGGGGGGGCACATGGGGTCATTAAGTACTTATATAGGACTAGGGGGGGGTCACATGTGGTCATTGAGTACTTATATAGGACTAGGGTGGGTCACATGGGGTCATTGAGTACTTATATATGACTAAGGGGGGTCACATGGGGTCATTAAGTACTTGTATAGGACTAGGGGGGTCACATGGGGTCATTGAGTACTTATATAGGACTAGGGTGGGTCACATGGGGTCATTGAGTACTTATGTAGGAATAGGGTGGGTCACATGGGGTCATTGAGTACTTATATAGGAATAGGGTGGGTCACATGGGGTCATTGAGTACTTATATAGGACATGGAGGGGTCACGTGTGGTCATTGAGTACTTATATAGGACTAGGGTGGGTCACATGGGGTCATTGAGTACTTATATAGGACTAGGGGGGGCCACATGGGCTCATTGAGTACTTATATAGGACTAGGGTGGGTCACATGGGGTCATTGATTACTTATATATGACTAGGGGGGGTCAAATGGGGTCATTGAGTACTTATATAGGACAATGGGGTCATTAAGTACTTATATAGGACTAGGGGGAGGGTCACATGTGGTCATTGAGTACTTATATAGGACTAGGGTGGGTCACATGGGGTCATTTTGTACTTATATAGGACTAGGGTGGGTCACATGGGGTCATTGATTACTTATATATTACTAGGGTGGGTCACATGGGGTCATTGAGTTCTTATATAGGACTAGGGTGCGTCACATGTGGTCATTGAGTACTTATATAGTACTAGGGGGGTTACATGGGGTCATTGAGTACTTATATAGGATATGGGGGGGTCACGTGGGGTCATTGAGTACTTATATAGGACTAGGGTGGGTCACATGGGGTCATTAAGTACTTATATAGGAATAGGGGGGGTCACATGTGATCATTGAGTACTTATATAGGACTAGGGGGTCACATGGTGTCATTGAGTACTTATATAGGACTAGGGTGGGTCACATGGGTCATTGTGTACTTATATATTACTAGGGTGGGTCACATGGGGTCATTGAGTTCTTATATAGGAGAAGGGTGCGTCACATTGGGTCATTGAGTACTTATATATTACTAGGGTGGGTCACATGGGGTCATTGAGTTCTTATATAGGACTAGGGTGCGTCACATGGGGTCATTGAGTACTTATATAGTACTAGGGGGGTCACATGGGTTCATTGAGTACTTATATAGGACATGGGGGGGTCACATGGGGTCATTAAGTACTTATATAGGACTAGGGGGGGGTCACATGTGGTCATTGAGTACTTATATAGGACTAGGGGGTCACATGGGGTCATTGAGTACTTATATAGGACTAGGGTGGGTCACATGGGTCATTGTGTACTTATATATTACTAGGGTGGGTCACATGGGGTCATTGAGTTCTTATATACGACTAGGGTGCGTCACATTGGGTCATTGAGTACTTATATATTACTAGGGTGGGTCACATGGGGTCATTGAGTTCTTATATAGAACTAGGGTGCGTCACATGGGGTCATTGAGTACTTATATAATACTAGGGGGGTCACATGGGTTCATTGAGTACTTATATAGGACATGGGGGGGGGGCACATGGGGTCATTAAGTACTTATATAGGACTAGGGGGGGGTCACATGTGGTGATTGAGTACTTGTATAGGACTAGGGGGGTCACATGGGGTCATTGAGTACTTATATAAGACTAGGGTGGGTCACATGGGGTCATTGAGTACTTATATAGGAATAGGGTGGGTCACATGGGGTCATTGAGTACTTATATAGGACATGGGGTGTCACATGGGGTCATTAAGTACTTATATAGGACTAGGGGGGGGTCACATGGGGTCATTGAGTACTTATATAGGACTAGGGTGGGTCACATGGGGTCATTTTGTACTTATATAGGACTAGGGTGGGTCACATGTGGTCATTGATTACTTATATATTACTAGGGGGGGTCACATGTGATCATTGAGTACTTATATAGGAATGGGGTGGGTCACATGGGGTCATTGAGTACTTATGTAGGAATAGGGTGGGTCACATGGGGTCATTGAGTACTTATATAGGAATAGGGTGGGTCACATGGGGTCATTGAGTACTTATATAGGACATGGAGGGGTCACGTGTGGTCATTGAGTACTTATATAGGACTAGGGTGGGTCACATGGGGTCATTGAGTACTTATATAGGACTAGGGGGGGCCACATGGGCTCATTGAGTACTTATATAGGACTAGGGTGGGTCACATGGGGTCATTGATTACTTATATATGACTAGGGGGGGTCAAATGGGGTCATTGAGTACTTATATAGGACAATGGGGTCATTAAGTACTTATATAGGACTAGGGGGAGGGTCACATGTGGTCATTGAGTACTTATATAGGACTAGGGTGGGTCACATGGGGTCATTTTGTACTTATATAGGACTAGGGTGGGTCACATGGGGTCATTGATTACTTATATATTACTAGGGTGGGTCACATGGGGTCATTGAGTTCTTATATAGGACTAGGGTGCGTCACATGTGGTCATTGAGTACTTATATAGTACTAGGGGGGTTACATGGGGTCATTGAGTACTTATATAGGATATGGGGGGGTCACGTGGGGTCATTGAGTACTTATATAGGACTAGGGTGGGTCACATGGGGTCATTAAGTACTTATATAGGAATAGGGGGGGTCACATGTGATCATTGAGTACTTATATAGGACTAGGGGGTCACATGGTGTCATTGAGTACTTATATAGGACTAGGGTGGGTCACATGGGTCATTGTGTACTTATATATTACTAGGGTGGGTCACATGGGGTCATTGAGTTCTTATATAGGAGAAGGGTGCGTCACATTGGGTCATTGAGTACTTATATATTACTAGGGTGGGTCACATGGGGTCATTGAGTTCTTATATAGGACTAGGGTGCGTCACATGGGGTCATTGAGTACTTATATAGTACTAGGGGGGTCACATGGGTTCATTGAGTACTTATATAGGACATGGGGGGGTCACATGGGGTCATTAAGTACTTATATAGGACTAGGGGGGGGTCACATGTGGTCATTGAGTACTTATATAGGACTAGGGGGTCACATGGGGTCATTGAGTACTTATATAGGACTAGGGTGGGTCACATGGGTCATTGTGTACTTATATATTACTAGGGTGGGTCACATGGGGTCATTGAGTTCTTATATACGACTAGGGTGCGTCACATTGGGTCATTGAGTACTTATATATTACTAGGGTGGGTCACATGGGGTCATTGAGTTCTTATATAGAACTAGGGTGCGTCACATGGGGTCATTGAGTACTTATAATATACTAGGGGGGTCACATGGGTTCATTGAGTACTTATATAGGACATGGGGGGGGGGCACATGGGGTCATTAAGTACTTATATAGGACTAGGGGGGGGTCACATGTGGTGATTGAGTACTTGTATAGGACTAGGGGGGTCACATGGGGTCATTGAGTACTTATATAAGACTAGGGTGGGTCACATGGGGTCATTGAGTACTTATATAGGAATAGGGTGGGTCACATGGGGTCATTGAGTACTTATATAGGACATGGGGTGTCACATGGGGTCATTAAGTACTTATATAGGACTAGGGGGGGGTCACATGGGGTCATTGAGTACTTATATAGGACTAGGGTGGGTCACATGGGGTCATTTTGTACTTATATAGGACTAGGGTGGGTCACATGTGGTCATTGATTACTTATATATTACTAGGGGGGGTCACATGTGATCATTGAGTACTTATATAGGAATGGGGTGGGTCACATGGGGTCATTGAGTACTTATATAGGACTAGGGTGGGTCACATGGGGTCATGGAGTACTTATATATGACTAGGGTGGGTCACATGGGGTCATTGAGTACTTATATAGGAATAGGGTGGGTCACATGGGGTCATTGAGTACTTATATAGGACATGGAGGGGTCACGTGTGGTCATTGAGTACTTATATAGGACTAGGGTGGGTCACATGGGGTAATTGAGTACTTATATAGGAATAGGGTGGGTCGATGGGGTCATTGAGTACTTATATGGAACTAGGGGGGTCACATGGGGTCAATGAGTACTTATATATGACTAGGGGGGGTCACATGGGGTCATTGAGTACTTATATAGGAATAGGGTGGGTCACATGGGGTCATTGAGTACTTATATAGGACATGGGGGGGGGGGGTCACATGGGGTCATTGAGTACTTATATAGGAGTAGGGTGGGTCACATGGGGTCATTGATTACTTATATAGGACTAGGGGGTCACATGGGGTCATTGAGTACTTATATAGGACTAGGGTGGGTCACATGGGTCATTGTGTACTTATATATTACTAGGGTGGGTCACATGGGGTCATTGAGTTCTTATATAGGACTAGGGTGCGTCACATTGGGTCATTGAGTACTTATATATTACTAGGGGGGTCACATGGGGTCATTGAGTACTTATATAGGAATAGGGTGGGTCACATGGGGTCATTGAGTACTTATATAGGACATGGAGGGGTCACGTGTGGTCATTGAGTACATTTATAGGACTAGGGTGGGTCACATGGGGTCATTGAGTACTTATATAGGACTAGGGGGGGCCACATGGGCTCATTGAGTACTTATATAGGACTAGGGTGGGTCACATGGGGTCATTGATTACTTACATATGACTAGGGGGGGTCAAATGGGGTCATTGAGTACTTATATAGTACAATGGGGTCATTAAGTACTTATATAGGACTAGGGGGGGGGGTCACATGTGGTCATTGAGTACTTATATAGGACTAGGGTGGGTCACATGGGGTCATTGAGTACTTATATACTACTAGGGGGGGTCACATGGGGTCATTGAGTACTTATATAGGACTAGGGTGGGTCACATGGGGTCATTTTGTACTTATATAGGACTAGGGTGGGTCACATGGGGTCATTGATTACTTATATATTACTAGGGTGGGTCACATGGGGTCAATGAGTTCTTATATAGGACTAGGGTGCGTCACATGTGGTCATTGAGTACTTATATAGTACTGGGGGGTTACATGGGGTCATTGAGTACTTATATAGGATATGGGGGGGTCACGTGGGGTCATTGAGTACTTATATAGGACTAGGGTGGGTCACATGGGGTCATTAAGTACTTATATAGGAATAGGGGGGGTCACATGTGATCATTGAGTACTTATATAGGAATAGGGTGGGTCACATGGGGTCATTGAGTACTTATATAAGACTAGGGGGTCACATGGGGTCATTGAGTACTTATATAGGACTAGGGTGGGTCACATGGGTCATTGTGTACTTATATATTACTAGGGTGGGTCACATGGGGTCATTGAGTTCTTATATAGGAGAAGGGTGCGTCACATTGGGTCATTGAGTACTTATATATTACTAGGGTGGGTCACATGGGGTCATTGAGTTCTTATATAGGACTAGGGTGCGTCACATGGGGTCATTGAGTAATTATATAGTACTAGGGGGGTCACATGGGTTCATTGAGTACTTATATAGGACATGGGGGGGTCACATGGGGTCATTAAGTACTTATATAGGACTAGGGGGGGGGTCACATGTGGTCATTGAGTACTTATATAGGACTAGGGGGGTCACATGTGATCATTGAGTACTTATATAGGAATAGGGTGGGTCACATGGGGTCATTGAGTACTTATATAGGACTAGGGGGGGTCACATGGGGTCATTGAGTACTTATATAGGAATAGGGTGGGTCACATGGGGTCATTGAGTACTTATATAGGACATGGGGGGGGGGGTCACATGGGGTCATTGAGTACTTATATAGGAGTAGGGTGGGTCACATGGGGTCATTGATTACTTATATAGGACTAGGGGGTCACATGGGGTCATTGAGTACTTATATAGGACTAGGGTGGGTCACATGGGTCATTGTGTACTTATATATTACTAGGGTGGGTCACATGGGGTCATTGAGTTCTTATATAGGACTAGGGTGCGTCACATTGGGTCATTGAGTACTTATATATTACTAGGGGGGTCACATGGGGTCATTGAGTACTTATATAGGAATAGGGTGGGTCACATGGGGTCATTGAGTACTTATATAGGACATGGAGGGGTCACGTGTGGTCATTGAGTTCTTATATACGACTAGGGTGCGTCACATTGGGTCATTGAGTACTTATATATTACTAGGGTGGGTCACATGGGGTCATTGAGTTCTTATATAGAACTAGGGTGCGTCACATGGGGTCATTGAGTACTTATATAGTACTAGGGGGGTCACATGGGTTCATTGAGTACTTATATAGGACATGGGGGGGGGCACATGGGGTCATTAAGTACTTATATAGGACTAGGGGGGGGTCACATGTGGTCATTGAGTACTTATATAGGACTAGGGTGGGTCACATGGGGTCATTGAGTACTTATATATGACTAAGGGGGGTCACATGGGGTCATTAAGTACTTGTATAGGACTAGGGGGGTCACATGGGGTCATTGAGTACTTATATAGGACAAGGGTGGGTCACATGGGGTCATTGAGTACTTATATAGGAATAGGGTGGGTCGATGGGGTCATTGAGTACTTATATAGGACTAGGGGGGTCACATGGGGTCATTGAGTACTTATATATAACTAGGGGGGGTCACATGGGGTCATTGAGTACTTATATAGGAATAGGGTGGGTCACATGGGGTCATTGAGTACTTATATAGGACATGGGGGGGTCACGTGGGGTCATTGAGTACTTATATAGGACTAGGGTGGGTCACATGGGGTCATTGAGTACTTATATAGGAATAGGGTGGGTCACATGGGGTCATTGAGTACTTATATAAGAATAGGGTGGGTCACATGGGGTCATTGAGTACTTATATAGGACATGGAGGGGTCACGTGTGGTCATTGAGTACTTATATAGGACTAGGGTGGGTCACATGGGGTCATTGAGTACTTATATAGGACTAGGGGGGGCCACATGGGCTCATTGAGTACTTATATAGGACTAGGGTGGGTCACATGGGGTCATTGATTACTTATATATGACTAGTGGGGGTCAAATGGGGTCATTGAGTACTTATATAGGACTAGGGGGGGGGGTCACATGTGGTCATTGAGTACTTATATAGGACTAGGGTGGGTCACATGGGGTCATTGAGTTCTTATATAGGACTAGGGTGCGTCACATGTGGTCATTGAGTACTTATATAGTACTAGGGGGGTTACATGGGGTCATTGAGTACTTATATAGGATATGGGGGGGTCACGTGGGGTCATTGAGTACTTATATATTACTAGGGTGGGTCACATGGGGTCATTGAGTTCTTATATAGGACTAGGGTGCGTCACATGTGGTCATTGAGTACTTATATAGTACTAGGGGGGTTACATGGGGTCATTGAGTACTTATATAGGATATGGGGGGTTCACGTGGGGTCATTGAGTACTTATATAGGACTAGGGTGAGTCACATGGGGTCACTAAGTACTTATATAGGAATAGGAGGGGTCACATGTGATCATTGAGTACTTATATAGGAATAGGGTGGGTCACATGGGGTCATTGAGTACTTATATAGGACTAGGGGGTCACATGGTGTCATTGAGTACTTATATAGGACTAGGGTGGGTCACATGGGTCATTGTGTACTTATATATTACTAGGGTGGGTCACATGGGGTCATTGAGTTCTTATATAGGAGAAGGGTGCGTCACATTGGGTCATTGAGTACTTATATATTACTAGGGTGGGTCACATGGGGTCATTGAGTTCTTATATAGGACTAGGGTGCGTCACATGGGGTCATTGAGTACTTATATAGTACTAGGGGGGTCACATGGGTTCATTGAGTACTTATATAGGACATGGGGGGGTCACATGGGGTCATTGAGTACTTATATAGGACTAGGGGGGGGTCACATGTGGTCATTGAGTACTTATATAGGACTAGGGGGTCACATGGGGTCATTGAGTACTTATATAGGACTAGGGTGGGTCACATGGGTCATTGTGTACTTATATATTACTAGGGTGGGTCACATGGGGTCATTGAGTTCTTATATACGACTAGGGTGCGTCACATTGGGTCATTGAGTACTTATATATTACTAGGGTGGGTCACATGGGGTCATTGAGTTCTTATATAGAACTAGGGTGCGTCACATGGGGTCATTGAGTACTTATATAGTACTAGGGGGGTCACATGGGTTCATTGAGTACTTATATAGGACATGGGGGGGGCACATGGGGTCATTAAGTACTTATATAGGACTAGGGGGGGGTCACATGTGGTCATTGAGTACTTATATAGGACTAGGGTGGGTCACATGGGGTCATTGAGTACTTATATATGACTAAGGGGGGTCACATGGGGTCATTAAGTACTTGTATAGGACTAGGGGGGTCACATGGGGTCATTGAGTACTTATATAGGACAAGGGTGTGTCACATGGGGTCATTGAGTACTTATATAGGAATAGGGTGGGTCGATGGGGTCATTGAGTACTTATATAGGACTAGGGGGGTCACATGGGGTCATTGAGTACTTATATATAACTAGGGGGGGTCACATGTGGTCATTGAGTACTTATATAGGAATAGGGTGGGTCACATGGGGTCATTGAGTACTTATATAGGACATGGTGGGGTCACGTGGGGTCATTGAGTACTTATATAGGACTAGGGTGGGTCACATGGGGTCATTGAGTACTTATATAGGAATAGGGTGGGTCACATGGGGTCATTGAGTACTTATATAGGAATAGGGTGGGTCACATGGGGTCATTGAGTACTTATATAGGACATGGAGGGGTCACGTGTGGTCATTGAGTACTTATATAGGACTAGGTTGGGTCACATGGGGTCATTGAGTAATTATATAGGACTAGGGGGGGCCACATGGGCTCATTGAGTACTTATATAGGACTAGGGTGGGTCACATGGGGTCATTGATTACTTATATATGACTAGGGGGGGTCAAATGGGGTCATTGAGTACTTATATAGGACAATGGGGTCATTAAGTACTTATATAGGACTAGGGGGGGGGTCACATGTGGTCATTGAGTACTTATATAGGACTAGGGTGGGTCACATGGGGTCATTGAGTACTTATATATGACTAGGGGGGGTCACATGGGGTCATTGAGTACTTATATAGGACTAGGTTGGGTCACATGGGGTCATTTTGTACTTATATAGGACTAGGGTGGGTCACATGGGGTCATTGATTACTTATATATTACTAGGGTGGGTCACATGGGGTCATTGAGTTCTTATATAGGACTAGGGTGCGTCACATGTGGTCATTGAGTACTTATATAGTACTAGGGGGGTTACATGGGGTCATTGAGTACTTATATAGGATATGGGGGGGTCACGTGGGGTCATTGAGTACTTATATAGGACTAGGGTGGGTCACATGGGGTCATTATGTACTTATATAGGAATAGGGGGGGTCACATGTGATCATTGAGTACTTATATAGGACTAGGGGGTCACATGGTGTCATTGAGTACTTATATAGGACTAGGGTGGGTCACATGGGTCATTGTGTACTTATATATTACTAGGGTGGGTCACATGGGGTCATTGAGTTCTTATATAGGAGAAGGGTGCGTCACATTGGGTCATTGAGTACTTATATATTACTAGGGTGGGTCACATGGGGTCATTGAGTTCTTATATAGGACTAGGGTGCGTCACATGGGGTCATTGAGTACTTATATAGTACTAGGGGGGTCACATGGGTTCATTGAGTACTTATATAGGACATGGGGGGGTCACATGGGGTCATTAAGTACTTATATAGGACTAGGGGGGGGTCACATGTGGTCATTGAGTACTTATATAGGACTAGGGGGTCACATGGGGTCATTGAGTACTTATATAGGACTAGGGTGGGTCACATGGGTCATTGTGTACTTATATATTACTAGGGTGGGTCACATGGGGTCATTGAGTTCTTATATACGACTAGGGTGCGTCACATTGGGTCATTGAGTACTTATATATTACTAGGGTGGGTCACATGGGGTCATTGAGTTCTTATATAGAACTAGGGTGCGTCACATGGGGTCATTGAGTACTTATATAGTACTAGGGGGGTCACATGGGTTCATTGAGTACTTATATAGGACATGGGGGGGGCACATGGGGTCATTAAGTACTTATATAGGACTAGGGGGGGGTCACATGTGGTCATTGAGTACTTGTATAGGACTAGGGGGGTCACATGGGGTCATTGAGTACTTATATAAGACTAGGGTGGGTCACATGGGGTCATTGAGTACTTATATAGGACATGGGGGGGGGCACATGGGGTCATTAAGTACTTATATAGGACTAGGGGGGGGTCACATGTGGTCATTGAGTACTTATATAGGACTAGGGTGGGTCACATGGGGTCATTGAGTACTTATATATGACTAAGGGGGGTCACATGGGGTCATTGAGTTCTTATATACGACTAGGGTGCGTCACATTGGGTCATTGAGTACTTATATATTACTAGGGTGGGTCACATGGGGTCATTGAGTTCTTATATAGAACTAGGGTGCGTCACATGGGGTCATTGAGTACTTATATAGTACTAGGGGGGTCACATGGGTTCATTGAGTACTTATATAGGACATGGGGGGGGGCACATGGGGTCATTAAGTACTTATATAGGACTAGGGGGGGGTCACATGTGGTCATTGAGTACTTATATAGGACTAGGGTGGGTCACATGGGGTCATTGAGTACTTATATATGACTAAGGGGGGTCACATGGGGTCATTAAGTACTTGTATAGGACTAGGGGGGTCACATGGGGTCATTGAGTACTTATATAGGACAAGGGTGGGTCACATGGGGTCATTGAGTACTTATATATGAATAGGGTGGGTCGATGGGGTCATTGAGTACTTATATAGGACTAGGGGGGTCACATGGGGTCATTGAGTACTTATATATAACTAGGGGGGGTCACATGGGGTCATTGAGTACTTATATAGGAATAGGGTGGGTCACATGGGGTCATTGAGTACTTATATAGGACATGGGGGGGTCACGTGGGGTCATTGAGTACTTATATAGGACTAGGGTGGGTCACATGGGGTCATTGAGTACTTATATAGGAATAGGGGGGGTCACATGTGATCATTGAGTACTTATATAGGAATAGGGTGGGTCACATGGGGTCATTGAGTACTTATATAGGAATAGGGTGGGTCACATGGGGTCATTGAGTACTTATATAGGACATGGAGGGGTCACGTGTGGTCATTGAGTACTTATATAGGACTAGGGTGGGTCACATGGGGTCATTGAGTACTTATATAGGACTAGGGGGGACCACATGGGCTCATTGAGTACTAATATAGGACTAGGGTGGGTCACATGGGGTCATTGATTACTTATATATGAATAGGGGGGGTCAAATGGGGTCATTGAGTACTTATATAGGACAATGGGGTCATTAAGTACTTATATAGGACTAGGGGGGGGGTCACATGTGGTCATTGAGTACTTATATAGGACTAAGGTGGGTCACATGGGGTCATTGAGTACTTATATATGACTAGGGGGGGTCACATGGGGTCATTGAGTACTTATATAGGACTAGGGTGGGTCACATGGGGTCATTTTGTACTTATATAGGACTAGGGTGGGTCACATGGGGTCATTGATTACTTATATATTACTAGGGTGGGTCACATGGGGTCATTGAGTTCTTATATAGGACTAGGGTGCGTCACATGTGGTCATTGAGTACTTATATAGTACTAGGGGGGTTACATGGGGTCATTGAGTACTTATATAGGATATGGGGGGTTCACGTGGGGTCATTGAGTACTTATATAGGACTAGGGTGGGTCACATGGGGTCACTAAGTACTTATATAGGAATAGGGGGGGTCACATGTGATCATTGAGTACTTATATAGGAATAGGGTGGGTCACATGGGGTCATTGAGTACTTATATAGGACTAGGGGGTCACATGGTGTCATTGAGTACTTATATAGGACTAGGGTGGGTCACATGGGTCATTGTGTACTTATATATTACTAGGGTGGGTCACATGGGGTCATTGAGTTCTTATATAGGAGAAGGGTGCGTCACATTGGGTCATTGAGTACTTATATATTACTAGGGTGGGTCACATGGGGTCATTGAGTTCTTATATAGGACTAGGGTGCGTCACATGTGGTCATTGAGTACTTATATAGTACTAGGGGGGTCACATGGGTTCATTGAGTACTTATATAGGACATGGGGGGGTCACATGTGGTCATTAAGTACTTATATAGGACTAGGGGGGGTCACATGTGGTCATTGAGTACTTATATAGGACTAGGGGGTCACATGGGGTCATTGAGTACTTATATAGGACTAGGGTGGGTCACATGGGTCATTGTGTACTTATATATTACTAGGGTGGGTCACATGGGGTCATTGAGTTCTTATATACGACTAGGGTGCGTCACATTGGGTCATTGAGTACTTATATATTACTAGGGTGGGTCACATGGGGTCATTGAGTTCTTATATAGAACTAGGGTGCGTCACATGGGGTCATTGAGTACTTATATAGTACTAGGGGGGTCACATGGGTTCATTGAGTACTTATATAGGACATGGGGGGGGGGGGCACATGGGGTCATTAAGTACTTATATAGGACTAGGGGGGGGTCACATGTGGTCATTGAGTACTTATATAGGACTAGGGTGGGTCACATGGGGTCATTGAGTACTTATATATGACTAAGGGGGGTCACATGGGGTCATTAAGTACTTGTATAGGACTAGGGGGGTCACATGGGGTCATTGAGTACTTATATAGGACTAGGGTGGGTCACATGGGGTCATTGAGTACTTATATAGGAATAGGGTGGGTCGATGGGGTCATTGAGTACTTATATAGGACTAGGGGGGTCACATGGGGTCATTGAGTACTTATATAAGACTAGGGTGGGTCACATGGGGTCATTGAGTACTTATATCGGACATGGAGGGGTCACGTGTGGTCATTGAGTACTTATATAGGACTAGGGTGGGTCACATGGGGTCATTGAGTACTTATATAGGAATAGGGTGGGTCGATGGGGTCATTGAGTACTTATATAGGACTAGGGGGGTCAAATGAGGTCAATGAGTACTTATATAGGACTAGGGTGGGTCACATGGGGTCATTGATTACTTATATATGACTAGGGGTGGTCAAATAGGGTCATTGAGTACTTATATAGGAATGGGGTGGGTCACATGGGGTCATTGAGTACTTATATAGGACTAGGGTGGGTCACATAGGGTCATTGAGTACTTATATATGACTAGGGGGGGTCGCATGGGGTCATTAAGTACTTGTATAGGACTAGGGGGGTCACATGGGGTCATTGAGTACTTATATAGGACTAGGGTGGGTCACATGGGGTCATTGAGTACTTATATAGGAATAGGGTGGGTCGATGGGGTCATTGAGTACTTATATAGGACTAGGGGGGTCACATGGGGTCATTGAGTACTTATATAGGAATAGGGTGGGTCACATGGGGTCATTGAGTACTTATATAGGACTAGGGGGTCACATGGGGTCATTGAGTACTTATATAGGAATAGGGTGGGTCACATGGGGTCATTGAGTACTTATATAGGACATGGAGGGGTCACGTGTGGTCATTGAGTACTTATATAGGACTAGGGTGGGTCACATGGGGTCATTGAGTACTTATATAGGACTAGGGGGGACCACATGGGCTCATTGAGTACTAATATAGGACTAGGGTGGGTCACATGGGGTCATTGATTACTTATATATGACATGGGGTGTCACATGGGGTCATTAAGTACTTATATAGGACTAGGGGGGGGTCACATGGGGTCATTGAGTACTTATATAGGACTAGGGTGGGTCACATGGGGTCATTGAGTACTTATATAGTACTAGGGGGGTCACATGGGTTCATTGAGTACTTATATAGGACATGGGGGGGGGCACATGGGGTCATTAAGTACTTATATAGGACTAGGGGGGGGTCACATGTGGTCATTGAGTACTTATATAGGACTAGGGTGGGTCACATGGGGTCATTGAGTACTTATATATGACTAAGGGGGGTCACATGGGGTCATTGAGTTCTTATATACGACTAGGGTGCGTCACATTGGGTCATTGAGTACTTATATATTACTAGGGTGGGTCACATGGGGTCATTGAGTTCTTATATAGAACTAGGGTGCGTCACATGGGGTCATTGAGTACTTATATAGTACTAGGGGGGTCACATGGGTTCATTGAGTACTTATATAGGACATGGGGGGGGGCACATGGGGTCATTAAGTACTTATATAGGACTAGGGGGGGGTCACATGTGGTCATTGAGTACTTATATAGGACTAGGGTGGGTCACATGGGGTCATTGAGTACTTATATATGACTAAGGGGGGTCACATGGGGTCATTAAGTACTTGTATAGGACTAGGGGGGTCACATGGGGTCATTGAGTACTTATATAGGACAAGGGTGGGTCACATGGGGTCATTGAGTACTTATATATGAATAGGGTGGGTCGATGGGGTCATTGAGTACTTATATAGGACTAGGGGGGTCACATGGGGTCATTGAGTACTTATATATAACTAGGGGGGGTCACATGGGGTCATTGAGTACTTATATAGGAATAGGGTGGGTCACATGGGGTCATTGAGTACTTATATAGGACATGGGGGGGTCACGTGGGGTCATTGAGTACTTATATAGGACTAGGGTGGGTCACATGGGGTCATTGAGTACTTATATAGGAATAGGGGGGGTCACATGTGATCATTGAGTACTTATATAGGAATAGGGTGGGTCACATGGGGTCATTGAGTACTTATATAGGAATAGGGTGGGTCACATGGGGTCATTGAGTACTTATATAGGACATGGAGGGGTCACGTGTGGTCATTGAGTACTTATATAGGACTAGGGTGGGTCACATGGGGTCATTGAGTACTTATATAGGACTAGGGGGGACCACATGGGCTCATTGAGTACTAATATAGGACTAGGGTGGGTCACATGGGGTCATTGATTACTTATATATGACTAGGGGGGGTCAAATGGGGTCATTGAGTACTTATATAGGACAATGGGGTCATTAAGTACTTATATAGGACTAGGGGGGGGGTCACATGTGGTCATTGAGTACTTATATAGGACTAGGGTGGGTCACATGGGGTCATTGAGTACTTATATATGACTAGGGGGGGTCACATGGGGTCATTGAGTACTTATATAGGACTAGGGTGGGTCACATGGGGTCATTTTGTACTTATATAGGACTAGGGTGGGTCACATGGGGTCATTGATTACTTATATATTACTAGGGTGGGTCACATGGGGTCATTGAGTTCTTATATAGGACTAGGGTGCGTCACATGTGGTCATTGAGTACTTATATAGTACTAGGGGGGTTACATGGGGTCATTGAGTACTTATATAGGATATGGGGGGTTCACGTGGGGTCATTGAGTACTTATATAGGACTAGGGTGGGTCACATGGGGTCACTAAGTACTTATATAGGAATAGGGGGGGTCACATGTGATCATTGAGTACTTATATAGGAATAGGGTGGGTCACATGGGGTCATTGAGTACTTATATAGGACTAGGGGGTCACATGGTGTCATTGAGTACTTATATAGGACTAGGGTGGGTCACATGGGTCATTGTGTACTTATATATTACTAGGGTGGGTCACATGGGGTCATTGAGTTCTTATATAGGAGAAGGGTGCGTCACATTGGGTCATTGAGTACTTATATATTACTAGGGTGGGTCACATGGGGTCATTGAGTTCTTATATAGGACTAGGGTGCGTCACATGTGGTCATTGAGTACTTATATAGTACTAGGGGGGTCACATGGGTTCATTGAGTACTTATATAGGACATGGGGGGGTCACATGTGGTCATTAAGTACTTATATAGGACTAGGGGGGGGTCACATGTGGTCATTGAGTACTTATATAGGACTAGGGGGTCACATGGGGTCATTGAGTACTTATATAGGACTAGGGTGGGTCACATGGGTCATTGTGTACTTATATATTACTAGGGTGGGTCACATGGGGTCATTGAGTTCTTATATACGACTAGGGTGCGTCACATTGGGTCATTGAGTACTTATATATTACTAGGGTGGGTCACATGGGGTCATTGAGTTCTTATATAGAACTAGGGTGCGTCACATGGGGTCATTGAGTACTTATATAGTACTAGGGGGGTCACATGGGTTCATTGAGTACTTATATAGGACATGGGGGGGGGGGGCACATGGGGTCATTAAGTACTTATATAGGACTAGGGGGGGGTCACATGTGGTCATTGAGTACTTATATAGGACTAGGGTGGGTCACATGGGGTCATTGAGTACTTATATATGACTAAGGGGGGTCACATGGGGTCATTAAGTACTTGTATAGGACTAGGGGGGTCACATGGGGTCATTGAGTACTTATATAGGACTAGGGTGGGTCACATGGGGTCATTGAGTACTTATATAGGAATAGGGTGGGTCGATGGGGTCATTGAGTACTTATATAGGACTAGGGGGGTCACATGGGGTCATTGAGTACTTATATAAGACTAGGGTGGGTCACATGGGGTCATTGAGTACTTATATCGGACATGGAGGGGTCACGTGTGGTCATTGAGTACTTATATAGGACTAGGGTGGGTCACATGGGGTCATTGAGTACTTATATAGGAATAGGGTGGGTCGATGGGGTCATTGAGTACTTATATAGGACTAGGGGGGTCAAATGAGGTCAATGAGTACTTATATAGGACTAGGGTGGGTCACATGGGGTCATTGATTACTTATATATGACTAGGGGTGGTCAAATAGGGTCATTGAGTACTTATATAGGAATGGGGTGGGTCACATGGGGTCATTGAGTACTTATATAGGACTAGGGTGGGTCACATAGGGTCATTGAGTACTTATATATGACTAGGGGGGGTCGCATGGGGTCATTAAGTACTTGTATAGGACTAGGGGGGTCACATGGGGTCATTGAGTACTTATATAGGACTAGGGTGGGTCACATGGGGTCATTGAGTACTTATATAGGAATAGGGTGGGTCGATGGGGTCATTGAGTACTTATATAGGACTAGGGGGGTCACATGGGGTCATTGAGTACTTATATAGGAATAGGGTGGGTCACATGGGGTCATTGAGTACTTATATAGGACTAGGGGGTCACATGGGGTCATTGAGTACTTATATAGGACTAGGGTGGGTCACATGGGGTCATGGAGTACTTATATATGACTAGGGTGGGTCACATGGGGTTATTGAGTACTTATATAGGAATAGGGTGGGTCACATGGGGTCATTGAGTACTTATATAGGACATGGAGGGGTCACGTGTGGTCATTGAGTACTTATATAGGACTAGGGTGGGTCACATGGGGTAATTGAGTACTTATATAGGAATAGGGTGGGTCGATGGGGTCATTGAGTACTTATATAGAACTAGGGGGGTCACATGGGGTCAATGAGTACTTATATATGACTAGGGGGGGTCACATGGGGTCATTGAGTACTTATATAGGAATAGGGTGGGTCACATGGGTTCATTGAGTACTTATATAGGACATGGGGGGGGGGGTCACATGGGGTCATTGAGTACTTATATAGGAGTAGGGTGGGTCACATGGGGTCATTGATTACTTATATAGGACTAGGGGGTCACATGGGGTCATTGAGTACTTATATAGGACTAGGGTGGGTCACATGGGTCATTGTGTACTTATATATTACTAGGGTGGGTCACATGGGGTCATTGAGTTCTTATATAGGACTAGGGTGCGTCACATTGGGTCATTGAGTACTTATATATTACTAGGGGGGTCACATGGGGTCATTGAGTACTTATATAGGAATAGGGTGGGTCACATGGGGTCATTGAGTACTTATATAGGACATGGAGGGGTCACGTGTGGTCATTGAGTACTTATATAGGACTAGGGTGGGTCACATGGGGTAATTGAGTACTTATATAGGACTAGGGGGGGCCACATGGGCTCATTGAGTACTTATATAGGACTAGGGTGGGTCACATGGGGTCATTGATTACTTACATATGACTAGGGGGGGTCAAATGGGGTCATTGAGTACTTATATAGTACAATGGGGTCATTAAGTACTTATATAGGACTAGGGGGGGGGTCACATGTGGTCATTGAGTACTTATATAGGACTAGGGTGGGTCACATGGGGTCATTGAGTACTTATATATGACTAGGGGGGGTCACATGGGGTCATTGAGTACTTATATAGGACTAGGGTGGGTCACATGGGGTCATTTTGTACTTATATAGGACTAGGGTGGGTCACATGGGGTCATTGATTACTTATATATTACTAGGGTGGGTCACATGGGGTCATTGAGTTCTTATATAGGACTAGGGTGCGTCACATGTGGTCATTGAGTACTTATATAGTACTGGGGGGTTACATGGGGTCATTGAGTACTTATATAGGATATGGGGGGGTCACGTGGGGTCATTGAGTACTTATATAGGACTAGGGTGGGTCACATGGGGTCATTAAGTACTTATATAGGAATAGGGGGGGTCACATGTGATCATTGAGTACTTATATAGGAATAGGGTGGGTCACATTGGGTCATTGAGTACTTATATAGGACTAGGGGGTCACATGGGGTCATTGAGTACTTATATAGGACTAGGGTGGGTCACATGGGTCATTGTGTACTTATATATTACTAGGGTGGGTCACAAGGGGTCATTGAGTTCTTATATAGGAGAAGGGTGCGTCACATTGGGTCATTGATTACTTATATATTACTAGGGTGGGTCACATGGGGTCATTGAGTTCTTATATAGGACTAGGGTGCGTCACATGGGGTCATTGAGTAATTATATAGTACTAGGGGGGTCACATAGGTTCATTGAGTACTTATATAGGACATGGGGGGGTCACATGGGGTCATTAAGTACTTATATAGGACTAGGGGGGGGTCACATGTGGTCATTGAGTACTTATATAGGACTAGGGGGTCACATGGGGTCATTGAGTACTTATATAGGACTAGGGTGGGTCACATGGGTCATTGTGTACTTATATATTACTAGGGTGGGTCACATGGGGTCATTGAGTTCTTATATACGACTAGGGTGCGTCACATTGGGTCATTGAGTACTTATATATTACTAGGGTGGGTCACATGGGGTCATTGAGTTCTTATATAGAACTAGGGTGCGTCACATGGGGTCATTGAGTACTTATATAGTACTAGGGGGGTCACATGGGTTCATTGAGTACTTATATAGGACATGGGGGGGGGGCACATGGGGTCATTAAGTACTTATATAGGACTAGGGGGGGGTCACATGTGGTCATTGAGTACTTATATAGGACTAGGGTGGGTCACATGGGGTCATTGAGTACTTATATATGACTAAGGGGGGTCACATGGGGTCATTAAGTACTTGTATAGGACTAGGGGGGTCACATGGGGTCATTGAGTACTTATATAGGACAAGGGTGGGTCACATGGGGTCATTGAGTACTTATATATGAATAGGGTGGGTCGATGGGGTCATTGAGTACTTATATAGGACTAGGGGGGTCACATGGGGTCATTGAGTACTTATATATAACTAGGGGGGGTCACATGGGGTCATTGAGTACTTATATAGGAATAGGGTGGGTCACATGGGGTCATTGAGTACTTATATAGGACTAGGGGGTCACATGGGGTCATTGAGTACTTATATAGGACTAGGGTGGGTCACATGGGTCATTGTGTACTTATATATTACTAGGGTGGGTCACATGGGGTCATTGAGTTCTTATATACGACTAGGGTGCGTCACATTGGGTCATTGAGTACTTATATATTACTAGGGTGGGTCACATGGGGTCATTGAGTTCTTATATAGAACTAGGGTGCGTCACATGGGGTCATTGAGTACTTATATAGTACTAGGGGGGTCACATGGGTTCATTGAGTACTTATATAGGACATGGGGGGGGGCACATGGGGTCATTAAGTACTTATATAGGACTAGGGGGGGGTCACATGTGGTCATTGAGTACTTATATAGGACTAGGGTGGGTCACATGGGGTCATTGAGTACTTATATATGACTAAGGGGGGTCACATGGGGTCATTAAGTACTTGTATAGGACTAGGGGGGTCACATGGGGTCATTGAGTACTTATATAGGACAAGGGTGGGTCACATGGGGTCATTGAGTACTTATATATGAATAGGGTGGGTCGATGGGGTCATTGAGTACTTATATAGGACTAGGGGGGTCACATGGGGTCATTGAGTACTTATATATAACTAGGGGGGGTCACATGGGGTCATTGAGTACTTATATAGGAATAGGGTGGGTCACATGGGGTCATTGAGTACTTATATAGGACATGGGGGGGTCACGTGGGGTCATTGAGTACTTATATAGGACTAGGGTGGGTCACATGGGGTCATTGAGTACTTATATAGGAATAGGGGGGGGTCACATGTGATCATTGAGTACTTATATAGGAATAGGGTGGGTCACATGGGGTCATTGAGTACTTATATAGGAATAGGGTGGGTCACATGGGGTCATTGAGTACTTATATAGGACATGGAGGGGTCACGTGTGGTCATTGAGTACTTATATAGGACTAGGGTGGGTCACATGGGGTCATTGAGTACTTATATAGGACTAGGGGGGACCACATGGGCTCATTGAGTACTAATATAGGACTAGGGTGGGTCACATGGGGTCATTGATTACTTATATATGACTAGGGGGGGTCAAATGGGGTCATTGAGTACTTATATAGGACAATGGGGTCATTAAGTACTTATATAGGACTAGGGGGGGGGTCACATGTGGTCATTGAGTACTTATATAGGACTAGGGTGGGTCACATGGGGTCATTGAGTACTTATATATGACTAGGGGGGGTCACATGGGGTCATTGAGTACTTATATAGGACTAGGGTGGGTCACATGGGGTCATTTTGTACTTATATAGGACTAGGGTGGGTCACATGGGGTCATTGATTACTTATATATTACTAGGGTGGGTCACATGGGGTCATTGAGTTCTTATATAGGACTAGGGTGCGTCACATGTGGTCATTGAGTACTTATATAGTACTAGGGGGGTTACATGGGGTCATTGAGTACTTATATAGGATATGGGGGGTTCACGTGGGGTCATTGAGTACTTATATAGGACTAGGGTGGGTCACATGGGGTCACTAAGTACTTATATAGGAATAGGGGGGGTCACATGTGATCATTGAGTACTTATATAGGAATAGGGTGGGTCACATGGGGTCATTGAGTACTTATATAGGACTAGGGGGTCACATGGTGTCATTGAGTACTTATATAGGACTAGGGTGGGTCACATGGGTCATTGTGTACTTATATATTACTAGGGTGGGTCACATGGGGTCATTGAGTTCTTATATAGGAGAAGGGTGCGTCACATTGGGTCATTGAGTACTTATATATTACTAGGGTGGGTCACATGGGGTCATTGAGTTCTTATATAGGACTAGGGTGCGTCACATGGGGTCATTGAGTACTTATATAGTACTAGGGGGGTCACATGGGTTCATTGAGTACTTATATAGGACATGGGGGGGTCACATGTGGTCATTAAGTACTTATATAGGACTAGGGGGGGGTCACATGTGGTCATTGAGTACTTATATAGGACTAGGGGGTCACATGGGGTCATTGAGTACTTATATAGGACTAGGGTGGGTCACATGGGTCATTGTGTACTTATATATTACTAGGGTGGGTCACATGGGGTCATTGAGTTCTTATATACGACTAGGGTGCGTCACATTGGGTCATTGAGTACTTATATATTACTAGGGTGGGTCACATGGGGTCATTGAGTTCTTATATAGAACTAGGGTGCGTCACATGGGGTCATTGAGTACTTATATAGTACTAGGGGGGTCACATGGGTTCATTGAGTACTTATATAGGACATGGGGGGGGGGGGGGGCACATGGGGTCATTAAGTACTTATATAGGACTAGGGGGGGGTCACATGTGGTCATTGAGTACTTATATAGGACTAGGGTGGGTCACATGGGGTCATTGAGTACTTATATATGACTAAGGGGGGTCACATGGGGTCATTAAGTACTTGTATAGGACTAGGGGGGTCACATGGGGTCATTGAGTAATTATATAGGACTAGGGTGGGTCACATGGGGTCATTGAGTACTTATATAGGAATAGGGTGGGTCGATGGGGTCATTGAGTACTTATATAGGACTAGGGGGGTCACATGGGGTCATTGAGTACTTATATAGGAATAGGGTGGGTCACATGGGGTCATTGAGTACTTATATAGGACTAGGGGGTCACATGGGGTCATTGAGTACTTATATAGGACTAGGGTGGGTCACATGGGGTCATGGAGTACTTATATATGACTAGGGTGGGTCACATGGGGCCATTGAGTACTTATATAGGAATAGGGTGGGTCACATGGGGTCATTGAGTACTCATATAGGACATGGAGGGGTCACGTGTGGTCATTGAGTACTTATATAGGACTAGGGTGGGTCACATGGGGTAATTGAGTACTTATATAGGAATAGGGTGGGTCGATGGGGTCATTGAGTACTTATATAGGACTAGGGGGATCACATGGGGTCAATGAATACTTATATATGACTAGGGGGGGTCACATGGGGTCATTGAGTACTTATATAGGAATAGGGTGGGTCACATGGGGTCATTGAGTACCTATATAGGACATGGGGGGGGGTCACATGGGGTCATTGAGTACTTATATAGGACTAGGGTGGGTCACATGGGTCATTGTGTACTTATATATTACTAGGGTGGGTCACATGGGGTCATTGAGTCCTTATATAGGACTAGGGTGCGTCACATTGGGTCATTGATTACTTATATATTACTAGGGGGGTCACATGGGGTCATTGAGTACTTATATAGGAATAGGGTGGGTCACATGGGGTCATTGAGTACTTATATAGGACATGGAGGGGTCACGTGTGGTCATTGAGTACTTATATAGGACTAGGGTGGGTCACATGGGGTCATTGAGTACTTATATAGGACTAGGGGGGCCCACATGGGCTCATTGAGTACTTATATAGGACTAGGGTGGGTCACATGGGGTCATTGATTACTTATATATGACTAGGGGGGGTCAAATGGGGTCATTGAGTACTTATATAGGACAATGGGGTCATTAAGTACTTATATAGGACTAGGGGGGGGGGTCACATGTGGTCATTGAGTACTTATATAGGACTAGGGTGGGTCACATGGGGTCATTGAGTACTTATATATGACTAGGGGAGGTCACATGGGGTCATTGAGTACTTATATAGGACTAGGGTGGGTCACATGGGGTCATTTTGTACTTATATAGGACTAGGGTGGGTCACATGGGGTCATTGATTACTTATATATTACTAGGGTGGGTCACATGGGGTCATTGAGTTCTTATATAGGACTAGGGTGCGTCACATGTGGTCATTGAGTACTTATATAGTACTAGGGGGGTTACATGGGGTCATTGAGTACTTATAAAGGATATGGGGGGGTCACGTGGGGTCATTGAGTAATTATATAGGACTAGGGTGGGTCACATGGGGTCATTAAGTACTTATATAGGAATAGGGGGGGTCACATGTGATCATTGAGTACTTATATAGGAATAGGGTGGGTCACATGGGGTCATTGAGTACTTATATAGGACTAGGGGGTCACATGGGGTCATTGAGTACTTATATAGGACTAGGGTGGGTCACATGGGTCATTGTGTACTTATATATTACTAGGGTGGGTCACATGGGGTCATTGAGTTCTTATATAGGAGAAGGGTGCGTCACATTGGGTCATTGAGTACTTATATATTACTAGGGTGGGTCACATGGGGTCATTGAGTTCTTATATAGAACTAGGGTGCGTCACATGGGGTCATTGAGTACTTATATAGTACTAGGGGGGTCACATGGGTTCATTGAGTACTTATATAGGACATGGGGGGGGCACATGGGGTCATTAAGTACTTATATAGGACTAGGGGGGGGTCACATGTGGTCATTGAGTACTTATATAGGACTAGGGTGGGTCACATGGGGTCATTGAGTACTTATATATGACTAAGGGGGGTCACATGGGGTCATTAAGTACTTGTATAGGACTAGGGGGGTCACATGGGGTCATTGAGTACTTATATAGGACTAGGGTGGGTCACATGGGGTCATTGAGTACTTATATAGGAATAGGGTGGGTCACATGGGGTCATTGAGTACTTATATCGGACATGGAGGGGTCACGTGTGGTCATTGAGTACTTATATAGGACTAGGGTGGGTCACATGGGGTCATTGAGTACTTATATAGGAATAGGGTGGGTCGATGGGGTCATTGAGTACTTATATAGGACTAGGGGGGTCAAATGAGGTCAATGAGTACTTATATAGGACTAGGGTGGGTCACATGGGGTCATTGATTACTTATATATGACTAGGGGTGGTCAAATAGGGTCATTGAGTACTTATATAGGACATGGGGTGTCACATGGGGTCATTAAGTACTTATATAGGACTAGGGGGGGGTCACATGGGGTCATTGAGTACTTATATAGGACTAGGGTGGGTCACATGGGGTCATTTTGTGCTTATATAGGACTAGGGTGGGTCACATGTGGTCATTGATTACTTATATATTACTAGGGGGGGGTCACATGTGATCATTGAGTACTTATATAGGAATGGGGTGGGTCACATGGGGTCATTGAGTACTTATATATGACTAGGGGGGGTCACATGGGGTCATTAAGTACTTGTATAGGACTAGGGTGGGTCACATGGGGTCATTGAGTACTTATATAGGAATAGGGTGGGTCGATGGGGTCATTGAGTACTTATATAGGACTAGGGGGGTCACATGGGGTCATTGAGTACTTATATAGGAATAGGGTGGGTCACATGGGGTCATTGAGTACTTATATAGGACTAGGGGGTCACATGGGGTTATTGAGTACTTATATAGGACTAGGGTGGGTCACATGGGGTCATGGAGTACTTATATATGACTAGGGTGGGTCACATGGGGTCATTGAGTACTTATATAGGAATAGGGTGGGTCACATGGGGTCATTGACTACTTATATAGGACATGGAGGGGTCACGTGTGGTCATTGAGTACTTATATAGGACTAGGGTGGGTCACATGGGGTAATTGAGTACTTATATAGGAATAGGGTGGGTCGATGGGGTCATTGAGTACTTATATAGGACTAGGGGGGTCACATGGGGTCAATGAGTACTTTTATATGACTAGGGGGGGTCACATGGGGTCATTGAGTACTTATATAGGAATAGGGTGGGTCACATGGGGTCATTGAGTACTTATATAGGACATGGGGGGGGGTCACATGGGGTCATTGAGTACTTATATAGGACTAGGGTGGGTCACATGGGGTCATTGATTACTTATATAGGACTAGGGGGTCACATGGGGTCATTGAGTACTTATATAGGACTAGGGTGGGTCACATGGGTCATTGTGTACTTATATATTACTAGGGTGGGTCACATCGGGTCATTGAGTTCTTATATAGGACTAGGGTGCGTCACATTGGGTCATTGAGTACTTATATATTACTAGGGTGGGTCACATGGGGTCATTGAGTTCTTATATAGAACTAGGGTGCGTCACATGGGGTCATTGAGTACTTATATAGTACTAGGGGGGTCACATGGGTTCAGTGAGTACTTATATAGGACATGGGGGGGGTCACATGGGGTCATTAAGTACTTATATAGGACTAGGGGGGGGGGTCACATGTGGTCATTGAGTACTTATATAGGACTAGGGTGGGTCACATGGGGTCATTGAGTACTTATATATGACTAGGGGGGGGTCACATGGGGTCATTAAGTACTTGTATAGGACTAGGGGGGTCACATGGGGTCATTGAGTACTTATATAGGACTAGGGTGGGTCACATGGGGTCATTGAGTACTTATATAGGAATAGGGTGGGTCACATGGGGTCATTGAGTACTTATATAGGACATGGAGGGGTCACGTGTGGTCATTGAGTACTTATATAGGACTAGGGTGGGTCACATGGGGTCATTGAGTACTTACATAGGAATAGGGTGGGTCGATGGGGTCATTGAGTACTTATATAGGACTAGGGGGTTCACATGGGGTCAATGAGTACTTATATATAATTAGGGGGGGTCACATGGGGTCATTGAGTACTTATATAGGAATAGGGTGGGTCACATGGGGTCATTGAGTACTTATATAGGACATGGGGGGGGGTCACATGGGGTCATTGAGTACTTATATAGGACTAGGGTGGGTCACATGGGGTCATTGATTACTTATATATGACTAGGGGTGGTCAAATAGGGTCATTGAGTACTTATATAGGACATGGGGTGTCACATGGTGTCATTAAGTACTTATATAGGACTAGGGGGGGGTCACATGGGGTCATTGAGTACTTATATAGGACTAGGGTGGGTCACATGGGGTCATTTTGTACTTATATAGGACTAGGGTGGGTCACATGGGTCATTGTGTACTTATATAGGAATGGGGTGGGTCACATGGGGTCATTGAGTACTTATATAGGACTAGGGTGGGTCACATGGGGTCATTGAGTACTTATATATGACTAGGGGGGGTCACATGGTGTCATTAAGTACTTGTATAGGACTAGGGGGGTCACATGGGGTCATTGAGTACTTATATAGGACTAGGGTGGGTCACATGGGGTCATTGAGTACTTATATAGGAATAGGGTGGGTCGATGGGGTCATTGAGTACTTATATAGGACTAGGGGGGTCACATGGGGTCATTGAGTACTTATATAGGAATAGGGTGGGTCACATGGGGTCACTGAGTACTTATATAGGACTAGGGGGTCACATGGGGTCATTGAGTACTTATATAGGACTAGGGTGGGTCACATGGGGTCATGGAGTACTTATATATGACTAGGGTGGGTCACATGGGGTCATTGAGTACTTATATAGGAATAGGGTGGGTCACATTGGGTCATTGAGTACTTATATAGGACATGGAGGGGTCACGTGTGGTCATCGAGTACTTATATAGGACTAGGGTGGGTCACATGGGGCCATTGAGTACTTATATAGGAATAGGGTGGGTCGATGGGGTCATTGAGTACTTATATAGGACTAGGGGGGTCACATGGGGTCAATGAGTACTTATATATGACTAGGGGGGGTCACATGGGGTCATTGAGTACTTATATAGGAATAGGGTGGGTCACATGGGGTCATTGATTACTTATATATGACTAGGGGTGGTCAAATAGGGTCATTGAGTACTTATATAGGACATGGGGTGTCACATGGGGTCACTAAGTACTTATATAGGACTAGGGGGGGGGTCACATGGGGTCATTGAGTACTTATATAGGACTAGGGTGGGTCACATGGGGTCATTGAGTACTTATATATGACTAGGGGGGGTCACATGGGGTCATTAAGTACTTGTATAGGACTAGGGGGGTCACATGGGGTCATTGAGTACTTATATAGGACTAGGGTGGGTCACATGGGGTCATTGAGTACTTATATAGGAATAGGGTGGGTCGATGGGGTCATTGAGTACTTATATAGGACTAGGGGGGTCACATGGGGTCATTGAGTACTTATATAGGAATAGGGTGGGTCACATGGGGTCATTGAGTACTTATATAGGACTAGGGGGTCACATGGGGTCATTCAGTACTTATATAGGACTAGGGTGGGTCACATTGGGTCATGGAGTACTTATATATTACTAGGGTGGGTCACATGGGGTCATTGAGTACTTATATAGGAATAGGGTGGGTCACATGGGGCCATTGAGTACTTATATAGGACATGGAGGGGTCACGTGTGGTGATTGAGTACTTATATAGGACTAGGGTGGGTCACATGGGGTCATTGAGTACTTATATAGGAATAGGGTGGGTCGATGGGGTCATTGAGTACTTATATAGGACTAGGGGGGTCACATGGGGTCAATGAGTACTTATATATGACTAGGGGGGGTCACATGGGGTCATTGAGTACTTATATAGGAATAGGGTGGGTCACATGGCGTCATTGAGTACTTATATAGGACATGGGGGGGGGGGGTCACATGGGGTCATTGAGTACTTATATAGGACTAGGGTGGGTCACATGGGGTCATTGATTACTTATATATGACTAGGGGTGGTCAAATAGGGTCATTGAGTACTTATATAGGACATGGGGTGTCACATGGGGTCATTAAGTACTTATATAGGACTAGGGGGGGGGTCACATGGGGTCATTGAGTACTTATATAGGACTAGGGTGGGTCACATGGGGTCATTTTGTACTTATATAGGACTAGGGTGGGTCACATGTGGTCATTGATTACTTATATATTACTAGGGGGGGTCACATGTGATCATTGAGTACTTATATAGGAATGGGGTGGGTCACATGGGGTCATTGAGTACTTATATAGGACTAGGGTGGGTCACATGGGGTCATTGAGTACTTATATATGACTAGGGGGGGTCACATGGGGTCATTAAGTACTTGTATAGGACTAGGGGGGTCACATGGGGTCATTGAGTACTTATATAGGACTAGGGTGGGTCACATGGTGTCATTGAGTACTTATATATGACTAGGGGGGGTCACATGGGGTCATTAAGTACTTGTATAGGACTAGGGGGGTCACATGGGGTCATTGAGTACTTATATAGGACTAGGGTGGGTCACATGGGGTCATTGAGTACTTATATAGGAATAGGTTGGGTCGATGGGGTCATTGAGTACTTATATAGGACTAGGGGGGTCACATGGGGTCATTGAGTACTTATATAGGACTAGGGTGGGTCACATGGGGTCATTTTGTACTTATATAGGACTAGGGTGGGTCACATGTGGTCAGTGATTACTTATATATGACTAGGGGGGTCACATGGGGTCATTGAGTACTTATATAGGAATAGGGTGGGTCACATGGGGTCATTGATTACTTATATATGACTAGGGGTGGTCAAATAGGATCATTGAGTACTTATATAGGACATGGGGTGTCACATGGGGTCATTAAGTACTTATATAGGACTAGGGGGGGGTCACATGGGGTCATTGAGTACTTATATAGGACTAGGGTGGGTCACATGGGGTCATTTTGTACTTATATAGGACTAGGGTGGGTCACATGTGGTCAGTGATTACTTATATAATACTAGGGGGGGTCACATGTGATCATTGAGTACTTATATAGGAATGGGGTGGGTCACATGGGGTCATTGAGTACTTATATAGGACTAGGGTGGGTCACATGGGGTCATTGAGTACTTATATATGACTAGGGGGGGTCACATGGGGTCATTAAGTACTTGTATAGGACTAGGGGGGTCACGTGTGGTCATTGAGTACTTATATAGGACTAGGGTGGGTCACATGGGGTAATTGAGTACTTATATAGGAATAGGGTGGGTCGATGGGGTCATTGAGTACTTATATAGGACTAGGGGGGTCACATGGGGTCAATGAGTACTTATATATGACTAGGGGGGGTCACATGGCGTCATTGAGTACTTATAAAGGAATAGGGTGGGTCACATGGGGTCATTGATTACTTATATATGACTAGGGGTGGTCAAATAGGGTCATTGAGTACTTATATAGGACATGGGGTGTCACATGGGGTCATTAAGTACTTATATAGGACTAGGGGGGGGTCACATGGGGTCATTGAGTACTTATATAGGACTAGGGTGGGTCACATGGGGTCATTTTGTACTTATATAGGACTAGGGTGGGTCACATGTGGTCATTGATTACTTATATATTACTAGGGGGGGTCACATGTGATCAATGAGTACTTATATAGGAATGGGGTGGGTCACATGGCGTCATTGAGTACTTATATTGGACTAGGGTGGGTCACATGGGGTCATTGAGTACTTATATATGACTAGGGGGGGTCACATGGGGTCATTAAGTACTTGTATAGGACTAGGGGGGTCACATGGGGTCATTGAGTACTTATATAGGACTAGGGTGGGTCACATGGGGTCATTGAGTACTTATATAGGAATAGGTTGGGTCGATGGGGTCATTGAGTACTTATATAGGACTAGGGGGGTCACATGGGGTCATTGAGTACTTATATAGGAATAGGGTGGGTCACATGGGGTCATTGAGTACTTATATAGGACTAGGGGGTCACATGGGGTCATTCAGTACTTATATAGGACTAGGGGGGTCACATGGGGTCATTGAGTACTTATATAGGACTAGGGTGGGTCACATGGGGTCATTGAGTACTTATATAGGAATAGGTTGGGTCGATGGGGTCATTGAGTACTTATATAGGACTAGGGGGGTCACATGGGGTCATTGAGTACTTATATAGGAATAGGGTGGGTCACATGGGGTCATTGAGTACTTATATAGGACTAGGGGGTCACATGGGGTCATTCAGTACTTATATAGGACTAGGGTGGGTCACATGGGGTCATGGAGTACTTATATATGACTAGGGTGGGTCACATGGGGTCATTGAGTACTTATATAGGAATAGGGTGGGTCACATGGGGTCATTGAGTACTTATATAGGACATGGAGGGGTCACGTGTGGTGATTGAGTACTTATATAGGACTAGGGTGGGTCACATGGGGTCATTGAGTACTTATATAGGAATAGGGTGGGTCGATGGGGTCATTGAGTACTTATATAGGACTAGGGTGGGTCACATGGGTCATTGTGTACTTATATATTACTAGGGTGGGTCACATGGGGTCATTGAGTTCTTATATAGGACTAGGGTGCGTCACATTGGGTCATTGAGTACTTATATATTACTAGGGTGGGTCACATGGGGTCATTGAGTTCTTATATAGAACTAGGGTGCGTCACATGGGGTCATTGAGTACTTATATAGTACTAGGGGGGTCACATGGGTTCATTGAGTACTTATATAGGACATGGGGGGGTCACATGGGGTCATTAAGTACTTATATAGGACTAGGGGGGGGGGTCACATGTGGTCATTGAGTACTTATATAGGACTAGGGTGGGTCACATGGGGTCATTGAGTACTTATATATGACTAGGGGGGGTCACATGGGGTCATTAAGTACTTGTATAGGACTAGGGGGGTCACATGGGGTCATTGAGTACTTATATAGGACTAGGGTGGGTCACATGGGGTCATTGAGTACTTATATAGGAATAGGAGGGGTCACGTGTGGTCATTGAGTACTTATATAGGACTAGGGTGGGTCACATGGGGTCATTGAGTACTTATATAGGAATAGGGTGGGTCGATGGGGTCATTGAGTACTTATATAGGACTAGGGGGGTCACATGGGGTCAATGAGTACTTATATATGATTAGGGGGGGTCACATGGGGTCATTGAGTACTTATATAGGAATAGGGTGGGTCACATGGGGTCATTGAGTACTTATATAGGACTAGGGGGGTCACATGGGGTCAATGAGTACTTATATATGACTAGGGGGGGTCACATGGGGTCATTGAGTACTTATATAGGAATAGGGTGGGTCACATGGGGTCATTGATTACTTATATATGACTAGGGGTGGTCAAATAGGGTCATTGAGTACTTATATAGGACATGGGGTGTCACATGGGGTCATTAAGTACTTATATAGGACTAGGGGGGGGTCACATGGGGTCATTGAGTACTTATATAGGACTAGGGTGGGTCACATGGGGTCATTTTGTACTTATATAGGACTAGGGTGGGTCACATGTGGTCAGTGATTACTTATATATGACTAGGGGGGGTCACATGGGGTCATTGAGTACTTATATAGGAATAGGGTGGGTCACATGGGGTCATTGATTACTTATATATGACTAGGGGTGGTCAAATAGGGTCATTGAGTACTTATATAGGACATGGGGTGTCACATGGGGTCATTAAGTACTTATATAGGACTAGGGGGGGTCACATGGGGTCATTGAGTACTTATATAGGACTAGGGTGGGTCACATGGGGTCATTTTGTACTTATATAGGACTAGGGTGGGTCACATGTGGTCAGTGATTACTTATATAATACTAGGGGGGGTCACATGTGATCATTGAGTACTTATATAGGAATGGGGTGGGTCACATGGGGTCATTGAGTACTTATATAGGACTAGGGTGGGTCACATGGGGTCATTGAGTACTTATATAAGACTAGGGGGGGTCACATGGGGTCATTAAGTACTTGTATAGGACTAGGGGGGTCACGTGTGGTCATTGAGTACTTATATAGGACTAGGGTGGGTCACATGGGGTAATTGAGTACTTATATAGGAATAGGGTGGGTCGATGGGGTCATTGAGTACTTATATAGGACTAGGGGGGTCACATGGGGTCAATGAGTACTTATATATGACTAGGGGGGGTCACATGGCGTCATTGAGTACTTATATAGGAATAGGGTGGGTCACATGGGGTCATTGATTACTTATATATGACTAGGGGTGGTCAAATAGGGTCATTGAGTACTTATATAGGACATGGGGTGTCACATGGGGTCATTAAGTACTTATATAGGACTAGGGGGGGGTCACATGGGGTCATTGAGTACTTATATAGGACTAGGGTGGGTCACATGGGGTCATTGATTACTTATATATGACTAGGGGTGGTCAAATAGGGTCATTGAGTACTTATATAGGACATGGGGTGTCACATGGGGTCATTAAGTACTTATATAGGACTAGGGGGGGGGGTCACATGTGGTCATTGAGTACTTATATAGGACTAGGGTGGGTAACATGGGGTCATTGAGTACTTATATATGACTAGGGGGGGTCACATGGGGTCATTAAGTACTTGTATAGGACTAGGGGGGTCACATGGGGTCATTGAGTACTTATATAGGACTAGGGTGGGTCACATGGGGTCATTGAGTACTTATATAGGAATAGGAGGGGTCACGTGTGGTCATTGAGTACTTATATAGGACTAGGGTGGGTCACATGGGGTCATTGAGTACTTATATAGGAATAGGGTGGGTCGATGGGGTCATTGAGTACTTATATAGGACTAGGGGGGTCACATGGGGTCAATGAGTACTTATATATGATTAGGGGGGGTCACATGGGGTCATTGAGTACTTATATAGGAATAGGGTGGGTAACATGGGGTCATTGAGTACTTATATAGGACTAGGGGGGGTCACATGGGGTCAATGAGTACTTATATATGACTAGGGGGGGTCACATGGGGTCATTGAGTACTTATATAGGAATAGGGTGGGTCACATGGGGTCATTGATTACTTATATATGACTAGGGGTGGTCAAATAGGGTCATTGAGTACTTATATAGGACATGGGGTGTCACATGGGGTCATTAAGTACTTATATAGGACTAGGGGGGGGTCACATGGGGTCATTGAGTACTTATATAGGACTAGGGTGGGTCACATGGGGTCATTTTGTACTTATATAGGACTAGGGTGGGTCACATGTGGTCAGTGATTACTTATATATGACTAGGGGGGGTCACATGGGGTCATTGAGTACTTATATAGGAATAGGGTGGGTCACATGGGGTCATTGATTACTTATATATGACTAGGGGTGGTCAAATAGGGTCATTGAGTACTTATATAGGACATGGGGTGTCACATGGGGTCATTAAGTACTTATATAGGACTAGGGGGGGGTCACATGGGGTCATTGAGTACTTATATAGGACTAGGGTGGGTCACATGGGGTCATTTTGTACTTATATAGGACTAGGGTGGGTCACATGTGGTCAGTGATTACTTATATAATACTAGGGGGGGTCACATGTGATCATTGAGTACTTATATAGGAATGGGGTGGGTCACATGGGGTCATTGAGTACTTATATAGGACTAGGGTGGGTCACATGGGGTCATTGAGTACTTATATATGACTAGGGGGGGTCACATGGGGTCATTAAGTACTTGTATAGGACTAGGGGGGTCACGTGTGGTCATTGAGTACTTATATAGGACTAGGGTGGGTCACATGGGGTAATTGAGTACTTATATAGGAATAGGGTGGGTCGATGGGGTCATTGAGTACTTATATAGGACTAGGGGGGTCACATGGGGTCAATGAGTACTTATATATGACTAGGGGGGGTCACATGGCGTCATTGAGTACTTATAAAGGAATAGGGTGGGTCACATGGGGTCATTGATTACTTATATATGACTAGGGGTGGTCAAATAGGGTCATTGAGTACTTATATAGGACATGGGGTGTCACATGGGGTCATTAAGTACTTATATAGGACTAGGGGGGGGTCACATGGGGTCATTGAGTACTTATATAGGACTAGGGTGGGTCACATGGGGTCATTTTGTACTTATATAGGACTAGGGTGGGTCACATGTGGTCATTGATTACTTATATATTACTAGGGGGGGTCACATGTGATCAATGAGTACTTATATAGGAATGGGGTGGGTCACATGGGGTCATTGAGTACTTATATTGGACTAGGGTGGGTCACATGGGGTCATTGAGTACTTATATATGACTAGGGGGGGTCACATGGGGTCATTAAGTACTTGTATAGGACTAGGGGGGTCACATGGGGTCATTGAGTACTTATATAGGACTAGGGTGGGTCACATGGGGTCATTGAGTACTTATATAGGAATAGGTTGGGTCGATGGGGTCATTGAGTACTTATATAGGACTAGGGGGGTCACATGGGGTCATTGAGTACTTATATAGGAATAGGGTGGGTCACATGGGGTCATTGAGTACTTATATAGAACTAGGGGGTCACATGGGGTCATTCAGTACTTATATAGGACTAGGGTGGGTCACATGGGGTCATGGAGTACTTATATATGACTAGGGTGGGTCACATGGGGTCATTGAGTACTTATATAGGAATAGGGTGGGTCACATGGGGTCATTGAGTACTTATATAGGACATGGAGGGGTCACGTGTGGTGATTGAGTACTTATATAGGACTAGGGTGGGTCACATGGGGTCATTGAGTACTTATATAGGAATAGGGTGGGTCGATGGGGTCATTGAGTACTTATATAGGACTAGGGGGGTCACATGGGGTCAATGAGTACTTATATATGACTAGGGGGGGTCACATGGGGTCATTGAGTACTTATATAGGAATAGGGTGGGTCACATGGGGTCATTGAGTACTTATATAGGACTAGGGTGGGTCACATGGGGTCATTGATTACTTATATATGACTAGGGGTGGTCAAATAGGGTCATTGAGTACTTATATAGGACATGGGGTGTCACATGGGGTCATTAAGTACTTATATAGGACTAGGGGGGGGGGGTCACATGGGGTCATTGAGTACTTATATAGGAGTAGGGTGGGTCACATGGGGTCATTTTGTACTTATATAGGACTAGGGTGGGTCACATGTGGTCATTGCTTACTTATATATTACTAGGGGGGGTCACATGAGATCATTGAGTACTTATATAGGAATGGGGTGGGTCACATGGGGTCATTGAGTACTTATATAGGACTAGGGTGGGTCACATGGGGTCATTGAGTACTTATATATGACTAGGGGGGGTCACATGGGGTCATTAAGTACTTGTATAGGACTAGGGGGGTCACATGGGGTCATTGAGTACTTATATAGGACTAGGGTGGGTCACATGGGGTCATTGAGTACTTATATAGGAATAGGGTGCGTCACATTGGGTCATTGAGTACTTATAAATTACTAGGGTGGGTCACATGGGATCATTGAGTTCTTATATAGGACTAGGGTGCGTCACATGGGGTCAATGAGTACTTATATAGTACTAGGGGGGTCACATGGGGTCATTGAGTACTTATATAGGACTAGGGTGGGTCACATGGGGTCATTTTGTACTTATATAGGACTAGGGGGGGTCACATGGGGTCATTGAGTACTTATATAGGACTAGGGTGGGTCACATGGGGTCATTTTGTACTTATATAGGACTAGGGTGGGTCACATGGGTCATTGTGTACTTATATATTACTAGGGTGGGTCACATGGGGTCATTAAGTACTTATATAGGACTAGGGGGGGGTCACATGTGGTCATTGAGTACTTATATAGGACTAGGGTGGGTCACATGGGGTCATTGAGTACTTATATATGACTAGGGGGGGTCACATGGGGTCATTAAGTACTTGTATAGGACTAGGGGGGTCACATGGGGTCATTAAGTACTTGTATAGGACTAGGGGGGTCACATGGGGTCATTGAGTACTTATATAGGACAAGGGTGGGTCACATGGGGTCATTGAGTACTTATATAGGAATAGGGTGGGTCACATAGGGTCATTGAGTACTTATATAGGACTAGGGGGGTCACATGGGGTCATTGAGTACTTATATATGACTAGGGGGGGTCACATGGGGTCATTGAGTACTTATATAGGAATAGGGTGGGTCACATGGGGTCATTGAGTACTTATATAGGACAATTGGGTCATTAAGTACTTATATAGGACTAGGGGGGGGGGTCACATGTGGTCATTGAGTACTTATATAGGACTAGGGTGGGTCACATGGGGTCATTGAGTACTTATATAGGATTAGGGTGGGTCACATGGGGTCATTTTGTACTTATATAGGACTAGGGTGGGTCACATGGGGTCATTGAGTACTTATATATTACTAGGGTGGGTCACATGGGGTCATTGAGTTCTTATATAGGACTAGGGTGCGTCACATGGGGTCATTGAGTTCTTATATAGGACTAGGGTGCGTCACATGGGTTCATTGAGTACTTATATAGGACATGGGGGGGTCACATGGGGTCATTAAGTACTTATATAGGACTAGGGGGGGGTCACATGTGGTCATTGAGTACTTATATAGGACTAGGGGTTCACATGGGGTCATTGAGTACTTATATAGGAGTAGGGTGGGTCACATGGGTCATTGTGTACTTATATATTACTAGGGTGGGTCACATGGGGTCATTGAGTTCTTATATAGGACTAGGGTGCGTCACATTGGGTCATTGAGTACTTATATATTACTAGGGTGGGTCACATGGGGTCATTGAGTTCTTATATAGAACTAGGGTGCGTCACATGGGGTCATTGAGTACTTATATAGTACTAGGGGGGTCACATGGGTTCATTGAGTACTTATACAGGACATGGGGGGGTCATATGGGGTCATTAAGTACTTATATAGGACTAGGGGGGGGTCACATGTGGTCATTGAGTACTTATATAGGACTAGGGTGGGTCACATGGGATCATTGAGTACTTATATATGACTAAGGGGGGTCACATGGGGTCATTAAGTACTTGTATAGGACTAGGGGGGTCACATGGGGTCATTGAGTACTTATATAGGAGTAGGGTGGGTCACATGGGGTCATTGAGTACTTATATTGGACTAGGGTGGGTCACATGGGGTCATTTTGTACTTATATAGGACTAGGGTGGGTCACATGTGGTCATTGATTACTTATATATTACTAGGGTGGGTCACATGGGGTCATTGAGTTCTTATATAGGACTAGGGTGCGTCAAATGTGGTCATTGAGTACTTCTATAGTACTAGGGGGGTTACATGGGGTCATTGAGTACTTATATAGGATATGGGGGGGTCACGTGGGGTCATTGAGTACTTATATATGACTAGGGGGGGTCACATGGGGTCATTAAGTACTTGTATATGACTAGGGGGGTCACATGTGATCATTGAGTACTTATATAGGAATGGGGTGGGTCACATGGGGTCATTGAGTACTTATATAGGACTAGGGGGTCACATGGGGTCATTGAGTACTTATATAGAACTAGGGTGGGTCACATGGGTCATGGTGTACTTATATATTACTAGGGTAGGTCACATGGGGTCATTGAGTTCTTATATAGGACTAGGGTGCGTCACATTGGGTCATTGAGTTCTTATATATTACTAGGGTGGGTCACATGGGGTCATTGAGTTCTTATATAGGACTAGGGTGCGTCACATGGGGTCATTGAGTACTTATATAGGACATGGGGGGGGGGTCACATGGGGTCATTGAGTACTTATATAGGACTAGGGTGGGTCACATGGGGTCATTGATTACTTATATATGACTAGGGGTGGTCAAATAGGTTCATTGAGTACTTATATAGGACATGGGGTGTCACATGGGGTCATTAAGTACTTATATAGGACTAGGGGGGGGGTCACATGGGATCATTGAGTACTTATATAGGACTAGGGTGGGTCACATGGGGTCATTTTGTACTTATATAGGACTAGGGTGGGTCGCATGTGGTCATTGATTACTTATATATTACTAGGGTGGGTCACATGGGGTCATTGAGTACTTATATAGGACTAGGGGGTCACATGGGGTCATTGAGTACTTATATAGAACTAGGGTGGGTCACATGGGTCATGGTGTATTTATATATTACTAGGGTAGGTCACATGGGGTCATTGAGTTCTTATATAGGACTAGGGTGCGTCACATTGGGTCATTGAGTTCTTATATATTACTAGGGTGGGTCACATGGGGTCATTGAGTTCTTATATAGGACTAGGGTGCGTCACATGGGGTCATTGAGTACTTATATAGGACATGGGGGGGGTCACATGGGGTCATTGAGTACTTATATAGGACTAGGGTGGGTCACATGGGGTCATTGATTACTTATATATGACTAGGGGTGGTCAAATAGGGTCATTGAGTACTTATATAGGACATGGGGTGTCACATGGGGTCATTAAGTACTTATATAGGACTAGGGGGGGGTCACATGGGATCATTGAGTACTTATATAGGACTAGGGTGGGTCACATGGGGTCATTTTGTACTTATATAGGACTAGGGTGGGTCACATGTGGTCATTGATTACTTATATATTACTAGGGTGGGTCACATGGGGTCATTGAGTTCTTATATAGGACTAGGGTGCATCAAATGTGGTCATTGAGTACTTATATAGTACTAGGGGGGTTACATGGGGTCATTGAGTACTTATATAGGATATGGGGGGGTCACGTGGGGTCATTGAGTACTTATATAGGACTAGGGTGGGTCACATGGGGTCATTAAGTACTTATATAGGAATAGGGGGGGTCACATGTGATCATTGAGTACTTATATAGGAATGGGGTGCGTCACATGGGGCCATTGAGTACTTATATACGACTAAGGGGTCACATGGGGTCATTGAGTACTTATATAGGACTAGGGTGGGTCACATGGGTCATGGTGTACTTATATATTACTAGGGTAGGTCACATGGGGTCATTGAGTTCTTATATAGGACTAGGGTGCGTCACATTGGTTCATTGAGTTCTTATATATTACTAGGGTGGGTCACATGGGGTCATTGAGTTCTTATATAGGACTAGGGTGCGTCACATGGGGTCATTGAGTACTTATATTGTACTAGGGGGGTCACATGGGTTCATTGAGTACTTATATAGGACATGGGGGGTCACATGGGGTCATTAAGTACTTATATAGGACTAGGGGGGGTCACATGTGGTCTTTGAGTACTTATATAGGACTAGGGTGGGTCACATGGGGTCATTGAGTACTTATATATGACTAGGGGGGGTCACATGGGGTCATTAAATACTTGTATAGGACTAGGGGGGTCACATGGGGTCATTGAGTACTTATATAGGACTAGGGTGGGTCACATGGGGTCATTGAGTACTTATATAGGAATAGGGTGGGTCACATGGGGTCATTGAGTACTTATATAGGACTAGGGGGGTCACATGGGGTCAATGAGTACTTATATAGGACATGGGGGGGGGGGTCACATGGGGTCATTGAGTACTTATATAGGACTAGGGTGGGTCACATGGGGTCATTGATTACTTATATAGGACTAGGGGGTCACATGGGGTCATTGAGTACTTATATAGGACTAGGGTGGGTCACATGGGTCATTGTGTACTTATATATTACTAGGGTGGGTCACATGGGGTCATTGAGTTCTTATATAGGACTAGGGTGCGTCACATTGGGTCATTGAGTACTTATATATTACTAGGGTGGGTCACATGGGGTCATTGAGTTCTTATATAGAACTAGGGTGCGTCACATGGGGTCATTGAGTACTTATATAGTACTAGGGGGGTCACATGGGTTCATTGAGTACTTATATAGGACATGGGGGGGTCACATGGGGTCATTAAGTACTTATATAGGACTAGGGGGGGGGGGTCACATGTGGTCATTGAGTACTTATATAGGACTAGGGTGGGTCACATGGGGTCATTGAGTACTTATATATGACTAGGGGGGGTCACATGGGGTCATTAAGTACTTGTATAGGACTAGGGGGGTCACATGGGGTCATTGATTACTTATATATGACTAGGGGTGGTCAAATAGGGTCATTGAGTACTTATATAGGAATGGGGTGGGTCACATGGGGTCATTGAGTACTTATATAGGACTAGGGGGGTCACATGGGGTCAATGAGTACTTATATAGGACATGGGGGGGGGGGTCACATGGGGTCATTGAGTACTTATATAGGACATGGGGGGGTCACATGGGGTCATTAAGTACTTATATAGGACTAGGGGGGGGGGGTCACATGTGGTCATTGAGTACTTATATAGGACTAGGGTGGGTCACATGGGGTCATTGAGTACTTATATATGACTAGGGGGGGTCACATGGGGTCATTAAATACTTGTATAGGACTAGGGGGGTCACATGGGGTC